>NC_081562.1:21776320-21937538 GCF_022355385.1 Mustela nigripes
GCGGAGAAAGGGGAACCCTCCTACACTGTTGGTGGGAATGCAAGCTGGTGCAGCCACTCTGGAAAACAGCATGGAGGTTCCTCAAAATGTTGAAAATAGAACTGCCCTATGATCAAGGTTTATTTTAAATTATGTAATTGTATGTTTGCATTATGAGATAAAGATGTTTTGGTCTGTTAATTCAGCATTTCTAGGCCAGTTCTACTCTTTTCTTATTTTGTATTTATATTATAATTTTCAGCCAATGCCTCTATATGAAATAAATGAAAATTTCTATATGTGAGGTTGCTGAGATTGTCTTAAATGTGAAGGATTAGACACAGGCTTGAGGTTCAATTTCTCTCAAAACCCATCTCACTTTACCTAAAACAATTTTTGGTTGCTGGGGCAAAAAACAAATCTTTAACCCTGAATTTTCAGGATTTTAGTAGCAAATGTAAATAAGTATTAACCTTGAGGTTAAAAATATTTGGGGAGAGGAGGCTTCTGTTTTATAGAAATCATAGATTTAACAGTTGACTTCATCAAGAAAGTAAACAGAGCTCCTTCAAAAAAGGTATTTATCCTACCCATGAGATTTCATAATAGTTAAAATTGCCAGGCTAAGAAGAGTAGATGAATTAAATGTCTCATCAGTTTTTATACTTAATCATAATTCATTTGTTAGTGAGTGATAGACATTGAATCTGACCCGTAGTTTCTTTGAGAAAATTATTTCAAAATCATGAATTTCATAGATTTTAGACAGTGCTTGACTGACTAAGCAAGTTGATTTTTTGAAATTTGTTTATGACTGGATAGTCAATTATTGTTAATAATATTATCATATGTATTATGTTTATTGTAGATAAATACATATTATAGCTAATAATATCTAGCTAATGTATATTATAACAGCAAATGTTTTTATTATTATTTTCACTAATATTTGTTCAGTTCATGCTATATGTCAATTACCATTCAAAGCACTTTTCATAATTATCAATTCCTTTAATTTTCAGGTTAATCACCTTTAAAAAAAAAAAAGATCATGTATTCATTTCCTTTTCAAGCACTTTGTAATGTATGCACAGAACACTTGGAATTTGGGTATGTCTTTCTGGCAACCAAAGAGATTTTTTGCCATCACTATCAATTAGACAAGGTCTTCTCTATGGGAAGAATCAACCTCTATCTAACTTCTTCTATATCTAACTTCTGCAGTTGGGGGATGGCAGGCAAAGTTCCTTTCACAAGAAATTCACTTAGTCATTAAACCAAGGCTTACTTTGAAAGTTTCTAAGAGACTGAGGGTATTTGGAATCCCCTCTGCTTAGAGACTGTCCCTTAAAATATTTACTTGGGTCATTTTGTCTATTTTCTCTATAAGAGGGAGAGCCTTAAAGGTTTCTTGTGTCCCCCTATTCCAGTTTCCTCTCTGTATTATTCTGTCTCTCACATCGTTCCAGATGACGTTTGTGCAACAAAAATTTGATCGTATCTCTTTGCTCTTGAGAAAGAAAATAGTTGCTCTTTTTCTTGGCAAACAAGTTTCTTGATTACCTGTCTCCTGCATACCTATCTTGTCACATTTCCTGTGTCATTCCCCTCCTTAGGCAAGCATGTATAACTTTTGAAATTCCAACAGTAATTAATCATTTTGATCATTTTTTATTCAAACATCGTTTTCTCTTATGTTATTTCCTCTGCCTGGAATGCTATTGTATTAGGATTCTTCAGAGAAACAGAATTAATAGAAAAAATACATTAGATAGATAGATGATAGGTAGGTAGGCAGACAGACAGACACAGATATATAGAAAAAAGGAGATTTATTATAGGAACTGGGTCCATGATTATGGAAACTGAAAAATTCTACAATCTCCTTTCTGTAAATTGGAGAACCAGGAAAGCCAGTATGTAATTCAGTTCTAGTCCAAAGGCCCAGGACTTTCAGGGTCTGTCAGTGTAAGTCCTGGTCTAAGTCCAAAGGCCCAACAACCCAGAGTGCCAAGGTCAGAGTGCAGGAAGAGATAGACCACTTTCTTCTGACTTTTTATTCTAATAGATCCTCAACAAATTGGGATAATGTCCACACATGTTGATGAGGGTGATCTTTATTCAGTCTACAGATTCAAATACTAATCTCCTCCAGAAACACTCTGACAGACATACCCAGAAATAATTGTTTCATCAGCTCCCTGAGGATCCCTTAGCCCAAATTGACACACAAAATTAACCATCAGAACCATCTTCCTTTTATTTGCTGCTCAAACTCCTGCTAAATCTTCAAATCACAAATCAAATGAACTCTTCCATAAGCTCTCTACCCAAGCCAAATTAAGCATCCTTTCTTTCCTTCTACATTTTATATATCTTATACACATCCATTATAGCATTCATAACCTGCATGGTAATTTTCTCCCCACTAGCTTCTAAGATCTTTGAGAGCAGTACAGTTTCCCTTTCCTCCCTGGGCCTAATACAATGACTGGCACGCAGGAGGCCTCAATGACTTCATGCTGTAATTAGCTTCTTAAAGAAGATTCTAACATTTGCCAGAAGCCTTAAAAGAAGGAAAAAAGAGAATGAAATCAACGGAATTACTATTTTTTTCCAATCAGGTATGGCCTATATATATGTATTTTTTGTTGTCTGCCAGAAGATTTTAGCATTTTAAGCTTAAATTTCACTTCCTATTTTAGATCATACCCCAGCGCATAAGTTGTCAGATCGGTTTTGTAAAGGCTGGTATTTCTTAAGTGCTTCAAGAAGTTTTTAGTTCAAAATAAAATTTAAGGCCTTAGGGAAAATTTAATCTGAGCTCCTGTCTTCCCTTAGCATTTAAATTAAACACCAAAGCATGATATTGGAGTATTTTCGTATTCAAATCTTGGCTTTATGATCCAGAACTCTGTTGACCTACAACATTCCATGATTCTTGAAATGACTAATCCTTTTCCTTCTTCTGTTGCCTGCCACCTTTGTTTTGCATTCATATCTTTGTATTTCAGAATGGTTGTCATTTTACCAGTGGAAGAAATATCATTCTTATTGCATTATCTCTGTTTCTGCTAATTTTCATTGTCAATTTTTCTCCATAAAGAAATAGATATGAAGTGTAAGATTCTCAGCTCAGAGGACATTTAGGATTGGAAAAATGAGATCATGATAATTCTTGGTTAAAAACAGAATTATTTGTCAGGACCCTTCTTACACTATCCTATGGGAGTGAGCACTGTTCACTTCTAGCTCCTACACCTGTAATACGGGATATAAAAGACTGGAAAGCAGCCTCATATAGACTCCAACACTACAGTTCTTAGTTGAATGTATAATTTCTCTCCCAAATGTGGGCATCATTTTCTTCAGAAGTTCAGCGGGGCTTTTTTACCAGTCTCTTCAAAAATGACCGATCTTTACTTGACGTATGTTGGAATAAATAACTAATAGTGTCTTTGTTGATCACAAAGCCGGGAGTCAGAATTATCCTTTCTTACCATTCCTTGTTCTACCTTTCTTCTCTTTTCACCTTTTCATGCATGAATGACCTGGCTGTTGGTGTCTGTTAGATAAGACAAAGACCCTAATGACATCATAGGTTTGGGGAATCTGATCACCTTACAGTGCAAGGGGCTTTCCTCAGTTATTTGGGCAGACTGTTCACTCCCAGAACAAAGAGGACTATGTGAGGAAAAGCACTGATGGCTCAGGACCAGTCCCTTTGATGGAGAGACGGAGTGAAAAACACAAGTGTATATTCCACCAGCAGTACGATATCCCTATCATTTCATTAGCTCTTTATAGTCCACACTGACTTTTCACACATGTTATTTCATTTCTGCTTCAAACAAAACCATAAAATAGGTGGGGGGAAATGTCCCTCTCCCCTTCCCAATGAAGAGCTAAGCCCCAGAAACTTGCCCAAGAAGAACAGCACTCTCTTGACTGTTCCGTGGTTTTTCTCAAAAATAGAAACAACAGACATTTACACAACGGAGAGGAGACAAGATGCAAACCGAGGCCGACTGGCTCCAGGACCAGGGCTCTTCATCACCCCGCTGCCTCCCGCTATCGAGGCAGTGTCTTCCTGGACACACTGTACAAGCATCCATGCTTTGCAGAACAGACAGGCGAGGCCCCCAAGGTGGAAACTACACGGAGGTTGCCGTCCCTTAGAAGTGCAGAAAAACCCTTTGTTAGAGTGAAATAGAAATATCAGAGTGATAGGATTTACCCTTCTTTCACCTTTCACTATTCCCTTCTACTTTTTCTCGTTGCTTTGCACTTCAGAAGCCAGAATTTGTGAATGCAAGATGAAGGGTGGAAAGGAGAATAAACAGGGAAAACTGGGAAACCCTTTTTAAAACAAACTTGCTGGGATGGATTTGGGTGAATATTCTCCCTCCTGAAAAGCGCAAGCTTCCAATCCTGTGCATCTGGAAAAGAGAAGCAGGATAGAGTAGCAGCTAAGAGCTTAGGCTTTGGAGGCAGGCTACCAGGGTTCTAGTCTAATTGGACAGCTCTGAAAAGGTATGACCTTTCGGTATTTGCTTTTTCCTTCTCTGTAAGAGCAGATGATAACCATAGTTCTTCCTGGGGTTATCCTGAGCCAATATGTGTAGACCATTTAGAACCTGACCCCAGTAAATGTGTTTGCTTTCTTACATAGTGAGATATTTTAAAGCCCTGACACATCATTCATAAATAATTAACAAATTAATAAATAATTAAATATTAGCTCCCTTCCTTTATATGTGGTTTAGACTGCTGGAAAGACAATCTTTGAAAAGTATGTGCTGTATGTCAGTTACCTTGGTGCTAGAATAAACAGGCATTTATTACATTTTTAAGGCTTTCTTTTATTTCTTTCTTTCTTTCCTTCCTTCCTTCCTTCCCTCTTTCTTTCACTTTTGTCAGGAGGCTCTCCTTCATCCATCCTTCCTCCATGCCATTTGACTACTTAACAAATTTGATAACTGCAACCTCTACCAAATTCTTTTCCCCACCTTATCTGTTTTATCAGTTCCTCTGAGTAGCACCTATTGAAGCAGATCGTGGGTAGGTTTTTCTTTTGCTTGTGGAAGCTATAGTCATTTAAGGGATTTTTCTAATTCATCTCTCCTCTCCCTATGGTCACAATAAGAAGTCATGTTTCTAAGTTTTAATTCTTCTCATATCAAATGACATCCTCTAAGTGGTAAATCAGTTTCTCCACTAGCCTGTAAAGTGCATAAGTGCAGGGCTGTTCAAAGCTATATCCCCACTGCCTAGCAAAATGCTTGGAACAAGAGGTACTTGGTAATAATTGTGGAAGAAATCAGTCAATGCTGAAAGAATTAATAAAGTATAGAAAGAAGTATCCTCCTCCCCAATTAACTAGAACCTAATTAAGAGATGTCTGAATTAATCAGAATATCAAATGCTTTCTACTTTTAAAGAGAAATTTAACTTCAGAAGCCCAAACTGATATCATGTATTAATTTAATACTATATCCTGGGGTAAGCACACATTCATCTCGGTCTCCTAGACCTTTCATCACTACGCGATATACAGTGAGAACAGTTAAGAACATGTAAAAATTAAACTAGTACTTTACCCTCCCAGTATCACTATTCCATTACAGTATAGAAGCGATCAGCCTTTAAATTTTCTGCCTCACATTTTCTTTTACTAGACTCAGACTGTCTCACTCCCTCACTGCATTCCAGTCTGTCAGAATTTCACCTATTCAGAGAGGCATTCTCTGACAATTCTACCTGTAAGGAACTTCCCTCCCCATTATTCTTTATTTCCTTTCCCTACTTTATTAGTTTAACTTTTTTTTTAATATTTTATTTATTTATTTGACAGAAATCACAAGTAGGCGGAGAGGCAGGCAGAGAGAGAGAGAGAGAGAGCAGGAAGCAGGCTCCCTGCTGAGCAGAGAGCCCGATGCGGGACTCGATCTCAGAACTCTGGGATCATGACCTGAGCCGAAGGCAGAGGCTTTAACCCGCTGAGCCACCCAGGTGCCCCTTAGTTTAACTTTTTAAGCTAAATTTATTTACAACAAACTGCACAAACTGCACAAATTTAAAGACTACGGCTTGATGTACGACAAGCGGTTGTACATTGAAACCTTCATCACAATAAAATAAATGCGTCTTCCCCCAAAATTTCCTATCACTTCTTAATTCCTCCCATCCCCCCTTCTCCCGCTCCCAGGTAGCCACTGATCTGTTTTCTATCACTAGAGATAAGTTTGCCTTCTCTAGAATTGTATGTAAATGGACTCATACAGAATGTAGTCTTTTGGGGGAAGTCTGGTTTCTTTTACTCTGCAAAATTATTTTGATATTCAACCACGTGTTGCATTTATCAACTGTTTGTTCCATTCTATTGCTGAGTAATATTCTATTGTAAGAATATGCAACAATTTATTTATTCAGTTGATGATGACTATTTAGGCTGTTTTGAGTTGTTGGCTAAGTTTCTGTAGCATATACCTTCATTTCTCTTGGGTGGCTACCCAGAAGTGGAATGGCTGGGCCATGTAGTAGATGTATATTTGACTTTTTGAGAAATTATCAAACTATTTCCCAAAGAAGTCATAGCATTTTACATTTATATCAACAGTGTCTGAGAGGCCCATCGATCCAAATCATTGTCAACTTTTGGTGTGATCAGCCTTCTTAATTTTAGACATTCTAGTAAGTGGTATTGCATTATGGTTTTAATCTCCATTTTCCTAATGTCTAATGTTGTTGAACGTCTTTCTGTGTGCTTCTTCAACATCTGTATAGCTTCTCTGGTGAAGTGTTTGTTCAAATATTTTGCCCATTTAAAAAATGATCTTTTATTGGTGAATTTTGAGAGTTCTTAATATATTTGCAATACAGTCTGTTACCAGGTATGTTTTCTTCCAGTCCGCTGTTTTGTCTTTTCATTCTCTTAACAATGATTTTAAAGGAACAGAATTTTAAAATTTTGATTAGTTTTAATGATCATTTTCTCTTTTAGAATTGTGCTTTGGGTGCCTAACCCAAGTTCAGGATTTTCCTAATTTTCTTATATTTTTTCTTCTAGAAGTTTCATGATTTTACATTTAGGCCTATGATACATTTTAAGCTAATTTTTAAAAAGATTTTATTTATTTATTTGACAGAGAAAGAGGGATCACAAGTAGGCAGAGAAGCAGGCAGAGAGAGAGGAGGAAGCAGGCTCCCCACTGAGCAGAGAGCCCAATGCAGGGCTCAATCCCAGGACCCTGAGATCATGACCTGAGCCGAAGGCAGGGGCTTTAACCCACTGAGCCACCCAGGCGCCCCTAAGCTAATTTTTATATATGGTGTGAAATATGGATTGAAATCCATTTTTTGTATATGTACATTCTCAGTTACTCCTGCATCATTCATTAAAAAGTCTCTCCTCTCTCCACAGAATTATCTTTTACTTTGATCAAAAGTCAGTTAATTCTCTGTGTGTCAATCTGTTTCTAAATCATCTATTCTGTTCCAGTGACCTGTTTATCTATCTTAACATTAATACCCCACAGTCCCCATGACCCTAGAGACCCTAGCTTTAAGATAAGTAAAGTCAAGTAAATACCTTCTCCAGCTTTTTTCTTCAAAGTTATTTTGATTATTCTTGGTCCTTTGTGTTTCCATATGAATTTTATGAGAAGCTTGACAATTTACACACACATACATGCACACACACAAAGTCTCCTGGAATTTTGATTGGGACTACATTAAATCTACAGATAAATTTGGAAAGAACTGACATCTTAACACTGTTGAGTCCTCCAATCCATGAATACAGTGTATCGTTCCATTTATTTAGATCTTAAATGATGTTTTCCAGAGACGTGTTGTAATTTTAAATATATAGGTCCAGAATATCTTTTGACAGATTTATTCCTTAATATGATTTTTTTTAAATTTCAACTTCTATATGTTTATTGATGGTATATACAAATACAATTGATTTTTGTACATTGTTTTCTGCAACCTTGATAAAATTATTTATTCTGCTAGCTTTTATATGGATCTCTTAGGATTTTATACATAGATAATCATATCATATGTTAACAGAAAAGTCTTCCTTTCTAATTTGGATGGATTTTATTTCTTTTTCCAGATTATTGTGCTGGTTAGAATCCCCAGTACAGTATTAGATAAAAGAGGTATTAGTGGACTTCCTTGTCTTTTTTCCTGATCTTAGCAGGAAAGCATCTGTCTTTTACAATTAAGTGCAACGCTAGCTGTCGGTCGTTTATAGATGCCTTTTATCAGGTTTGAGAAATTCCTTTCTCATTGGTTGAGTTTTTATGAGCAATAGTTGTGGGCTTTTGTCAAATGATTTTTTTTTAATGCGTCTACTAAGATGATCGTGTGACTTTTTTTTACTAGTTAATATGGTGAGATACATTAATTGTTTTTTAATATTAAAAAATGACATATTATTAGGATAAATCTAACTTGGTCATGTTGTGTTATCTTTTATGTGTTATTGAATATTATTTCCCAACATTTTGTTAAGAATTTCTACATCTGTATCCATGACAAATATTGGTCTATAGTTTTCTTTTCTCAAAATATCATTGTTTGACTTTGGTATCAGAGTAATTATGAATGCATAAAATGGGCTGGCTAGTATTCTCTTCAATATTCTGGAAGAGTTTGTGCAGAATTGTTATTATTTCTTCTTCATATGTTTGGTAGAATACACCATTAAAGTCATTGATGAGGCCTGGAGTGTTCTTTGTGAAAGGTATTAACCATAAATAAAATGCCTTTAATAGGTAAGAGATATTCAATTATGAAGTTATTCAGGAGAGAGCTTTGATTGTGTCTTTCAATAAATTTGTCTATTTCACCTTAGCTGTTGCATTTATTGACACAAAGTTATTAAAAATATTTTATTATCCTTTTTAGGTGTCTGCAGACTTTGTAGGACTGTGACTTTTCTCATTCTTGATATTGGTAAATGGTGTATTCTCCTCTTTTTTCTCTGGTTAACCTGACTAGTTGTCTTATCAATTATTGATGATCATAAATAAAAGCTTTTAGTTTCATTGATTTTTCTTTATTGACATTTCATTATTTTCTTCTCTAATCTTTATTTCCTCCTTTCTGCTTACTTTTGGTTTTATTTTTTTTCTCTTTTTCACATTTCTTAAGGTGGATGCGGAGATTATTGATTTGACATTTTCTTTATTTCTATTATGAACGTTTAATGCTTTAAATTTCTCTCTACATATTTCTTTAACTACATCTTACAAATTTTAATATAGTGTATTTTTATTTTTATTCAGTTCAAAATATTTTCTAAGTATATGAGGTTTGTTTTTTTGTTTTGTTTTTTTTGGTAAGTGACTGTTTTAATAACAGCAAAGGGAACTTACAGTTGGAGTTTGACTTGAGTGGTAGCAAGATGAATGGATCCGTGTGCCCACTTTCCAAATTTTAAACCTTATAAAGAGGCCTTAACCAGGCTTAGTCACATATACAATGTGAATGTTTTCAACATCATATTATATCTCAAGTTTATGTCTTTGGAGCAGTCTGTGGGAGCCACAAGGCAAATGAAACCCACATTCCAATGATGGGGCAGGGAGCAAAGACCCTCTAGGTGCTCAGGTCTTTTTTTTTTTAATTATTTTATTTTATTATTATTATTTTGTGTGTGTTTGTGTGTGTTCCAAAATTCATTGTCTATGCACCTCGCCCAGTGCTCCATGCAATATGTGCCCTCTAAAAACACAAACAAATGAGAGAAATCTTGAATGGAAAAGATTATGAGGATATGGAACAGTGATGACTGGTTCTTTCCAGTAATTAAATCAATTGGCATTGGTTGGGTAGACACACTGGAAGTGTTTTAAAGAATTATGGAAGGAGAGAGAGTTGATACCTTATTTTCAAATAATCTAGAAAAGTATATGTTTGATAGACATGGAAATATATATAGTAACTATTAAAAGAGAAATATCACAGAATCTAGAAGTTAAAAAGAGAAAAATAGAATGAATAGGAACGTCACCAGATCAACAAAATTTGAAAAATTAAAAAAAGGTTAATGAGGAAACAACAATGTATATAAATATAAATAGAAAGTATGATGGAATGATTAAAATCAAACATAACTGTCACTATCCTAAATTGTATTTGTCCATTAAAATGCAAACCACTGGGGCACCTGGGTGGCCCAGTTGGTTAAGCGTCCAGCTCTTGATTTGGGCTCAGGTCAAGATCTCAGGGTCCTAGGATTGAGCCCATCTGGGGCTCTGCCCTCAGCAGGGAGTCTGCTTCAGGATTCTCTCTCTCCCTTTATCCCTTTCCCTGGTCACTTGTTCTCACTCTCTCTCTAAAATAAATAAATAAGTCTTTTTAAAAAATTACAAACCACTGGACTATAGTTTTTTTAAATTCCAGATTAAAACATAATTACAGTTATAGACTATTCATAACAGACACATTTTTTTAAAGTGACAATTTTAAAAGTTAAAAATAATGGGTAGACACCAAAAACAATTCATAAAGGTAAAAACTGACAAATTGTACTTCATCAAAATTAAAAACTTAAGCTCTGCAGGAAACTGTGATATATCCATATCATGGAATGTTACTCTAAAACAAAAAGCAATGATCTATTCATAGATCATTCAGAATAACTTGTATGGATTTCAAGAAAATTACGCTGAATGAAAAAAAAAGCCAATCCCACAGGTTACATGCTCTATGACTCCATGTATATAACATTCTTGAAGTGACAAATTGATAGAGATGGAGAACAGATTAGTAGTTGCCAGAGGTTAAGAAGCTGGGGCGGGGTGGGGGGGAGATGGCTATGGCTATGAAAGGGTTACAGGAGGGACCCTTATGATGGTACTGTCTTTATTTTGGACTGTGGTGATGGTCACACAATCTACATGTGTGATAAAATTGTGTAGAACTAAACACATAGGCACACACAAATGAGTGCATGCAAAACTGGTGAAATCTGAATAAGATCAATGGATTTTATAAATGTCATTTGCCTGATTGTGATATTGTACTGTAGCTATACAAGATGTCAGAGTGGCGAAAATTGAGTAAAGCCTTCTTAATAGCGTGTGAAGCTATGATTATCTCAACATAAAAAGTTTTTAAAAAGAAAATGGAGGGATATCTAGAGATATCAGTCAGAAAAGTGAGAAAAGAATGGTATATCCACATTGTGGACTACTATGTAGCTATTTATAAGATTAAATTATAGCTTATCACTTAATTAGTGAAATTTCCATAAGGCTTTGTTGAATGAGGAAAGTAAGGTTCAGAAAAATAAGAGTAATATGATTCTATTTTTATGAAACAAAGCCTACAATTAGTGTGTGTATTTGTACGTGTGTGTGTGTGATAGATTTCACAATGGATTAATATATGTAAAGATACACACTAGTTTAACATGAATTAACTTGAGGGAAGGATGGATAACACAGATGGTATGGAGTAACTAGGGGAAGGCATAACCAAGGATGATGGAAAAGAAAGAAAAAATAGAGCACTAAAATACCAATATATAAAGCAATAAATTATATGTATATGCAATTGTGTGTTTTGTGTTCTCATAATTTTTTAAGAATTATTTTTTTGTTATTCAATAAGTGAAAATTTATTGAGACATAATTTACATATTATTCAATCCACCCACTTAAAGTACACAATTCAGGAGTTTTTAGTATATTCACAACGTTGTGCAACTATCCCCAGACAATTTAAAAACATTTTTATCACCTCAGAAGAAATGTCACATCTATTAACTATCACTCCTCTTTTTCACCCAGTACTCCTTCTCTAGCCCTAAGCAACCACTAATCTACTTTCTGTCTCTATAAATTTGTCTATTCTAGATACTGCATATAAATGGAATCATATAATTCATGGTATTTTTTTGACTGGCTGCTTTCATTTAACATAATATTTTCAAGGTTTAGTTATAATTTAACATGTATGAGCTCTTCATTTCTCTTTATTGCTAAATAATATCCCATTTTATAGATATAATTCATGGTATTTACCTACTCAAATGTACAGCCTTGCTCATGTACAGTCATCCTGGTATGACAGTGGTTATAGAAGAATTTTCTGGTTTTCTTTCCCTAATCTTCCTGTTAATCTCTCTGCCCCCTTTGGTCTCACACCTGGATATTAGGCTCCACTAAGTACAAGCTTATTACGCTCTTATTTTTGAGAGTTCTCTAAGATAGGAGTTGTTCCAGAGTCTGGTCCAATTAAATTTGGTTAGGAGTACTTCTTGAGGCCAGTATTTGAAGTTTGTTCTGATCCCAGGAGAGCATTTCTTAACTGTCTCTTCTTGATTCTCCAAAACCAGCGGCCCTACTATTTAGCCTGTAGTCCTAGTCTCCTTTTAATTGCTCACCACAAAAATCTCCATTGTTTTTAACAATGCCCTTAGGCTTGAACTTCTTCATACTGTTTCAAATAAAGTCAATTTCTTGGAGAGAGCCTTAGAGCTCTCTTGCACTTAAGGACTGACCTATTTATGGACTGACATATTATGACTAGTTCCCTTTGGCAGAATCTTTGAGTCACTGTTCTGGGCAATGGGCAAGGGTGGTAGCCTCGGGTCTTCTCATCCTCTCGGCTCTTGCCTTTCTGGGCATGGAAACTCAGCTCTTCTAAGCAAGCTGGGTTGAGGGCAATCAGGACCCCAATATTCCTACTCTGTCGCAACTGGGATGGAACATATAAAATGGGGGCAGGGAAGACAAAAGGAGCCCATGACCTCTCAGGCACACTCATCAGGAAGTTAACCTCTGAGACTTGGAGTCAGATGGAATTAGAAATGTTGCCGGCAGTGTTGCCTGGGTAGCTTAGTCGCTTAAGAGTCTGTCTGACTCTTGATCTCAGGGTCGTGAGTTAAAGCCCTGCATTGGAGCCTACTTAAAAACATTTTTTTTTAAAACTAATTAATTAAAAAAAAATAAAAGAAGAAAAGAAATGCTGCTGGCCTTTTTTGATAAGGTATCATATCCTTTGGAGGGGTGCTGAGAGGGAGTCTCATCTCTTGGGCACAGCCACTCAGAGTGGACTTTCAAGTTGAGCTGGGGAGAGTTCGTTCCATCCTCTGTATGTTCTTGAAACAATTTGCAGATACTTTAAAAGGTTGTTTTATTATACGATATTCAGCAGTTATATCTGTTTCGTGGAGAATCATGTCCATGGAACTTTTCACATTGCCATTCTGAAAGTGGCATCCCCAGATTTTTTTTTTTTTTTCCTAAAGACTGTGCCAAAGAAAATTCCTGGTTTCATCACATACTCTGAGTTTGTTTTCCTTACCTGAAATGGGGTTCATAATCCATATCACACTGCCTAGGACATAGTATCTCTGAATAACTATTAATTTATGTTTTCCCTCCATTTATCTCACTCTCGGGATTTGGAGAAGTTCTAGTTGAATAAAGGTGTCTGCCCAATAATGTACTGTTATGCTTGAAAAATTTTAAGACTCCAATAAAGTATTTCAAGTAATATTTGTGGTGAGAAATGGACTTAACCACTATAAAAATGTGATCTTCAGACTTGAATCAGGATTCTTTTAGACGTTTGACTCATGAGAAAATAGTTTTAACAAAACCGCAAACAATTTGACTCAAGATCTATACAAAGATTTCTAGTGATTGGTAACTAGTATTGTCTCCAACCTATATTTTTTTTTTAAAAAATTGAAGTATAGTGACACACGGTGTTACATTAATTTCAGGTGCACACCATAGTTATTTGACAACTCTGTATGTTATGCTATGCTCACAAGTGCAGCTACCATTTGTCACCATATGACACTATTACAATATCATTGATATAATACCCTATAGGTCCATTCATGCTGTCACAAATGGCAAGATCTCATTCCTCCTTATGGCTGGGTAATATTCCATACCACTTATATGCCACATCTTCTTTATCCATTCATCTATGAGTAGTCATTGGGGTTGCTTTCATATCTTCGTTTTTGTAGGTAGTGCTGCGGTAAACACAGCAGTGCATATATCTTTCTAAATTAGTAATTTTATTTTATTTGAATAGGTGCCCAGTAGTGGAATTACTGGATCTTATGGTAATTCTATTTTTAATTTTCTGAGACAACTTTATATTGTTTTTCACAGTGACTATACCAATTTACATTCCCACCAACAGTGTATGAGGGTTCTTTTTCCTCCATGTTTTTGCCAACACTTGTTATTTCTTGTCTTTTTGATACAAGCCATTCAAAAGTTGTGAGGTGATATCCCATTGTGGTTTTAATTTGCATTTTCCTGATTGGTGGTATTAAGCATCTTTTTATGTGTCTATGGCCAACTGTATGGCTTCTTTGGAAAGATGTCATTCAGGTCCTCTGCATATTTTTAAAACCGATTTTTTTTAGTGTTGAATTGTTTAAGTTCTTTATATATTTTTATATTAACCCTTATTAATATACCATTTGCAAGTATCTTCTTTCATTCACTAAGTTGCCTTTTGTTTTGTGTATGGTTTCCTTTGCTGTGCAAAATCTTTATTTTAGCATAGTCCCAATAGTTTATTTTTGTTTTTGTTTCACTTCCCTAAGGAGACACATCTAGAAAAACTTTGCTAAAGCAAATACCAAAGAGATTACTGACCGTATTTTCTTCTAGGAGTTTTATGGTCTTATGCCTCAAATTTAGGTCTTTAATCCATTGAAAGTTTATTTTTGTGTATGGTATAATAAAGTAATCCAGTTTCATTCTTCCACACATGTAGGAGAAAAGGAACATGTTACAACTCAAGTGCCGTAAACACTTGAGTTTTCCCAGCACCCATTTGTTGAAGAGACTATCTTTTCCCCATTGTATATTCTTGCCTTCTTCTTGTAGAATAATCGATCATATAATTGTAGGTCTATTTCTAAGCTTTCTATTCTGTTCCATTGATCTGTGTGTCTGTTTTTGTGCCCGTCCCATGTTGTTTTGATTATGATAACTTTGTAGTACATCTTGAAATCTGGGATTGTGATACCTCCATCTATGTTCTTTTTTCTCAAGATTTCTTTGGCTATTCAGGTCTTGTGTGATTCCATACAAATTTTTTTATTATTCGTTCTAGTTCTGTGAAAAATGTTGTTGGTATTTTGATTGCATTAAATCTGTAGATTACTTTGTGTAATATGGACATTTTAACAATATTAATTCTTTTAATCTATGAGTATGGAATATCTTTCCATTTGTTTTTGTCATCTTCGATTTCTTTCATCAGTGTTCTATAGTGTTCAGAGTATATATCTTTCACTTCCTTGACTAAGTTTATTCCTAGGTATTTTATTCTTTCTGGTGTAATTGTAAATGAAATTGCTTTCTTAATTTCTCTTTCAGAGCAGAGAAATTCTTTGTTGTTAGTATAGAAATGCTACTGATTTGTGGGTATTAATTCTGTATCTTGCAACTTTACTGAATTCATTTATCACTTCTAATGGATTTTTGGTGGAGTCTTTAAGGTTTTTATATGTATAGTCTCATGTCACCTGAAAATGGTGATAGATTTACTTCTTCCTTACCAGTTAGATGCTTTGTTCCTTTTTCTTGTCTGAGTACTGCAACTAGGACTCCCAGTACTATGTTCAATAAAAGTAGTGAGAGTGGATGTTCTTATTTAATTTCTGATCTTATGGGAAAAGCTCTCAGTTTTTCACAATTGAGTATGATGTTAGCTGTGGGTTTGTCATATATGGACTTTATTATGTTGAGCTATATGTTCCCTCTAACCCCACTTTGTTCAGAGTTTATTTTATTGTGAATAGATGTTGTATTTGCCAAGTGCTTTTTCTGCATCTATTGAGATGATCATATTAATTTTGTTAATGTGGTATATCATGTTGATTGGTTTATGGAAATTGAACCATCATTGTGTCCCAGAATACATCCCACTTGATCATGGTGAATGATCCTTTTAATATATTGCTGAATTCAGTTTGCCGATATTTTGTTGAGGATGTGTACCTCTATGTTCATCAAGATATTAGCCTGTATGCAAGCTATGTTTTCATAAAGCAGTCTGGACCTTGAAATAATTCTTCTCTCTCTCTTACTCTCTCTCTATTAAGAAATGAAAATCCTATCAAAACCATTTCCAGTTCATTAGTTCATTCACTTAACAAAGATGATTTGATACCTAGGCTGTGTGTGTGTGGCAGTACTTGATCCCTGATATGTATCTTAAGAGACGAAATGGGATTTTAGGATTTTAAGATTTTAGCATATGCCTTACCAAGCTAAAACATTATTATTATGTTTGTACAATCTTTTTGTAGCCTATCCACCTGCTCATAGTTCATAATGATCGGGAGGAACAGTGTGGATATGATCCTAGGAAAGGCTGTATTTGATATTTACCTTTAATTTCACCTTATACCAGCTTTAGAGCTGGCCAAGAACAGTGTCTTGATTTCAACTTCTCATACAAGTAATGTTGAGCAGCCAGAGCCCCTTAAAACTGACTCCTTAACTGCTGCAAACTTTTTGACCTTCTTGAAAGATCTAGAACCAATCAGAAATAAATCTTAATTAAGTGAAAAGGAGGATGAGGATATTAAAGATCCAGACCTAAAAATTTTATATAAAAACCTACCTATCATTTTTTAAATAAAAATTCAGAGACTTCAGATAGAAATTTTTTAATGAAATGTTAAATCTGAAGCTAGAATTTTATGTTGTTTGGATTATGAAATGAAAATTATTTGGTTTAGCAGGCACATCCTGAATCCTGACCACAAGCAGTATTAGCAAGACATAGTTCTACAAGTCTTATACACAAATAACTATAGTATTAGACAGAAAATATTTATTTGTCCTAATAGAAGGTAAAAAAAATGCCATTTAAAACAGTTAAAGAAAGCATTTATTCCTGTTAGGAGGGATTACAAAAAACTAAAGGAAATGTCATCTGTTCCAAAGCCAAAGAAGGGGCAGAAATGTGGGGACATAACAAAACCAACCCAAGTATGTTACAGTATGCATTTAGAGACCAGCCAGAAATCCCACGTGACTGGAGTGTCAGGGAAAAATAAATAAATGTAGATGATTTGTAAAAGATCATGGAGACCCCAAAATCTCATTAGGAGGAGATGGGAGTTTATTTTGAAGCCAACTGAAAACCATGGAGGGGTTTTGAAACAAGGCATAAAAACCAAACTGTCCTAGAGAGGTTAGTCTGACACCCATGTATAAAATGGATTTTAAAATATCAGAGATAGGAAAAGCAATATAGATACTATCGTTGCATCCAGCCATGTGGGCCTAGATGTCTTATGAGATGACAGAATCAAAGTGGATGGCCATTCCACAAACATGAAAAAGGAAGTAGAATCCAGGGAATGGATACAAAACACCCTGGTAAGGTTGGACTAGAACCTGGGGTTGCATGTCAGGCAGTGAAAGAGCGAGTCCAAGATGTTTTAAAGATTCATGTCTGTGTGCCAGGGAGGCTGCCAAAGTTCTTAAAAAGAGAAAGATAAGGTTTGGAGAAAGAAGAAAAATAATGTTTCATTTATTTAATAAATGTTTATTGAGCACTTTTTATGTGCCAGGTACTGTTCTGGGGGGATGGGAGTTATCTTTGATTTTTAAAACACTTTATGTAGAAAAGACACTGTTCCTAGTCTGTGTAACCTCAAAGGCAGAGCTGGAACAAGTGAGTAGGAGTCAGGTAGGAAGTAAAATATCTAATAAGTGGAGTCTTCCTGATAAGTAGTAAGAGCTGCGTTCTAGGCAGTATTCAAGCATAAATTCAGTGATAAACATCTCGGCACCCTATGATAAGGGATTTCTGCCTTAAGAGACAGGTTAGACTAACCCTTCTTCAAGTTATCTCCCAATCTTAAGAGTCTATTCTTTCTTATGATTTAGTCCTATGGTCTATTATTTTTTTCTATGGGTTCTATTATTAATCTCTGGTTTCTCTGAATTATTAAATAAATTACCCAATCTGTCTGCCATTCAGTAAAACTCACACATTTGCATCTGTTATTCTTGAATTATTTTTGGTTAGGGCTCTTCTTCTTTATTAAAAATCGCTACCCAGTAACGTTACCTTTATAGCTAATTTAGAATGCTAACCTTGGTAGACTGGGTTATAAATATCAGAGGGGAAAAGGATTTCTTGTGCCTAATAATATTTTTGTTTAGAAGAAGCCCTGCAATTGAGAAATGAATTATCTTGACTTCAAGACTGCGATGCAGTTTCTGTATTTTGCAGTAATTCCGAAGGGGGAAAAAAAATATTTCAGAGAGGTTCATTTTCATACAGCATGTTAAAGGAAGAGAATAATTATTCTCCAAACCCTGCAAAGCTTTAGATCGGAAACATTTATCTGTGCTGCGGTTAGTAGAAAAGAAGAAAGGAAAGAGAAGAAAAGGAGAGGAAAAAGGAAACCTGTAGTGAGCTCCGCTATAAGCTATAGTTAAAGCTTTGCATTTCCTGGTGTCTTTTGAAACGTAAAATTCCACAACAAATAGCCCTGTAACGTATAACCAGTATGAAGATTCAATTGAGATTTAAGCACTTTGGTTTGCTTTTGAATCTTGCTATTTTCTGCATTTGTTTTGACTGCTCTCATCATTCAGGATTGACGCTTGGATGGGTGTGTAGGAGGAAGCAGCAGCAGCAGGCTTCCAGCTTGCAGACAAAAAAAAAAAAAAAATCTGCCTTATCTGATGGCTATTATTGAAAATGCGAGGTGTAGCCTGGGCTGGGTAATGAAGGGGAGCGAGCGAGGGGGAGCAAGGAGCATGGAGCTGCATACTGATGAGTGTAGGAGTACTTGATAAAAAGAATTCTGGCTGCCGGCCGTGCATTGCTTATTGTGGAGTACTCCAACAATCACATAGAACGCAGACCAGCCTAAGCTGACAGCTTGATATGCCTTCTTCTGCTGCCTGGTTTTGGGGGCTGTATGACGTACTGGTCGGTAGTAAAGATTAATATGTAAGAAATGTGGAGCTAGGATCAAGTCATACTCCACAGCCTGCCTGGCAAACTATGTTTTACTTCTGACTTTGCTCTCTCGCTGAGAACATTAATCTGTCAAGCTGGCGGGCTCCTTTGATAGCAACTTTCCCAGGAGCATGATGTGGCAATGCCACCTCTCAGCCCAGGACTACCGCTATTACCCAGTGGACGGCTACTCCCTGCTTAAACGCTTCCCTCTTCATCCTCTTACAGGACCCAGATGCCCCGTCCAAACAGTGGGACAATGGTTGGAAAGCATTGGGCTACCTCAGTACGAGAACCACCTGATGGCTAATGGATTTGACAATGTACAGTTTATGGTAAGATGCTCTCTGTGTCCACGGAGCTGCCTTTTGTCTGTCTTTGCTTCTTATGTGTCTTACACGGCTCAGAGGCAGCCTGATTTGCACCAAAATCGGTCAATTTATATATGTAACTGCATCAGAAAATCGGATGCCCTTAGGATGGAACTTACTGTGTGCATATAGACACTTGCTGAAAAATGAGATCTATAGGCATCCATATACATATGTATTATGTGAATGAACCGGTGAGAGTACTATTTATAGGCAGTGAAGGAAGATTAACATTTATATTCTCCCTGTCATTCTTTGTGTGATTTTTATAAATTTGTCATCTCAGAATACCCAGTTAGATTATAGTACTCTTCAGTTAATTCTGGATTCCTAAAACATCTTTCATTTGAACATCAGCATTTAGTGATTAATTAGACAATTTGTTATGTTTACGGTGTGAGGATTATTTTTTTCCTGATAATTGTTCGGTAAGCAGTTTAAATTATGTGGACGACCTTTAGTTTGTTAGCAAACTGCTTCAGATGGTCAATTATGGAGAACATTCACTTACTTACACATGCTGATTGAAGAGCACTGAAGTGTTATTTATTACTTCAGATAAAAGAGACAAACGTTTCCATCAACTACCTGTCAGTATTTAGAAAGGGAGGCTGATGGACTAAGTACATTCATGTACTTCCGAATACTGGTCTGCATGCAGTCTAAACCCGGTGTGTGCAAACTTCTCCCTGTGATGAATATAGGTGAGGAAGGAGGGTGGGGAGATGTGCAGACCCATAATACAGCTTTCTAATCATTCACATACCTCCCCCTGTGCTCATCAGTTTCCCTTGTTAAACTACGTCACAGTCCTTATTACCTTTCCTTGCTTTTAAGTGCTCATCACACATATTACTGATCCCTAAATTTAGAGAGAGCTGCATAATATAAGCATGTAACACACAAATGGCTTGCAGAAAATAATTAATAGCTATTTCTAAATAAAATGCTGGGCAGACATGTGAAACTTATTAATGCTAGAATAGATAACAAAATGTGAAAGATACTTAGGTTTTTTTTTTTTTTTAATTTTCATTTAAAATTATTTTTCTCCAAGCTTGACTTGACTATTATGGATTTAAAAATTAGTCAAATTGTTAAACTTCAGCCTCTTTTCCTAAAAAGTGTATGCTCCACGAGATTTTGAAAAAAGCTACATAGATGTAGTAAGACATATGAGCCCTAAGTAACCATATACATAGAACTCTTACGGATGTGTTTTTTTATAATGGGATATGCAGTTACTGTTATCTTTCTCCTGTTGAAGAGAACTGTCACTAATTGATTAGACAGATAAGATATCGTGGGTATTGAAATAGGAAAAAAGTAAAATTTCTTCAGTTGCTATGACAGTGTTAGGACACTGAGCAGATTTAGGACAGACTTAGGACTCTAAACAGAGAACACTAAGAATTCGGGGAACTATCAAACAGAATGAAAGTCTTTTCATGGCTATTTATATTTACTGCACATCTTGATGTCTTTATTCTTTCCCTCTGTCTCTGCCTGAGATAAGACTTTCTCATTCTCACGCCTCAAACCCTTGTCCAAATTTATTCTGGTTCCAGGAGAAGCTAGATAGGACTTTGGATTCTCTAGACTATTTGGCTACTTCCAAATATTTTAATTCAATATAATTTTCTGAATGTTGGACACATTTGAGCAAATATAACCACTTTTTGAAAGCCAGAAACTGAAAGGTTAATCAAACAGTTTTAAAATAAGCATCTTGAGGTCGTAAAACAACACTCAAGGATGAATTATGTATAAGTACTCCAAAATGTATCTGGGAGGCAAAAATCCTGGGTATATGTGACAAAACCAAGGTCTGAGCTTCTCCATAGATTATTGTCTTTACTTTTATAGTTCTAAGTTTTATGTATGATTTTCCAGAAAATCATGCAAAGAAAACAAACTTAATTCAGATGAGTCAATCAAATACTTTCTTCATGAGACAAAATTAATTAAAAAAGAAACAAACTTTGAATCATCATTCAGAGGAGTTAATTATGAAAACCGAGCAGACCATAAAATAGTGTCATTAATTATTGATTTATATGCTGTTCTACACTATTTATTTGCTACTAGTATCATAAAAATTAGTTTCTACCTTTATAAAAATTATTTATTGATTTCCATAATCTGATTTATTTAATTATGAATTTAGTTAAAGTACACTAATATGATCAGCCCAGTTTAAGAAACAGATTTTATTAATAGGATGAAAACTCTTTTAGACCTACTTAGTCTCCACTCAGTATCATATTCTAGCTTTCTTTTTTCTTGAAGCACATTCTGACCTGCATTTATTCATCCTGTTGCCTAAGCAACAAGCACCACACTCCCATTAACAATGATGTAGTGCAGGTCTTATTAGCTTTTTAGAATAAGACAGTAGAGACATCAAAAGGATATAATTAATGTTGCTTGAAACTTCATTTTACATCCCTGCATAGATATACTTTATTTAGGAAACATTCTCAAGAGTTAATTTTTGATTTAATCAATATTCCATTAATGAATGTTTTAAAGGATCCATATAAGTGACTTTCAAACTATTTATTGAAAGCTTTAAAAAATTTTTTTACTAACTCTGTTCTACATATTCTCACACATAAATACAATATATGGATGATTTATCCACAGGGCTGTGATTAACTTTAATAAAGATTTCTTACTTCAGTTCTTAGAGAGATTAGAAAAGTAAGACCTTCATTTGTTTTTTGTTTATCTATCAATTATTGCTTCCCCTTTAGGCTCTTAATATTTCTCCTTTATTTTACTGCTGTGTGAATTTTTTTTTCTCAGTATCTGAAAATCAGAATTCCAAATGTATTCTTTATGTACCTGGTCTTGCTTTGATGATATTTGTATACACTGTTCTGACTTTCCTGTACCATTAAATATATATAATAAATGGAAATTGATAAAATATAAGGAATAACTACAAAACTACATCAGGTCATCTAAGACTTTGGGAGAGTTAGATTTATGTTGCAATCCAAGGCTCCTTCAATACAGAATCCTTCATCTGAAGACTTATTCAAGCCCTACTTACCTGTTCGTCCCCTCCAAAGTAATATATGGTCAGTCTCCTCCTAGTGAGGCATGTGCTACTCACTAGCCTCTGGGGATGCTGCCAGGTCCTAAAATATGTCTATGTTTCAACATGACTTTTTTTTTTTTTAACCAAGAACTTTAGATATGAAGTGTTTAGTATACTAAACCTACATGCTTTTTACTTCCTTATTATATATGTTTCTATCATCATCATCTCTTTTTTCCAAGTCTGATGACTCCTTCCTAAATTTTAAGTCTCAGACTATCTATTCTTCTCTTGATGACTGCTTATTTGTACTCTCCTCTCCCCATCCTGGACAGCTATTTCCTTTCCTTTCCCTCTCTCTCTCTTATTTTTTTTTTCTTTTTAAATCCTCAGATGTCTAACTCAATTCCTGCCTTGTTTATGTAGCTTTCTGTAATGACTCTAGTCCTCTGGAGACTCTCTTTTCTCTGCACTTATGTAGTAGTTGTATTCGGTATGAAAAATTACATTGGGCATGCCATTATTCACTCTCTAGAATTCAAAGTTAAGTTTTTGCTCGTATATTTCTTGTCTCTCCCACTAGACTAGAAACTCTTCAAGTCCACTTTGTGTGTATTCAATTCTCTGGTCTTTCTCACAACTCCTAGCATAATTCTGTGTATATAGACATCACGCCATAACAACTGGGTGCACAGTAGACTGTTACAGATGGATCTCCAACCTCATTTTTATTTTATTTTTATTTTTTAAGGTTTTATTTATTTGACAGACTGAGATCCCAAGTAGGCAGAGGGGCGGGCAGAGAGAGAGGGGGAAGCAGGCTCCCCACTGAGCAGAGAGCCCGATGTGGGGCCCCTGAGACCATGACCTGAGCCAAAGACAGAGGCTTAACCCACTGAGCTACCCAGGTGCCCAATCCAACCTCATTTTTATTTTTTTATTTTTTTTCCTCTTTTAACTCTATCTTTCTTTCTTTTTTTTTTAATTTTTTATTTTTTATAAACATATATTTTTATCCCCAGGGGTACAGGTCTGTGAATCACCAGGTTTACACACTTCACAGCACTCACCAAAGCACATACCCTCCCCAATGCCCATAATCCCACCCCCTTCTCCCAAACCCCCTCCCCCCAGCAACCCTCAGTTTGTTTTGTGAGATTAAGAGTCACTTATGCCAACCTCATTTTTAAATTGGAAGCCTTGTTTTGCCCATTAACCTGGAGCATTAGTACCCTTCACTCATTCGTGCAGCAAACTATCCTTAAACATTTCACATGTGCTAGAAACAGTGTTAATTACTGAGAATGTAACAGTGAACAATACACAGTTCTTGACCTCTAACAGGTTACAGTGTTGCTCTCAGGCCTATCAAATTATTTGCACTCACATTAGGCACTCATTCCTTCATGAGCTCACACACATAGGTACACACATACATTCTATCGCAGGGATCTTGCCCCTCATCCTTTTATATAATCACCACCCCTCAGCATATTACTTACTAACAATTGTTTTTTTCAGCAACAAATTACAGTAGGCAATGGAAGAGATAAAATCTATCATAGCAGGGAGTAAAGAAATGTAAAGATACTGATAACAACAAAACACTGACAGTGTTATGGTAAATTTATGGTCCAAAATTGAATTAAGAAGTTTTTATTATCCGAGGAGGACTGACTCATAGCCTCACCCAGGATAACTAGCTGACAGTTATATTTGTAAACTCTAATCAAAAGGGGGGAAGAATGGAATTATGCCAATTTTTTTTTTTTTTTTTTTTTAGCATTTCCTGTGTTTCTAGCAGTTGCCATCTAGCTTGGCTTAGGATGCTTTGACCAATATTAAGATGCCCCAAATGCATCCTTTACAGAGTAAAAAAATAAAGTTATTCCAGGAGCCCTATTTGATTTGGCATTTTGTACACTTGGATGGGTAGCATTCATAAAGGACTTGTTGAAGGTCAGGGTGACACTGAAGAGTGGAGCCACAGAGCTCTTGGAAGCCATCCATCTGAACAAAAGATTGAAGGAAGATTGATCTTATATTCAGTTGAGAATTTCTTTTCCATTTTTGTGGTGCATTTTATATGCGAATGTACTTACATTTCTTTTCCTCTTTTATATAACTTTTCTGTAATAAGAGCACATTTACAGTTGACCTGATAAAATGACCTTTTCAGTGTCTTAGCAACATATCATGACCCAAGAAAGAAGTTAAACTTGTGAAGCAGGAAAATAAATTGTCCCTAAAGGGTAAGCCTAATAACCCTTGAGATGATTTCTTATTTCAAAATGACTTAAGAAAATTTTGTAAAGTTACTGAGATTTAAAGGTCCAAGAGAAAAAATACCTGCCACATTCCCCACACCACCCTGTTCCTGAAACACTCTAGGCCCTGAAGTGGGTGGTATAATGAATGTGCTGCTGTCATTTTACAAACTTCGTCCAGTCATTACACGTGCACTTCTGCAACAACGATAAAATATATATATTTCAACTACAGGCATTTAAAATCTGTTGGCATCCAAAAGTCAGTGCCAGGAGGGAGTCATTCTTTATCTGGACAACAGCTTAATTACAAATGTAATAGGCAAGAGCCTCAGAGCCTCACAGTGGTGTGAGACAGAACTCAAGTAAGACTTCTCATTTCCACTCTCTTCCTTCTCTATGATTTGGTTTACTCATCTGTAAAATCAATCTAATGAGGGATCTAGGAGAAATGTTCTTTGGACTTGTTATTTAATATTTTGAGCTCTTTCAATTGCCGGGTGCAATATTGGTGCTGGCAGAGTTGTTAATTGTTCTTGTAGACCTCATTAGCCTTGGAAGGACGCTGATTGCTTGTGCAGCGCAAAGTCAGAAATGAGGACATGTTCAGGGATGACCATCTCAGAAGAATGGCTTTCAGAAAAAACATTAGCTGCAGTTTTAATCTGGTGATAGTGAAGAGGCCTTTTCTTCCATCTGGAAGTTACTCCAGTTACATTTTTAAGCATTAAAATAAGCTGCCCCATTTTCTAATAATGCAGTACTACAGCTTCCATTACTAACTCGTGCTCACATGAATTGGCCTTTAATTTAGTTATCCAGCATATTTGCATAATTTCATCTCCAGTATTGCTTTAAATGACCAGATATTTGGGACGAGGAATTTGTTTCATGACTCAGAAAACTTATTCATACTGCTGAATTATGGACTAATTTTAAGAAATCCAGCCACAATTGGGGCGCCTGGGTGGCTCAATGGGTTAAAGCCTCTGCCTTTGGCTCAGGTCATGATCTTGGGGTCCTGGGATTGAGTCCCGCATCGGGCTCTCTGCTCAGTGAGGAATCTGCTTCCCCCCCCTCTCTCTGCCTGCCTATCTGCCTACTTGTGATCTCTCTCTCTCTCTCTCTGTCAAATAAATAAATAATTTTTTTAAAAAAGTTAAAAAAAAAAAAAAGAGAAATCCAGCCATGATCAAATTTGTTGCTTCTTTTAAAAGACAGATCTCTCAACAACCACCATTTTCTCACTTCTAGTCACCTCCTTAACCCCTACGATTCTGTCTGCTTCCCGGCTCTTCTGCTAAAATTGTTCTCTTTGAAATCAGCAGTGACCTGCTTCTTGCCAAACCCCAGCCCCCTTTCTTCTCACTTCATTTCTCTTGCCCTCTTTACAATGTCTTATTTCCAGCCCTCACTCCTTATTGGTCTTCACCCCCTATTGATATTTATTGGGGTTCTGTAACATTACACTGTCCTTTCCAATCATCCTGTTCTCTGATTCTCCTCCTCCCGCTAAATGTGCATGATGCTCTACCTGTCCATCCATTAGGGAGATTGTTAGTACTCCTGGATCCGTAGCTGTCCTACTCAGCCTCTTTCTACCTGACTTCCACTGCAGCCCAACTACTCAATAAACATTTCCGTATACATTTTGGCATGCAAAGCATTTCGCAAAGACTTGGCATAGAACAAATGCCCAAAAATGTTAAGTATTACCGCAGCTAGAGTGTTCTTTCTAAAGCATATCTTTGCCTTAGCACTACTCTGCTTAAAATATTGCAGTGATTCTCAATTACCTGCGGAAGATTATGTTTCCAAAATCCTTAATATGGCTTTCATATCCGGGATCCTTTCTGACCTGCCCGGCCCCAATTTATTTTTCAGCGTCTTCTGTTACCATTTTCTGTCTTCACAGATCTAGAGAACTGTGTATTTATCTTTCATTGCCTGGCCTTTTGCACATGCTACTCTCTGCCAAGAATGACCTTCCTTCCCCCTCTTAACTCCTCTTTATCCTTTAGTTGTTAGCCTAGTTGTCACTTCTTTCAGCTGCCTCTTCTTCCCCTGCCCTCCGAGTATGGGTCAAGAACCCTTCTTCTGGAGTTCCCTATCTTACTACTGATTTTACTGTGTCCTATTACTTATTTACCTGCCCACCCACTCCCATCACTTCTCCCACACCCAAATAGTAGAACAAGGGTCAGTAAATTTGTTCTCTCAAGGGCCAGATAGTAAATATTTTTAAGCCTTGAAAGTGGTCTCGGTTGCAGCTATTCAACATGCTGTTGTAGTATGAAAGTGGCCATAGGCAATATGTAAATAACATACGTGGCTGTGTTCCAATAAAACTTTATTTACAAAAGCAAGCAGATTTGGTGAAAGAGCCATAGTTTGCTGCCCACGCACTGGATAATTTTTAACTCCTTGAGAGTTAGAAATATGTTTTGACCGTCTGTATCTCCAAGGACAACTCATGGCTTACACATGTGGACACAGTAAATGTTCGATGAAAAGAGGAAGGAAAAAGGCAAATAAGGATGAAGGAAAGGAAGAAAAGAGAGAAGGAAAGAGAAGGGAGTGAAGGAATCTGGCAGGTGGCTACAGCAAGGTTCCCAAAGGCCTTTTCGGTTTAAAGAGAACCTGGTCAAGAGCTGAGGATATTCAGAGCCAGAGGCAGCCTTCAGGAGTCTCATAAGAGCTGGAGAGGGTGTTTTTGCTGGAGCCAATCAGACGGGAGTATATTTTCAGCAAGAGCACTGTGCCGGCATAGGAACTAGAAAAACACAGCTGCAAAGGGAGCCTGTTTTTCACTCTCTTTGGAATTCCTTTTTCTTCCTGCTCCACCTAATTGTGCAGCATTGTTCATGATTCAGCTTAAGCATCACTTCCTCGAGGAAGTATTTCCTTATACCACCCTGGCATCTGGCAGGTGTAATCACTTTGTCTCTGTGCACCCCTGTCACCCCACCCTTAACCCTGTGCTCATCTCTATTATATTGCGTTGCAATGATATGTTCAGATATCTGTCTCCCACCCTAGAAAGTGAGTTCCTTTAGAGGCAGAGATCGGGTCTTATTTATCTCTGTATTCCTAAAGCTTAGTGCAGTGCCTGACACATAGTAGTTTCTGATAAACACTGATTGAATGGATTTAAAATTCAATTCAGTTTCATATAAAGTATCCCAAATAATCCTCACCATATTGGTTAGTATTCGTATCCCCATATTTATAAATGAAGAGTATTCTTATTTTATTATTATTATATATTCATAAATGAAACTCAACAAGGTTTTAAAAAATTGCCCAGCACCACCTGGATTTCAAAACCAAACCTCTTTGATCAACGGTCCCTGCTCAACTCACCACAACCGCATTATTTCATCCTTCCTCCCATCTCTCATTCAGCAAATGCTTAGAGAGCCCCTGTTAGATTGCAGACATTGACTAGGACGCTGGCACTTCCTCTGAAGCACTCCTAGTTTGTCATACTTCCGGTCCTTTGAGCAACTTTTTATCCTACTTCTAATTTTCTACCTCATCCCCACTGCTCCTCAAGAGGGCCTCTGCTCTAATCACACTGGAACACTCACTGCCAAATATATACCTTTCCTTTTTTCATAATTCCCCTCCCACCTAACCTAGTTTGTTTCTTCCAAGAAAGACCCATTCCTCTAGCCACCCCCCCTCCCACAATCTCCTCTGTGGAACCACCTTCTACTGGTCTGGACCCTGCTCACCTCTCCAGATGGATCTTTCACCCCTCTTAAGCTCTGGCCATGCTGAATTATTAAAGTTCTACAACCATGCCATGCTTAATCACAAATCCATGTCTTTGCACACCCTACGTCTTGTACACACTGTTCTCTGCCCAGAACATTCCCTTCCTGCACTGTTCCTTAGCCTGGGTAACTCTTACTTCAAAAAGCCCAGCTCAGAGGTTCCTTGTTGGGAGGAGCCTTTTACAAATTCTGTTGTGGTATACTCAACTGTCCTTCACTGGTCTCCCATGGCACCCTATACACACCTCTAATGGAGCAGTCTTATCACACAAGGCTGAATTATCTGCTTCTCTACCTTACTCCTTCCCCTGAGAAAAACAACAGTGTTTTGTTCAGTACTATTTTCCTAGCACATAATAGATCCTTGTATTGTTTGCTAGGACTGCCATAGCAAAGGGCCACAAACTGTGTGGTGCAAGCAACAGAAATTTATTGTCATAGTTCTGGAGGCCAGAAGTCCAAGATCAAGGTGTTGGCAAGACTGGTTCCTCTGAGGGTTGTGAGGGGATGATCTGTTTTAGGCCTTCACGTGCCCATAGTCTTCTCCTTGTATTTTCACATCATCTTCTCTCTGTGTGTGTCTGTGTCCAAATTTCCTCTTTTTATAAGGACCCCAGTCATCTTGGATTAGAGCCTACCCTAAAGACCTAATTTTTAACTCGATTACTTCTGTAAAGACCTTTTCTCCAAATAAAGGCGCATTCTGAGGTACTGGGAGTGAAGACTTCAACATATGAATTTAGGAGGAATACAGTTCAGCCCATAGCAGTCCTTAATAAATGTGTGTACAACAGTATCCTTTATTATCCCTCTTGTTGCTAAGCACAGTCCATAATGGTCACACACTCTAAATATTTGACTAATTGAATTAAACTCAATCTACCTGAGGTTTACATGAGATTTAAAATGTTGAAAGAATCTGATGTTATTCTTTCATCAATGGTAAATGCAGTCTCCCTGATAGCTTCCAGTTTCGCATGCATGGGTCATTGTATACAAGGTTGTGATGCTCGTTAATATGAAAAGCAGCAAGGCCAGAACTGAGAACTTCCTACCTCTCTAGCCTTATGGTCTTTCCATTTTACATTTCAGCTCTGCTGGCCCCTCAATAAATCACATTTACAGGAAATATTCATTTGTGTGCCATCCTTATATTTGTTAACTATTTGGTAGCACAGCCCAATATAACCAATTTAATAAAATAACTACTGTTTAACAAAAACTTGCTATATATATTTTTACATACATTATATTTACCTCCCCCACAAATGTTATGAAGTATGTATTACTATTCCAGTTTTACCAATTACAAAACTTAGAGAGAGACCAAGTATCTTGCCCAACACACTCGAGCTTCAAATTTTCCAAAGGGAAAAAATTTTTCAATAAGATTTGCTCAGGCAACATAACAGAGGTGAGAAAGGTATGTGCTCTAAACAAACAAAGTATCATAAGCATTCCTTGTTATTTGAGGGATGATTCAGAGTACCAAGAAGAGTTATGAGAGAGAAGAAAAACCTTGCCTCATGCAGAGATTAGGAAGTCCAGACTTAAGAAACTTCCCACTATACACACTGTTATAAAAAAACACACACCTCCAAGTCAACTGTGTCCTCAGACTATGAGACCATCTAAGTGGAAATCATTCCATACATACAGGAGACACCGCATTGAACAAGAGTAGTTTTCATGGGAGACATGATTTACCCTTCCGTATAATCTTTTCTAAAGTGTAGTGAGTTGTCATTATGAATTGCTATGTATTATTATCCTCCAGAAAAGTCAAGCTTAAAGAGACACAGAAATAATACCTTCCAGGCCACTGTATACTTTTTGCTGACTTCATCCCAGACTTCCTAATCTAAGAATGTACCATGCATATCATAGACATTGGAAACTATCCATTCATTTAAGAGCATATGATCTAAGAGGGTTTGAGAAACAAGAGCCCCTATGACTCTACTTAGATGTTATAGAGGCATATTAGGAGAAAAGAAAAATACAATGAATAATTAACAAAGGCCTCTGAATATCAGGTCATTGATTTCTGCCCCTTGAGACCACAGAATTAAATTTCATATTGTTAAACTTTTACCTTCTGTCAGACTGAGCAAGGATGATTAGGATTCATATCCAAAGCATTGTGGAACATCTTGCGTTTTTAAGCCAATGTCTGTTTAAATGGTTGGCAAGAAGAATTGGGTTTCTCCTTCCAGAGTTTTGAAGGAGCTCTGGGAATAACAAGCCTAGAATCTGGAGTATCTCAATTTTATTTGACAAGAGTTATATTATATACTCTTTTATCAGGAAGGAATAATCCTGTAAAGAAGAGCTGGGAACTTAGTATTCATCAGGCCTATAACTATGTAACCCATCCAGTTATCTGCTAGCTCAGAACAAGTGAACAGAAAATACAGGCCAGTCAACATCTACTTTAGAAATCCCCCACTCCTGGGGCGCCTGGGTGGCTCAGTGGGTTAAGCCGCTGCCTTCGGCTCAGGTCATGATCTCAGGGTCCTGGGATCGAGTTCCGCATCGGGCTCTCTGCTCAGCAGGGAGCCTGCTTCCTTCTCTCTCTCTCTGCCTGCCTCTCAGTGTACTTGTAATTTCTCTCTGTCAAATAAATAAATAAAATCTTTAAAAAAAAAAAAAAGAAAAAGGAAATCCCCCACTCCTTAAAAAAAGGGGGGGGGCAAGCAGAATATCATTCATATCAATCATTTAAGAACTCAATCATTCAATCATTCAATCAATTAAGAACTGCTGGATAAATAATAATGAGATTCTTTTGGGGGGGTAATGGGGATAATGGAATGGTTATGCAGTCAAAAAACATAATCCACTTACTTCCTGATAATTAATTATGATGTACTAGAAATGAGAACACCATATTAAATTCCTATTGCCCTTTATAGTATTTAAACTATTATGCATATATTATCTCAATCCAGGAGACTAAATAAATTATCTCCTAGTTCTAGCATAAATGGTGTAACATTGGTTAAGCCTTCTTTTCTACAATCTCTGAACAAGCTCAGATATAACCTAATTTTTTTTTTTTCAAAACCCTCCCTTAATCCTATGTCTATTCTGGATTCTCTTCTTGCCTTCACAACAAAGCTTCTCCAAAGAAATGACTACACTCACTGGTTTGCTCTTCAAATTAACACAGTCAGGCCTTGATACAATGAGTCTTTGTCAACATCTTAAAATTATTTATAAATGTTGACTAATGAACTCTTAATTCTCCAAGTACACTGTATTATTTCCAGTTCTCACTTACTCCATCTTTATCTGGTCTTTGTTTCTGTTGACCACTTGTTTCCTCCTTGTCTTCTGTATCCATGGCATCTCTAGCCCTAATAACTACCCTTCTCTGGCTCCTTTGTAGACTTCCCTGCCTCTTGCTATCCCCTAGGGTTTAGCCCTTTCCATCTCTTCTCTCTCATTCCACACATTCACCATAGGTGACCTCACTTATCCTCAACAAAGGTTAAAAAAAAATTCTACTTCTATTTTGTATCAACACCTCAAATTCAAAATGTCTAAAAGAGGAAATATCTTTCCACAAAACTTTTTCCATGAGAAAGTGATCAATTGAATAGAATGGTGATGAGAGATCAAGCAAAGTGAGACCAGAGAAAGAGCCACCAATCTGGCAGCATTAGAGGTCACTGGAAAACTTGACAAGCGTACATTCATTCACTGGAGTAAGGAGTACAGAACGAGTACATAATGCATTGGGTTAAAGAAGTAATAGAGTGGATAACTATTGAAGGAAGTTTTGCTGAGAGTCGAAATACAGACATAAGCAAGTAGCTAAGGGTGATTTCGAGGTCAAAGGAAGATTTTTTTTTTTAAACAGAAAAGATTGAAGTCATGTTTGGCTACTGAAAGGAATGATCAGATAGAAATCGAAATACTATATTGGAGAAGAAGGATTGAATGAATGAATGAATGGATGGATGAATAAAGTGAGAGGAAATGAATGAATAAAGGAAATGAATGAATAAAGGTTGGAATCCAGAGATAAGTGGAGGAATTGTCTTTGATGGGAGGTTCCTATTGTAATAGTAAAGAAGATAGAGGATGGATACTATAGTGATTTTTATAGAGAGTGATGAGAATATGAAGGTATATTTGCTCTAGTGGTTTCTATTTTCTTTTTTTTTTTAAGATTTTATTTATTTATTTGACAGACAGAGATCACAAGTAGGCAGAGAGGCAGGCAGAGAGATAGAGGAGGAAGCAAGCTCCCTGCTGAGCAGAGAGCCCGATGCAGGGCTCGATCCCAGGACCCTGGGATCATGACCTAGCCAAAGGCAGAGGCTTTAACCCACTGAGCCACCCAGGAACCCATAGTGGTTTCTATTTTCAAGTGAATTATGAGACAAGAATGTGGAAGATTTAAAGATAGAGGGGATATAGAGTCATTTCGAAAAGTAGGCAAGAGAATTTACTAGGAAAATTGAGTAGAACTGCAAAACCATGTCAAGGGTTTATTTAAGATTTTTAATAATTTTGCTTCGTAGGAATGGCAAAGACTACTGCACTTTAAGATACAGGATTGATTTCATGGTCTGGCTTCTTCTAGTTGTGTGAGATCATGGGCTGGTCACTAAACCTCCCTGAGCATCAGTTTCCCAAGTGCAGATATGAGCTAGTACTACCTAGTTCACAAGGTAGTGGTGAGAAGCAGATTAAGACTAGCTGTGTGTTTTCAGTAGGCAATGAATCATGATGGTGACAAGAATGCTGGTCCATTTAGCTGGCAAACCACTTTGGAATCACTGACAGCACAATGACACACAGAAACTGCCATAAGGCTTCATTGCTCTTGCCTTCATAATACACTGGATACAAGGAAAACACTTACATGAATTATGCTAGAAGCACCAAAATACTTAAAACACACCTATCTCATGACCTTATGTCAAATAACTCTGAAGGATGTTAGAAATTTATGTCACCTTAATTTACTCTTAACTCACCACAGACCTTGATTAATCGACTATAAATTCGCTCAAAGACCTGAGCCTTTCAGGCTTAGAGGTCAAGCAGTAGAGCGTGCTGTTGGCAGAGTACTATGGGACTTCCAGGGAACTAGATGGCATTTAGCCCTTTCCCTAAGAAACATACTCAAGGACACCCAACTGCTCACACCAATAAGATGTTCCCTTAATTAAGGTTGACCAAATTGTGATAATTGATTTTTAAGAATATATTTAAATATCCAAGGGTCTAGTAGATTTGTCCAGTATCCCTAACCTAAACTTGCATCCAGACTATAAAGTAAATGAACAAATACTAGTAGTATATTAACAAACACAGATTATGAAGACTATAGCATTTTAAAATATAAATCTGTGTGTTTTAAACCTGCATCTTTTATCCTTTAATATGGGTTAACAATCTAAAGTGGAAAGTAAGTAAGCATTTATGAGGGGGCGCCTACGAAAATCTTTTTTAATGGATTTCCTGGGAGACTTATCCATTCATTCCTAAGGAAATACCCATTGTATACCTACTGTTCTCCTCAAACTGTGCCAATTGTGGTGGAGACTAGAAAGAGGCATAATACAGGCTCCTGTTAAAGATCCTACAGTCTACTTAGGGAGCTGACACTGGCATAAGTATGCTAAATAACTGTACACACTCAAATAGCCATAAAGGACAACAGCGTAAGTGTTTTCACAGTATAGAACATAACCATGGGAGAAATAAATGTTAGAATCTATGAATTTCTATGAGTTCTGAAAATGAGGAGATATCTGTGAACCAGAGTGGTCAGGGAAGCTCTCTGAAAGAAATGGGCTTGGATAGGATTTATGTAAACAGAGAAGAATAGGGCCAATGATACAAGACTGAATGAAACCATAAACAAAGGCGGTGAGATTGCAAAATGCATGTAGTGTTTCAATAAAAGAAATACTGATCTGGCACAATCCTAAGGATCATGAAATGCCCCTGTGAATGAAAATGCTACCTACCTGTGAAAGCATGGTTCAGATGCTACTCATGCACCATATGGAAAGACAGCTTAATGATCCATCCTATCTGTGCCCAGATAGGCTCACCCAGATGGCAGCACACACGAGCACATCCCATATACAGACAGCAAAGAAGGATGAGCAGAGAAACATCTGTCTGACCAATTGGCCTTCTATTTCCAGGTAATCATGAAGAAAATTGATTTTACTTGAGTTACATTAAGTCTGTCTCCAAACAAGCCCATCTTCTGAGGGCTAGTAGGCTCTCAAAGCCAGCAAGAAATCTGTGTTCACTAGTTTCATACCATCAGAAATACCCTCCTATCCTCCAAACCTTAATTTATTCACCTGTGAGATCTTTTGCTTCTTCAAAGGTATTCCCTTCTTTATGTTTCCAATAACCAAAGAAGTCGTCTTCACTTTCATTTTGGAACCATGGCCACTGCCAAAACACATGCCAACCTCCTCATCTCTGAAACTCAGGTTGTTTGATTTCAGTTCCAATAATTCAAATGAAGAAGTATTTGCTTAGCTGCCACTTTCACATGCCAGACCTTATGCTGGAGCTCCTGAACACAAAGACTGATCATAATAACGATGATAATAATAAAGATAATGATTATAAATGGTTATAAAATGCTAATATTCTAGGCACTGTTCTAAGTATTTTACAAATATTAACTATTTTAATTCTTTTGGAATGAGTAATATACCCAGACTCTCCTCTCTTGAAGCTTACGATCTACTGCAGAAACACACATGAAAACAGATTACTTCTGCACAATAACTGATTGGAACTATAATTCAGAATAGAGTAGAAGCATCAAAATGAGTGGCTCAGGCAAGGCTCCACAGAAAGAGTCAGATTTATACTAACTCTTGATGGACTGGGAAAATTCACAGCCTGATGAAGGCTGAGTGATGGAGTAACTTCTCAGGTAAATGAAACCTATTAGCTTGGAGGCACATAAGGGGACATCCAAAGGTTTGGGTCCAGTTGGGATGCAGGAGGCAAAAACAAAAAGAGGCAATACATAAAACCAGGGAGGTCGACATGGGCCAGATCAGGGAGAGTTCATTTTTATTCCAGTCCAGCTTGTATCTCCAGGGCCCTGTCTATATAACCTGTCTTTTGATAGGTATGAATCTCTGCTTTTCTGCTCTTCTCTGCATCCTCAGCTCCTTTTAGTTTGATATGCCCTGAGGAAAGGTCACTGCAGGGTCTTCTCTTCCCTTGTCACCCCGCCCCCCAGAACCTCCCTGTGAGCACTCAACATCAGTTGACTGACTGACTAATTATCAGCCTATAGTTGTAGGTGATTATCTGTGCTGCCTGGCTTGCTGGGTCCGGAGATAATAATTACATTGGCGTCAGTGGCAACTTCTGGTGTCAGAGATCCTGTTAGAAATCATTTTATTGATACTAATTCAGAAGATTGTTCGACAGCTCAGGGAAAAACAGTGCACATTAAAAAGCTGTAATCAGAGCTTACCAATTTAGTAGCAATTTTCAGAGCCAAAGTCTAGATGTAGAAAATTAAGGCTCCTCAGCTTCCTGTTACCCCACAACTGAGACAATGACAGTACTAATGGGGTCTTCCTTGTGTCCTAGAGAGCACTCATGGAAATGAGAAAGGAAAAGGTTTGGCAAAGGGATGAGTGGATGCCTGTGACTGGTTAATTATTTGATTTGCCACCTCATCCTCTTCCAAGAAGGTGGCTTACACTAGACACAAGAACAATTTAAACAACTCCATTGTAGCAAGGAAATTTGGACAGATGGATTAACAGAAAAAGACATACTTTTAAACATTTTTTGGAATATAGATAGGTGGATGATAGACAGATAGATAGATAGATAGATGACATCAAAACAAACGTACAAATAAAACTTGAATGCAAACAATGTCCTATATCCTCTCCCCACTCCTAACCTCACTTTCCAGAAATAAATACCTTAAACATTTCTGTGCTTAATGGCTCTGGAAATTATCTCCATATGAGATGCATATATCCTTAGTTCTCACTCTAGACATCATTTACTGACAGAGTAAATAACATGCGAGGTGAGGATTTAGTTCATTTATACCATCATTTTTTCTCTTTCCTACTTGGTTCTATCCCCAGTAGAGTTGCGGATTGAATCTTGGCCCACAAATTCAGGTACTATGAAATATCACTTTGTAATGTATGAAATTAATTTAGTTTTGTCTTCATGCTAGAGCTAGTAGAAAATTCCACCACCAGCAATATTGGTTTCTAATGTCCTCCTATCATACTAAAGACCCCAGTGTTGCCAGGCAAGTAGGGAAACTGACTTGTGGTGGTCCCTGCAGAAGTCTTCATTGTCCATGCTTGCACTGGTATATGAAGTACAGTGTTTCTCTGCCTCCATGACCCTCGTGGGTTATGGGAATATATATCAGGGATGAAAACCCCATCCCTAGGCTCCTACTCCCACCCTGATGAGTGTGGGCATCAATGATCATGGCCACACACCATTCACACAATGAATGAAACATGAGAATTATCCTAGAACTCACCTTTTATTTATTTTTAATATTTGTTTTCTTTTCCCTATCATTTCTGATTACTTTTCCTCTCTTTTTCATTTCTGTCTTTATTTGTCCTTAGGTTTTTACATTCTCCATCATACTATCTATTTTTCTGACCTACTTTTTCTTAGGGACCCCATTTCCCAGTCTTCCTGTCCCAAGCTGCACTTATTTTCTGGGACTGCCTCATAGTCCTCATTCTGGGACTCTCTTTATTGCACTCTTGAATTGAATCCATTGTTTCTTGGATATTTTCTTCTTTCTTGGTTTGATTTTTCTCACACTGCTAAAGTATACACTCAAACAACTTTAAAAAAGAAAGAGCTGAAAAATACATGACAGGTGACTTTCTAAGCCTTGTGATTCTAAAAATGCCTGTATTCTGCCCCCGTGGTTGATTAATACTGTAGTTTAGTGTGTAATTCCAGGTTGCATCTAATTTTTCTCAGAGCTTAGAAGACATTGCTCCTTTGTCTTGTTGTCTTTGATGTGGTTGTGAGAAAGTCTGACATTGATTCCTTGATAGGTGACCTTTTTCCCTCTCAGAAGTTTTTAGGATCTTCTCTCTTTATCCTTGGTATCCTCATGTGTCACCAACTTGTGACTAAGTGGGTGTCTTCTTCATCCTGTTTCACACTTGTTAGGCACTTTAAATATAAAAATAACATTCTGGGAAATTCTCTTCTATTACTTCATTGGTCATTTCTCTCATTTCATTTTCTCTATTGCCTTTTTGCAGACATTTACTAGCCAGATATTAGACCCACTTAGTTGGCCTCATAACCTCTTATAAGGTTCACTTATCCACTCTCTAACATTTACAATATCTTTCTATTTTATCTTATACTCTAAGAGATTGAGTTCAATCTCTAAATTGATTTTTTTTTCCTAAATTTCTAAATTTTCTAAACTAATTTTTTCTAAATTTTTAACTTTGGCAATAAAACATTTAATCTCTCAAAGTCCTGTCTTCTACTCTATTCCTTTCTCATGGTACCCTTTTCTTTTTCCTTACATATAACATTGCTTTGAATCTGTCCAGGGATACCAGTTAGAGGATGATCATTTTTATTTTGAAATTCTCTCCTTTGAATTATTTGTAGAGTTAGTCTTTCTGTTGTGCTTTGGTTTTTCTTTCCTTTCCACAGGCTATCTTTCAATGTCTGGTAGCTTGTGGTTTTCTGTCCATATTTCAGGAAGAAGCAGTGGAAGGGCTCACTGGAAACTCTGCACATAGGCACTTTTTTTTTTATTTTATTTTATTTTTAACTTCCAGGCCTCACTTTGTAGTGAGTAGAGTGCCCCTGTAATGATCAGGGTGTCCCAAATACCACCATACTAACTGCTCTTGTTCTCCGAAGAAAGATTTTTCAGATATCTTTAGAGAATAAGTATCTATTTTCCTCTTGGCCTGAGGAAAGAGAGAAATACCAAGTGGGGGAAGTGGTGGGCAATGAGTATTGTGGTCAAGGGGGCAACTGTTCTGTACACAGGTTGTTATTAATTTGTCCCCATTTTCCATCCACTTCTCAGTGTCTTCTTTCACCCCACCCTCCTTCTCTCAGGCTGAAACCTCTAGGATCCCCAACAGGCAACCTGAGTTCCTTTTTTCATTCAGGAAACACCCCTGGCTGAAGCTATATCAACTTCAGTGCACCATTAATGCTTTTCCATGCTCTTCCTGACTTCTGGATGCTTAGTGAAACCTCTTATACTCCTATAGCCTTTCTCCAGTTATCTTCCTTGTTGTGAGGTTTTTATTCCTTTTCAGATTTTTACTGGGACCTAAGTGGGGGGAAAAAAGAGATAAACCAATGGGCTCAGTACACATCTTGAAACAGAAGCCAGGGAGCATAGTCACACATTCTCACTTTAAAAAACAGTTGCCTCTAAAGAGCAGTAATAGGGGTGCCTGGGTGGCTCAGTGGATTAAAGCCTCTGCCTTTGGCTCAGGTCATGATCTTAGGGTCCTGGGATCAAGCCTCGCATTGGGCTCTCCACTCAGCGGGGAGCCTGCTTCCCTTCCTCTCTCTTTCTACCTGCCTCTCTGCCTACTTGTGCTCTCTGTCAAATAAATAAAATCTTTAGAAAAAAAAAAAAAAAAGAGCAGTAAGAATAGCATGAAGCCACAGTTCCTAATGGAGCCCAGTTATTTCTTCCATGGAGAAGGAGCATAGTGTTTTGACAAAAAGGATAGACTCTGCCTTGATGCCAGCAGCCCTGAGACTTACAAGGCATATGATCTTGGGTAATTTTCGTACTGGCTCTGTCCTTCAGTTTCCACACATGGAAACAGGCATGACAACAAGTACGTATTAATCTCATTGGCTTCAGGTGACAGTTATTAGTCTGTCCACGCAGAGCACTTGGAACAGCAAGCTCAGTCATCATCGTTGCTGTTACGTCACAGTGTAAGAACAAGAAGGCAGAGAAGTAGAGCCACTGCAATAATATCAAATCAGCTTTTAGGCATCACTAGTTAGGTCAAAAGTTTTCTGGATTATTTTGCCTTGGAGTCCTAATGGAAGTCATGGCACAGACATTCATTCAAAAAATACCAGTGGATCACTATAAACATGATTGTGGACATGGACTACTATCTTTGCAGCAACCTCTTGAATTAAGGGAAGAAAGAAGAGTAAGAGGTTATGAGGCCAAAAGTACTATGGCTGTATAGGAGAGGAAATGAGCAAATATCATGGGAGCCTTTTTTGAAAGCTCAGGTGAAGTTGTTTGAAGGAAAGGGATGATTCCCATTTGTGATGAAACAGCTAGAATTGAGTCTGGTGATGACACCATGTACTCAAGGTTTGTGTCACCATGATAACTTCTACTGAACACACATGGAAAATTGAAATGGATACGCAAAGAAACTATATAACAATGCATGGTTTGCCATGAATTTTGGCTTAAATTTCCAGCCCCAAGTCCTCATCGAAATACCAATCCTCAACCTCAAACAATGGCTAAAACAAAACAAAGCTACCTGACCTGCTATGAGTGACCATTTAGTATGCTTTCTTCTACTTGATCCCCACAACTTTTTGAAGTAGATAATAATTCTCTTTTAGTAGATGAGGAAACAGAGGAGCAAACTCAGGATCAGAGAAGATCAGTAACCCATGCCTGATAAGTAGGGACACCCATTACAAGCCCAGCTCAGGTATATAATCATTGCCTTTTATATATATATATATATATATATATTATTTAGCTGGAACACCCCCTTTTTTGCATTATACTTACTGCCTTCCACTACTCACCTTTGAAATAAAAATCACTGATTTCAAATTTTATACCTAATCTAACCCCTCACTCACTATATTTAGAATTCTGCTTTCCTTTCTTTAAGTCTTTCCTCTCGTTTCTCCTCCTAGCTCATGTTCTTAACCAATGTGTTTTCTGCTTGCCAGTGCACATTCCCCTTGAACCTCCCTGTCCTTCTGTCCTCTGAGGGCTCCTCGTCTGGCTTCTCTCTCCCCAGCTTTCACCTGGGTGCTCCCCTTTCCCTCATTCTGCAGCCTCCAGAGAGGCCCACATTTCACCTCCTCCTCTCAGCCCCAACACTAGTTGCAGTTAAGCATTTTTGCTTCCCACCAACATTTTCTGTTGCTATGGAAACCAAGAGGCAGTTCTGGAAGGAGGGGGAGTCTTGGAGCGCAGTCACTGCTGGCCTTGGTGTAGGAGGGAGATGGTAGGCAGCTGGGGTAGGGGGAGGAGAAGAGGAGAGTCTAGAGAACTGAGGATCCGAACCCAACCAGTTCCTGATGGAGAAAGGGATTTCTCCACTCCCTCGATGAGATAAAGAGAAGGCAGGGGGAGAGCAGCCCAATGCTGGGGCTGGCTTAGCAGCTGCATCTTTCGGATGGTTGAACAGAAGGAGGCTGAGTGGGCGGCCCCCCATGGTGACAGAGCCTGGTTCCCAGGCTGCTTGTATCTGTCCTTAATTTGCCACTGAGGAAGTTAACTTTATGTAGGTAGCTAAGAAAAAGGAAGGCTCACGGGAGCCATCATCACAGAAAATAAATATGCTCCCATTATAAATGAAGTAACAGGATAATGTACGGTCTCAGAAGATGATGAGACAGGGAGAAATGGCCTGTATCTAATGAAAAGTTTAAGGTAAAAATTAGGAGAAAGAGCTATACAGAAATGGTTGTTCTGCAAAAACAACTGAGACGATGTGGAGAGCATTTTCACTGGCGCTTAATTTAGTCCATGGCTTTAAGAAGTATATTATTTGAGCTAGGCAAAAGACCTGGGACTCTCAGACTTTGACATATAATTTGAACAGTAGGATTTCAGTATGTACTGTGCAATCAGTTTTGCGCCAAAGGAGAGAAATGACTGGGAACTTGAATCAAAAAGTCAGTAAGCTGGACCTGGAAGTGGATTTGCCTGAATAAGCATGAAGTTTGTTAAGAAAGTAAAACTAAAGGAACTCATGAAATCCCATATAAAATTATCACTCATTTTGAAACCAGCAGGTGTTCTGGGGGGTTTATTGGGGTCCATACTAGACCCTGGAGATTGGAAGAGCAGGTGGAGAAGCAGGAGGGAGCATAAAACATAGATGAACAAGTAACGGCCACTGGTTTCTCTGGAGCTCCTAGCTGAGTGGAAGAGACAGACTCATCATAAACAAAATCTTACAATGCAATATACCTAGTTTTCCACATAGGTGCCTTCCAAATGCTGTGGAGACTCACGAAGGTCTTGCTTACCTCTGATTGAGGGAAGGAGGGAAGATTGCACAGAAGTGGGTCTCTGAACCAGTCCTTAATGGATGCATCGAAGGGGTCAGCTGGACAGAAACCCAGAAAGAATCTGTGAGCAGAGGAAACAGCATGTATCAAGAGCCATGAAGATATGACTGTGCAGAGCATGTTGAGAAACAGAGGGATGTTGCTGGAGGCTCAGTGTGTGTGTGTCAGGGATGAGAGAGTCAGGAAAGGAGGTTAAAGAGATAAATTAGGACCAGATCACCAGCCCCTCAAATGTCATCCAGTGCGGTTTAAACTTAATTATGTAAAAAATGCTAGGAGCAGCACAGTCTTCTGATAAGATTTGTGTGTTAATACTCTGACTTTAGTGGCAATATCAAGAATGGATGGAGGGAAAAGGACTTTAAGCACAAGTACTCTTAGGGGATATGAAAAGTCACTGCCTAGAGTGACAGACAGAAGGAGACAGATTAGATTCAGGGATGTTGTGGCAGAAGAATGGGTAGAACAAGGTAAAAACTGACTTTGGAAGGGAGAGAGAGGAACCAAGGATGACTGAGGCTCGTAAGTATAAATTCAGCCTCAACAAGTAAAATTCCTTTTACAAAAATATGTGTGCCACCACCTAATCTGGGTTCACATCCGATTTCTTCAAGAGCTGCAGGGAAAAAAAGTCAATTACATTCTACTCTACCAGCTTCCCTAGCACATGGTTCCTAAATATAAGATTTATCTTTTGTGTGTCACAAAGCAAAATCACATGCTAAGATATAAATATGGAACAAATTGCTGAAGTATATTTTTAAAGTTTATAAGCAAGTGGCAACCATCAGCCTACCTTGATGTGCCATTTAAACACATGACACTGTGGCAAATGGCAAAGGTCATACAGCAGCACAGTAGCACAGTTAAACCTACACAATGGATTGGCAAAATTGACATAACTGGCCGGAAGATTTCTTTAAAGGGATTATCATGTCTCTCTAAAATTAATCATGACTAATATCCCAAATTAGATCGTAGGTATTACTTATGATTTACTCAAATAATAAACACAGGAATAAATCTTGGGAGCAGTCCTCCTGTTCGTGTGCACCTAGACTTTACAGTTTTTGCATTTTTCATTTTTGATGCAGTCATCACTTCAAATCCAAATGTTATACCAACATCTTTTGAAAGGCTGAGGAGATGAATGATGACAGATAATCTTAAGTGGGATGATCAAGATCGTTTGAAAGCTTCTTCCCCTACTTAACCAGGCAGTATTATCTAGTTCATCTCAAATGCAAGTGAGGCAGATGCACCTAAACCAGTTTAAACCAGTTTGGGAGTCTCAGTTTTCGAGACTGACAGCAAGGTAGAGTGTGAGGAGAGAGAACTACCTTGCAGGTTGTCTGCTTCCCATTTCAGCTCTAAATTTGAGCATCCCTCCTCCTCACTACAGGTGGAATCACCACCTCTCCATCTCAAGACCAAACCTTGTACCTCCGCCCACTCTCAAGTTCAAGCCTTACCTAAAGCTGCAGATAACTAAACTCTAACCCATTTTACATGACTGCACATCAAACAATTCTTGCTGCTGTGCTAGGCCTGTTGCAGGGCCCCTGCTCTCATCACTGCAGCAGCCTTGACTCATTTGTCTCATTCCTGAGCCTCAGTCTGAGGCTCCCTCCTTGAGTCTTGCTCTGTCCTCCGGGTCACACAGCCCATTTTTGCCATCTTATCAATGGTTTTAACCAAAGGTTTGCTTTGAGCTAAATGACTGAGACCCTGCCACCCATTGACAGACTGAACACTCTTCTGCCTGGAACTAGGAGTGTTGCCTAATGCAGAATCCTCCGTGCCACTGGGGAGGGAATACCACCCACATGTATGCTCTCGAATGCTACTTTATCTTGGGCTGCCAGTTGGAACTGTCTGCCCAAACTGTGTTTTGCTACTGGGATACTCCACTAGGGCACCATGCTCTACCCTCAGACTTGAGCTCCTGCAGCTACAATTACAACTGAATCAGTTTCTTGGCCCTTGTTCTGTCCCAGGAGGACAAAGTCTACCTTTTCTGGCCTTGACACAGTCCCCCGGCCCATCCTGCTGCAGTACCTGATCATGCGCAGAAGAATCCAGACACAGGGCATTCTGCTCTTCGTCCCCACAGCTCCCAGCCAGAGAGTGGTCTATTCTCTGGACATTCCATCTTTTGGCCTTCTTAGTCACCTCCAATTCCACTTCTCCAGATTGTTACTACACGATGCCACTTCTTCTAGGCCTCAGAACTTTTCTTGTTTTCTTGGATCTTGCCTTTGTTCTCTCACTCCCTTCTACTGCAAACAGTAGCAGGATTGGATTACTTCCACCCAACAGACTGGAAAATTTCTCATAATGCCAGACCACACGCTGACACTGAGTGGCTGAGAACCAGGTCAGAAAATCAAGTGTTGAGGAATTTAAGAAGAATGTGCAGATGAACAGGCCAGATCCTGTTTATTGACTGGAATCTCAGGAGCCATTCAAACAAGTTCAAATAAGCTGTCAGTTGAGGCTAAAGGCTTCACCACAATTCTAAGCATGCATTCTAATAGGAAATAATGAGCTCTTAGATAAAGGCTTCCTTCCCTATTGCCTGTTTGTCTGAATCAGAATTTTAGACAACCTCATTCATGGTCTGTGTCCTAATTTCACCAACCATGTGGTTGAGACAGGACACTAATGATGCTGTCTCTTCATATGGCAAGCTACAATACTATTTATAGAATGTTGGTGTTTGAATGAGGCTTTTTCAGAATCCATTATGGTGTGCAGCTACTGTGTGGTTTTTAACTAATTAGTATCATGACGCAAGAAACTATTAGGCACATTTTATTGTTGAAAAAATAGATTCAGAGAGGTTAAATTACTTGGCCAAGATCATTCAACCAATTTGTAGAAAGATCTTAGCATATCTTTGTAGGTGATGTTAATTTTTAGTTTTCAATGTTATGTTTCTGACAGAGCAGCTTTCTATAATACATTTTATAAGGGTCTTTTCAAATAAATTGTGTTCATCCTTCTCTCAGCAAAAGAAGATTTAGTTTCATAAAGGAAGCATAATCTGTGGAGGGAAATGGTAGACGTGGTCAAAAAAGAAAGCCATCTCCACCCTCTGCTGAGAGAAGTTTGGCATAGTCTATGACACCTAGAAGGCGTACAGACATCTGTGTAAGGGATGGCCAGGTCTTCAAAATTCCTGAAGAGAATGTAAGGCAGGCTAAGTATTTCCAAGACTGCATGGCCCATTGCATAGCCAAGTTTATTGATTGGGCATTGCCAATGAATTCCTTTCAGAGAGGCAAATGATTCCTTATTGGAGGCAACCCCTTCAGAGTGCTGTTATGTTTAAAGGGAATACCATACTGTTATAAGTCTTCACTAGATAAACCATCGTGTACCCTTTACTTTTCTGATTCTAGGGATTTTCCCTCTAGAAACTCATAGCTAACTGTTCTCTTTTTTGTGACTGCTGATAAATGATGAGAATCTATTTGGATCATTGTTACCATCCCAGAATCAGGAATTATCAGCATTATTGTTGTCAAACTTAAAAAAAGAAAAAAAGAAAAAAAGAAAAACAAGTGAACTGAGTGAGAGAAGTAGAATGGAATGGTGCTAAATAGTGGACTAAGATATCATTTTGCCATTGCCATCTCTATGAGCATATCCAGCGCAGGCCCTCTCCTATGGGAACGCTTCTCCCATCCTATTCAGCACACCAATCTCAACGTGATATTTTACAGGCAAATTCAGTCTGCTGAGGCGGCAGTTTGCCTGTGGGCTTGCTGAGGGTGCCTTGGAGGATTGATATCTTTCAGCAGAAAGTTGCAATTCCACTTCTCAAGAACCTCCTCTTAGAGCACATGTCAAGTATATGGAGTCTATGCTATAATCATCTCCCAAGGTTAGGGTTGCTGGGTTTTTGGGGGGTTTGTTTGTTTGTTTTAAGATTTCATTTATTTATTTGGCCCAGAGAGAGAGACAGCGATAGAAGGAACATAAACAGGGGGAATGGGAGAGGGAGTAGCAGGCTTCCTGCAGAGCAGGGAGCCTGACTCTGGGCTCAGTCACAGGACCCTGGGGTCATGACCCAAGCAGAAGGCAGGCACTTAACCACTGAACCACCCAGGCACCCCAGGGTTTTGTTTTTAATTCAGTTTTCAACCCTTAGCTAAATGTTTATTTTTCCCCAAAATGTTTATTGGATCTACTAATATACCTACTATGCCATCATACACTTACCCTGTTTACACTTTGTTTAAACCAAGAGGAGTTAGAATCTTAGTCTCATAGAAGGGAATTTGGAGATGATATAGAATAGTCCTCTTATAAATTTCCTTTTACCTAAGGAAACCAAGGTACAGAGTGTGATTTTCCAAAAGTCATACAGCTACTCCAAACTCCTATTGGAAATAGAAGGGTATAAATAAAATTTTAAAATAAATGCAGAACTGTGATAGAAGAGCCCAGGCATCCTGAAACTTTGTTCAGTATTCTTCCCCTTCCCCTGGGCTTCTCTGTGTGATCTTGGGGGCGTGGCAAGATGCAAGGGTGTAAGCAGAGTCATTAGACGGATTGTGACCTATCTTTCCAGGGCATCAGTTTTGCTCAGTGATTCAAAGCAGGGTAAGCAAGGCGGGAGAAGGAGTGGAATCTATTATTTTTCTATAAGGGAAAATGGATATTTCATGGAATTAAATATAAAATTTATTTAACTGTTAAGATTAAAATGCCGGGGTGCCGAATGTTTATAGCAGCAATGTCTACAATAGCCAAACTATGGAAAGAACCTAGATGTCCATCAACAGATGAATGGATCAAGAAGATGTGGTATATATACACAATGGAATACTATGCAGCCATCAAAAGAAATGAAATCTTGCCATTTGCGACAACATGGATGGAACTAGAGCGTATCATGCTTAGCGAAATAAGTCAGGCAGAGAAAGACAACTATCATATGATCTCCCTGATATGAGGAAGTGGTGATGCAACATGGAGGCTTAAGTGGGTAGAAGAAGAATAAATAAAACAAGATGGGATTGGGAGGGAGACAAACCATAAGTGACTCTTAATCTCACAAAACAAACTGAGGGTTGCCGGGGGGAGGGGGTTTGGGAGAAGGGGGTGGGATTATGGACATTGGGGAGGGTATGTGATTTGGTGAGTGCTGTGAAGTGTGTAAACCTGGTGATTCACAGACCTGTACCCCTGGGGATAAAAATATATGTTTATAAAAAATAAAAAATAAAAAAAAAATAAAAAAAAAAAAAATGCCGGGGTGCCTGGGTGACTCAGGGGGTTAAAGCCTCTGCCTTCAGCTCAGGTCATGATCCCAGGGTCCTGGGATCAAGACCCACATCGGGCTCTCCACTCCTTGGGGAGCCTGCTTTCTCCTCTCTCTCTCTCTGCCTGCTTCTCTGCCTACTGGTGATCTCTGTCTGTCAAACAAACAAATAAATAAAATCTTAAAAATAAATAAAAATAAATTTTTAAAAAGATGAAAATGCATACTTCAAAGAAATTTCATGTTTGCAGGTTACACCCTCAGACATGCCCTTTCCTCATCTGCCATCCAGGACCACTCATTCTCATCTCTCTGGCAGTGAGACCACCTGACTAGGAAAATATGAAAGCACTTTGTGGTACCATGAAGCTTACCACTTAGCAGAATTAACCTGAAAATAGGTGCCTAGGTCATCCATGTTCTCTTCTCCCAAAAATCTAAGACTACTCACAATGTTTTCCTAGGGCTCGTAAAGTCTGGGGTCACTGTGAACCACATCCAGATGTTCCAGTTAACTTTTTTTTTTTTTTTTTTTGTCTTTTATGTGGTGAAAAAAAATTATTCTAAAATCTGTCCTATCTTCTAGTTTTCTTTTGTGTTTGTGATATTATATAGAGAACAGGTCTATTTTTTTTTCCTCTTTTTAGACAGAAATATCTGGCTCCTTTTAAAGCTTTTTGAAAGTATCAGGTAGACATTAAATGTCTTTTTAAATAAAAGATCCAAGATTTCTTCTTCTCATCCATCACATGCTACCTTTCAGTAATTTGTTTGCCAGCAGCCCCACCTCCAGGATCCTGAATATGAGAAACCTGACACTGTCCTCGATTCCTTCTTCTTTACCTTACTCCAGATCAGTCAGTCACCAACTATGTTTGATTTTACCTCTGAACATTTCTCAAATCTGCGACCATGAGCTTCATCTGTGCAGCCACAGCACCAAATCATGCTCAGAACTCTTGCCTGGGTCCAATCAGTAGTTCAACCCAGGACATGTCACTGCATTAGAGGAATGAAGGTCTTGCATTCGCTTATAGTTAATGGTAGGCCATGTTTGGCCTACCATACCTGATCAGCATGCCATGATGAAAAGGGTCCAGAATAGAGCCCTGGGTATATTTCTCAGACATTACCATTGCTACGTTAAATGTGAATGATTGGGTTATAAAAATACTTCTTCCCTTTCTCAAGAAAATGACCTCCTCGATAACAGAAACCACATTTTATTCCTTTCTGTGTCCCCATTACTTCGCTGTATATCTAATACATGATAGATGCTCATTTAATTTTTTGAATGGATAAATGAAATCTATCATATTTAAGTGGCCCCTCTTGCCTACTCTAAGTTTTCACTATTTCCTCCTCTGTCCTACATCATCATATTTTCCCACTCTGTTGATTATCCCCATCAGCAGGCAAACATGTCTTACTTAATAAGCCCTAACTTAAATTTTAAAACGCTCTTTACCCTACATTGCCTCAGATACTGCCCCATTTTTCAGCTCCCTTTATAGCAAAAAACCCTTAAAAGTTCCATCAGTGGTCACTACCTCCCCTCTGTTCTCTCTTGCACAAGTGATGTTCTCCTTATCACCCTACCAAAACTACTCTAAAAACAGTTTCCAGTAACTTCTTCCATTGCCGATTCCAGGTCCTCATTTAATATGGCTTATCAGTAGTATTGACTCAGCTGATAAGTTCTTCCATTTTGAAATAATTTTCTTCCAATACCTAATTATCTCTTGCTTTTTGTACTTCGCTATCCCTTTCTCCTCATTCTTGTTGGACATTCCTCATCTTTCCCACCTCTAACATTGGAATGATCTAAGGCTCAGTCCTTTTCTTCCTTTCTCTATCCATGTTCACTCCATAGGTGGTGTCATTCAGTGCCATGGCCCTATATTCCATCTGTGCTCTGATAACCCTCAAAATTTTATTTTCAGACCAAACTTATCCTCAAACTCTGAAACCTATGAAAAAGATTTTTATGTACCCAATTGCCTGCTTGACATATTTACTTAGATGTCTCACAAAAAATCTCAAAATTAACATGCCCAAGAGTCCATTCTAGGTTCAACTTTACACACACACACACACACACATGCACACCCACACATACATGCACACCCACACATAGACACTTGTGCTTGCTTTTATATTCCGTCTTTCCTGAAAAAAAAAAGAATATCTTTACTTTTCTAGTGCTCAAGATAAAAGCCTTGGAATCATCTTTTAATTCATTCTTTTTCTCCTACTTCGTGTGTATTCCATCAGCAACCCCCACTGGCTTTGCCTCCAAAATACATCTAGAGTCTGCTGACTTCTCACCATTTGCCACCTGCTCTAAACCATCATCAGCTCCCCTTTGTACTATTACAATAGCCTCCTTGCTGGTTGGTCTCTCTCACATGTTGATTTCCTTCAGTCTCTTTTCTACACAGGAACCAAAGTGTTCTTTCTTAAAACATAGATCAGATCTTGTTACTCCTCTGCACATGATCCTTCATGGGTTTCCTATCTCAGAATACAAACTAAAATCCTTAGAACGGCTTCCAACACCTTGTATGAATAGGTTCTCTCATTTTCTGATTTCAGCACCTAACATTCTTTCCCTGAGCACTCTACTCCACCTTCCCAGGCTTTCTTGCTGGTCCAAATCCAGCCACACATGCACCCACTCAGGGCCTGTGCACTCCCTATCCTTCTTATTGAAACAGACTTCCACCTGTTATCTACAGTCTCCACTTGATTTGTCCAAATCTTTGCTCAAATATCACCACATCAAGAGACCTAATGTAGTGTTTCTCCCTTGTCTCCTTTCTTTGTCTTCGTGGTCCATATTACCCTACCTATATCCCCACACATACATTTATTGTTGCTTGTTTAGCATATGTCACCTACTTACCTCTCGCACCTGACTGCAATCACTTTTCCCATTATTTATTTATCATTCTTGCTTTATTGCTTTATTTCATCCCTCATGCCTAGAGCAGTATGGCATGTGACAGTCATTCAATAGATATTTTTGAATGAATGAACAAGTTGCCTTGGAAGAGAGCCCATAGATGGAATTTTGTTGCTAATGTAAACTTTTAAATCCCCTACCTTGTCTTTATTAGTACCATGGCTTTAAACAACTGAGCTAACAGGCCCAGACAAGGTAATAATATTTCTCAGTTAAAAAAAGGAAAAAGGAAAAAAAATCTCAGAATGCAGAGTGCCAAGGCTGCTCAGAGGACTCCCGGTTGTTATAGCAACTCTTAAAATCAGGCAAGTTGGCAGGCAGCATGCGTTTACAAAAACATATTTGCAGAGCCTCCTAAACATTTTTCTACATTGATTAGACATGCATTTTGTTTGTTGTCTCATATTAGAAGTTATTCATGTTGCATACACAGTAAGTTGGGGTACCCTGCAATATATCCTAGAAAGAGATTTCATTAGCTGATTTTAATACCCACATCTCTGCATCATCTAACTAAAAACTGAATGGCAGATAGGCGAAATCCTACTGATTAAAACTCCTTGAAGATTCATATAAAATCAAGAAAACATCTCAGAGTTGTAAAAAACCAAACAAATGAATAGCCCCATAAAATTTTAAGTTTTGTTTCTTAAGGAATTTCCTCCCATTTTCCCTAGATTGATTTTCCTTTTCCAAAGTCTTCTAGTCAACATATTCTTTCATTTCTTTTTTTTTTTTTAATTTTTTATTTTTTATAAACATATATTTTTATCCCCAGGGGTACAGGTCTGTGAATCACCAGGTTTACACACTTCACAGCACTCACCAAATCACATACCCTCCCCAATGTCCATAATCCCACCCCCTTCTCCCAAACCCCCTCCCCCCGGCAACCCTCAGTTTGTTTTGTGAGATTAAGAGTCACTTATTCTTGAAGAATATTTTGATATAATCTCAAATATGGAAGGGAACTTGTATATATTGTGTATCTATTAAGTCTCAAGCACTGAGTTTTCCATATATTATTTTGTGAAATTTTCACAATGTTATCCCCATTTTGCCTAAGGCTTCATTAAAGAGACTAAATAATTTTCTCAGGATCACAAAATTGTCGTAATGGCACTCAAACTCTGGTCTGTCTGACCCCAAAGAGTATATTTCCACTGTTTCTACTGCCTCACAAGCTCTAAAATATTCCAGAAATCATCCTAGCTACCTCAAGAACCGGGGATGACTTTGCTAGGATAGTCCTAAGACCTCACCCACTTTGGGTCGAGTCTGAAAATGTTATGAAGAACTCCAGGATCAAAGGAACAATGCCCACTACCCACATCAGCTCAGCAGTGACCTCAGGGAGCAAATCACCAAGTAAAGCTGTTAGTGATCCTTACACTTTTTGGTTCATTGAGTTAAACATGCTTCCTTTGTCAGGATCTCCTTAAAGAGAATGAAGGGATAATTCTTTTCATTCACTTCTTGCCGGCCCTTAGCAACATGCTCAGTGAGTGGCGCCATCCATCCTGTGGAGATAGTTAGTTATTATTAACTTTCCTCTTCAAATGCCAGGGTACAGCACTGCACATCCCACTGATCCAGCTTTCACAAAGTTCTCAGTAAATAAAATGGGTCATGCCATACACTGAATTTTTCCTCATGACCTATCACTTTTCTCTCTTTCCACATTATACAAAATGCAAGACCTTTAATGCAGAAATAAACATTCAAAGCTGTGCCTTTGATGTCAATTTTATTTAGTACATTTGGGACTTATACCAGGACCTCAGTACCTTTTATCCTAGATCATCACATTAATCTTGCACCTTAACTCCTCACCTTTAGCCTTTTCTCTCTAGCTTCCATCCTTACACTACCTTGGGTTCACCCTATAAAGCACAGCTATGACCCTATCAGTCCCCTTATCAAAATACCTATTACTCATTACTTACGAAAAAAAGTCTAAACTTTAAGTCTCACATTTAAGGCCATCCTCATTGGACAGAATTTGTCAATTGATACATCAGACCCCTTTATCTCAAATTGGCTTAGTCATCCTTCTCTCGATAAGCCTGTACATGCTTTATAAGACTGTACATTGTACACAATGTCCAGGGACAATCCGTTCCATTCCTAAGACTTAATGACCATCAATGTCCAGATACTTCCCCAATCTGTAACATCATACTAGATCTTCCTTCTTCACATCAGATCCATTTTTCCACGTGGATGTTCTTACAGCTCTCTCAAACCCACTCCTCCCAAATGTGCTTCTTCTCCTGCAACTTCCATGTCAGTGAATGGCAGAAACCTGAATGGCAGCCTTGTCTCCATTTTCTCCTCATGGCATTCTCATACTCTCCTTTTTACTGTGAATCGATATCGTTTCTTTTTTTCTCAACAAGAATGTTAAGTGAGGCCAGGAAACGTGTCTTGTTTATCATTAAACCTCTACGGCCTAAATCAAGCCTTACACATACAGGTTCTTGAAATTTTCCTGGTAAAAAGAAATGGTAAACCCATAAATCCATTTCTTTTGTATTTATTATGTTCACAGATATTGCTATTTTTAAATTATTGGTAAATTAAGAATGTATGGATGAATGAAATTAAATAAGAAACATTGAAATAATAGCATTTGCATTGCTACATTTAAGAAAATCTACTTAAGGGAAAATAAGGCATTTACATCAGACTTGGACTCACTGTACCTATGTGTCAATTCCAACTTAAAAGTAGGTAGGGCTGACAATGGAAGAGATTTTACAAAACTGTCAGCAAGTGATGCTCAACATTGGAATCATGCTTTAATAGCTCTATTCTCACCTGCAGCAGCCCCCACAGAGGGGAAAAAAAAAATCAAGAGTTTAAGAGTATTCTGGTGTTAATTCTATGGTTGGATCCTTTAAAGCTGTTAGTTTCTTGTGGCTGCTGTAACAAATTACCACAAACTAGAGAACTTAAAACAGGAAAAATATGGAAGTCAGGAGTCTGAAATCAGAATCACTCCCTCAAAATCAAGGTGTGGATAGGGCTTCTCTCCTCTTGGAGGCTCTAGAGGAGAATCTGTTCCTTATCTCTTCTAGCTTCTAGTTCCTGTTGGCATTCCTTGACCTGTAGCTGCATCACTCAATTTCTGCCTCCATGTTCACATTGCCTCCCACTCTTCTGTCTATCAGATATCCTCCTGCCTCTACAAGGATACATGTGATTGAATATACAGCCCAACCAGATAATCCAGGATAATCTCATCCCCAAATCCTTAATTTAATTACATCTACAACATCCTTTTTCCAAATAAGGTAGTATTCACAGGTTCCAGGGGTTAGGACCTGATACCTTGGAGGGCCCTTGTTCAGCCTGCTGCAGAAGCTGAAGCTTTATATAAGTGCTGGCATAAAGCAACTGTCCAGTGAATGAATGATGGTTGCTATTATTTTTTCGTTATTGCTGCTACTGTTATCCTGAGACCAAAAATTTGGATCCAGAGCTTCTGGACAAACCATGAGAATCCCAGGAAATTCTTCAGTCCTGCCAGCCCTTGACTCCTAATAGTAAAAGATTAGTGAATTCCAAATTGAGTATTTGTCCAGAATGTCCAGAATGTCCAGATTTTGTATTGTTAAGGTTGCCTGTAATCATTTCTAGCTGCTCATTCACTTTCTTCTATCCTTATGTGTGTGTGTATGTGCAGTTACTTTTGATAGTGAATTAGAAATATTCATAGTACTTCATCTGAATATATGAATAGCAGCTCATCAGCAGTCTGATGGGTGGGTGGGCACACAACATTGAAACTCATAATATTATATTTTAATTTGCTAAGTAGAATATTAACTCCATTTCTGAAACCTCTTTAAGAAACTGAAAAGACTTGAGTTAGCTACTGAATTTAGCACTAGGTGCTGTATAGTCACTCTTTCAGGGAAGGGTGCTATATAAAGCTACATAATAAAAAAAAATTTACTGCATTAAGATGCTCTCATATGCAGTATAACCAACTTCATCCTTACTGAGATATGCCAACTTACAGAGGAAAATTCTCAAACTTTTTAGTGTTATAAAATCATCTAAATACTTTTGCTTCATTTTTGGACAAGGTAGCAGAAATTTTATAATCTAAGCCTGATCTAGTGTATGTTATAAGCATATTATATACATTCAGGTTTTCCAGACAACCACTACATCTATATTATATAATAATTAAAACAGATATTTTAAAAGATAGCTTTTCCTAGAATTTAATGTTTTTTGTATTTGAGTCCTAGTACATATCAACTTAGAATTTGGGGTTTTCTCTACAAAGATTAAGTTACATTTTTCTATAAATCATGTTTATTTAAAAATCCCTATATCTGAATGTTTATTTTATTTTTAAGACTCTACTGTGTAGAAAAAATAAAGACAGGAGTAAAAACATAAAAAGACAAATTCTAACCAGAAGAAACTCAAAATATCATGGGTGACATATTTGTATGAGTAATAGCAATAGTAGCTAAATTTTACTGAGCACTTGCTCTGTTCCATGTGTTAAGGGCCTTATTGCTCTAACAATATAATCACCTTAACCGTTTTTACATAAATACTATTACCTTAGAAAAATGGATTTAGAAAAATTGAGTGACTGGTCCTAGTAAGGAGTAGATGTAAACTTTCCATCCCAAACCAATGCTTGGGAGCAGCTATTGCGTTCATGACATAGAAGACACAAACAAGGGGCAACTGGAGTACCAGATGAGGAAGCGATTAATTTTGCTCCTTGAAACCAGGGTATACTCTAACAAAGAAGTTATTATGATGTATCTTTGAGGCTACCAACAGCAAAAACATTTAGGGGTATTTATTATCTATGAAATATTATTATCACACTTATTCGACTGAACTCAACCTTAGGGCAATTCTGCTTGATAGAGACTATGGTTATCCCCATTACAATAATGAGTTAATAGAAGGACAAAAAAATCAAGTAACCTATCCAAAGCCACAGAGCTAGGAAATAGTAGAGCCAGGATTCCCACAAAGGCAGTTTGGCTTCAGAGCCATCATTCCTAACCTCCATGCTAAAGAGCTGAACAAATGTTGAATGTTAACATTTTGAAGTCACAGTTGTTATTTTTTTTTTTTTTTTTTTTTTATTTATTTTTTTTTTTATTTTTTTATAAACATATATTTTTATCCCCAGGGGTACAGGTCTGTGAATCACCAGGTTTACACACTTCACAGCACTCACCAAATCACATACCCTCCCCAATGTCCATAATCCCACCCCCTTCTCCCAAACCCCCTCCCCCCCGCAACCCTCAGTTTGTTTTGTGAGATTAAGAGTCACTTATGGTTTGTCTCCCTTGTTATTTTAAGTATTTTGATTTAATTATTCTATTGTTCAACCCTTATTACAGACAAAAATATTTTCTAACATAATTCTTATAAAGGTTATGATGAGTCATTTAACCACTCTGATTTTTAATTTCCCAAACAGTAAAATGAAATGATATCTACCTACTAAAGGGTTATTATGAAGTTTCAATATATACATAAAAGAATTCTTTACAAATTGCAAAGCATGTGCAAAGTATTATAGAACTATTATCATTCCACTAACTAGGCATGAAGGCAAAAACTTTAGAAATCCAAAAGCATATTTAGGGAATTGGAAAGCTTTAAACTCAAGAGTCTATGAAGGGGGATGATTATAAATGGAACTTAAGGTCACCTCTTGAAGGATTTCACTGCCATGCTAAAAAGTTTTTTAATTAGAATATGAGAATAAATCCAAAATTTCTGACCAGAAGAGATATACATTCTTATTTATCCTTGAAAAATAATAGTTCGGGAAATAATTTGGGATCAGAGAGCATAGAAAGAGAGAAGTTCAATCAAGAACCTCGTATAAAAGTCTAGTTGAGAAAAGGTGTGGCTAGAACAAGGCATGGCATTGGATGGAAAGAATGGAACATGGCCAAGATATTACAGATGTACGATACATCTGATTCCATGGTGTGGAGATTGAGGAAAGAGAAGTGAATATATTCAGAAGTTTTGTCTTGGCAATTGAATGTGTTTCAAGAAAGGAATCTAATCATATTTATTTAGCCACTCGTTCATTTAATGAATATTTATTGAGTAGCTCCTAGTGTTTCAGGTATCAATATTATGTTATCCTTTTTCATCCTCATTGACAACTTTTTCACTATTCCATTCAGTTAGGAAGTATTTTGGGCACTGTGATTTGTGTCAGGTACAAAAGAAAACATACTTCGAGAGTGTAAGTAGCAAACCCATGTTGACATATAACATAGAGCCAGGAGTCTAACTTATGCATCTGCCTCTTTTCTACTATACCCCCATTTTGTAGGGCAGATACTAGGTTTCATTTCAGTTATGTTAAGTTTGGGGATTTTGTGGGAAATTGGAAATGGTGATTTCACACCTGAGAAAAAAAAAATCAAGACACAGAATTAGTATTTGATCCTATATTCATGATGGCTTAAGGCTTGTCTTGTTCTAAAATCTTGCATTAAAGGGAGGAATTGAAATGTGTCCCAAAGATACGTTTTTAAGGGGCCAACTAAATTGAAAAATAATCTAATGCAGATTCAGGGTTTCATATAAGGCTTTATTTTACCTGCTTATCCAGGCAGAAAGTTATCTGTGATATCTCTGAGTCCGGTGATGGTGAGAACTATGTCTTACTTCTTGTAATATCCCAGCATCTATAACAGTGCTTATTATATAAGGTGCGACCAACAAATGTTTGGTGAATGAATGAAAGACTGAGTAAAGAAATAAATGAAGGAATAAAGCAAACATTCAGAAAACAAAAAATTCAAAAAATTGAATTTTATATGATTATATATGTGACCCCTATTTACTCATTCTTGAAAGCATTAATCATAATACCTGCTGTACCTACCTCCTGGGATTGTGTGAGAGTCAGATGAGTTAACTTTTAACAAGTAACAAGAATTTATGGTACATCTTTTATGTGCCAGGTTGTATGCCAGGAACGGGGACCTTCCAAGAGTGAATAATATAATCCCTTCCTTCAAGGAACTCATAATGGGAAAATAAATGCAACTAATAACATTTTTTAAAAAGCAAGGCTATGGCCAATGGGCAAAGGGAAGAAGAAACATCTATTTACGTATATAGTATCAGGGAAGTCTTAAAAGAGAAGGTTGCCATGGGAGATGTAAAAAGTATAAAGCATCACCCAAATGTAAAATAGTTGTATTTTCAAACTACATATAGTTCTTATCATACGCACATTTTAACTATTTTAAGTCAGACATTCCGGGGTCTAACCAGTGCACCTAAGAACATTTTCTTAAGACCCATCAATTCTCAACATGGGCATAAGGAAACCTGGGGTTTCTGGTTGAAGCTTTAGCTCCATTGCAGTATTGCTTTGCTACCTTAGACAAGCGTATTGCATGAGCCTCTATTTTCTCTTCTATAAAATGGGGTTAATAATGGCTCTCATGCTTAGTGAAAATCAAAGTAGATATACAATATGAAAGCACTTTAAGAATTTTAGAATGTCATATAAGATGTCATGTAGGGGAAGAATGCTAACCTTTGCAAACATGCTTCTATCACCAATCTAGGGCTATAATTGCTCAATATTTCCAGTAAATCAATCAAATGCTAAGAAATCCTAAATCTATAACTAAACTTATTGTCAAAATTATCCCCAAGCACGATGATCTGATGCTATTGACACAAGGCACATGAGATCATATTACTGCCGCCATCATCTTGTTACCATGGTAACCATAGCAGGCTGGCAAGAAAGCTCCCTGACAGTTGAATTGGAAAGAACAAGAAAATTCAGCCCACTTCCTGCATTAAATGAATTACAAGTACGTGTAAAGAAAGAAAGGAAAATTGCTAACCCTTAATCAACTGCTTTTATTTTTTTAGACTTATAAGGAATACAGAGCAAGTAGGGGACCTCTCTTTCCCACACACTGGGTTCCAGCACTTTCATAAGGTTGGAAGGTGGCATTTAGGTACTGGTTATAAAAAAAAAAAAAAACCTTAAAATACACATTATCTTATATAATAGTCTTCTCTGTCAAGCTTGTGCAGTATTAAGCGGCGGCTGAGTCAAGCCTCTTTCATGTCTCTGGATTCAGAGCCAAAATAGAAAGCTATGAGGACACTAGCAAAAGTATTCTTCCAGCCTGAGAAATAGAAATGATACTTTAAAGAAATACCTTTTAATATTATATAAGCCAAATAGTGGAGACCTGGGGAATAAGACTGGCTTGTTCTTTTTTCTTCTTCTTCTTTTGATTAAAAAAAAATTAATTATTCCTGAACTATAGCTGATGTGCAACTTACTTTTTCTTTTATTTACAAGTCTTTGATACCATTATAAAATGACATTTTTAATATGCTTAGTACATCTGAAATAGTGACTTTTATGTGGGTGGAGGGAATATTGTCATCTTAAAATTCAGTGTTGTTCAGTCAACGTTGTCTTAGCCCTAGCCATAAGCCAAGTGCTGAGGATACCAGGTGAATGTAAGACATGATTCTTGTCCTGATCATCTTCTCCAGGCACAGATGTGCAAGCAGATAGCTTCCGTGCAGTGAACTGCAGGGAGTGATGGATCGCAGTCTGTGCAGAGTGCTCCTGGAACACAGAAGAAGGACATCTCAGTTCTCATGGAGAGTCAAAAAAGGCCACCAGGAGAAGGAAATGCCTGAGTCAAATCTAGAAGGAAGCATAATATGGTCATTGCTACAGTGAAGCAATGGCATTTTCATTGTCTTCATCGGGGTTTTTCCCCCCTCTTGAAATATTCAAGTTGCAAAAAGCTGCCCCCCCCAAAAAAGTAAAAATTCATAACCTACTCAGGTAAATCTAGCATCCTTATTAATGACAAAACTCATGTTTCTGGAAGAACATTTTAGTGTCCTCACATTTCTCAGAAGTGCCATTATTTTTCAAACCAAAAAAACAGAGACGCTTCCTTCTTTATATTAATGTATAAAAACAAAATGAATTTTTATTCTTTACTCTTAAGCTCGACCCAGTGGCACAAAAGAAATGAGCATTAAAAGGGTAAATGAATAAATGGCCTAGAATGATGATAAATATTTTAGAACTCTTCATAATATAATTCTCCAATCAGTGCTCCCACTTCTGTCTCTACAGCAGAAAATGTCAGTTTTCATCCAAAAAACTCTTGGCTCGATTTCTTGGCTGCCTTTGGTATCAGGCAGGATATATTTCTATGATAGAATTTATTCCCAACTGCAGTAGGTTTATCCGATTTTTTGGTGGCAATTTTACACCTTCTTAAAAATCCAATTTGCTTTAACCTGGGCTGATAGCACCACTCAGTGAGAGATAATTGACCAGTATCCCTGTGGTAAGGAGTTCAAATCCACTCATGGACTCATGCCTTCACTTTCTGTTTCTCATCTATCTATCAAATATATCATCCATATATCATCTATCAAACACCTGGCCAGGTTTCAGTTTTGCTGGCAGAGAACTTTAAAAGCAATGCAAAAAGACCACCTACATAAGCAGTAATGATGGGAGCACCTTCCCTGGACTCAGGGCTGACTCTCTTTCTGATGTTTATATTAGCGGTTGTAAATACTGCATGTTGACTACAAGTTCTGCTACTAATTAGTTATTTGGGTTTTGGCCAACGAGTTACCTTCCCTGGGTTTAATTTTCCCAACCTCAGAGTAGGGTTAATATTACCACACAGTGTGGCTGTGAGTGTTAATTGAGATCAGTGAGTATGAAAGTGTTTCACCACGCTGAGGGGCTGTACATGGTCATGGTCATATCACTGTAGATGGAAGCATCGGTCCACCCAGATGACTTAGCGTGTTGGTTAAGAACATGAAAACGATTGCCTGGGCTTAAATGTTAGCTCTGGAACTTCCCAACTATGTGAATTTGGTCATGCCAACTTACCTCTGTGCTTCAACTTTTGGTAAATAGCATTTTTAACATTTACACATATTATGAATCTTAAAAACAACCCTGCAAAGTAGGCAACATTATTTCTGCTTCAGAAAGGATGAAACTAAGATTGAAGAATCATTTCCTTACAAATAAAGGATTGGATAAAGAATTCAAGGTCCAGAGAGGAGAGAATCACTTCCCCAAGCACATAGGCAGGAGATTGTTGATTGGACCTCTCTCTTTGGTGTGCTTGTCTCTAAAGTCCAGGTGCTGCTCCCTTTTTTTGACTTGTGACTTAACTTTATTTGGATAGAAAAGACCAAGTTATAGAAGTGAAGTCAGTGATTAAAATTCCAGTTTTCTTACTTTAAAAAGTTATGTTCCTTTTATAAAATGAAGCCTATTTTCTAGAACTTAGTATCACTATTTTTCTTTTTTTTTTTTCATTTAAAATCAATTAGCCAACATACAGTACATCATCAGTTTCAGATGTAGTGTTCAATAATTCATCAGTTGCGGATGCCGCTCAGTGCTCGTCACATCACATGCCCTCCTCAACGCCCAACACCCAGTTGCCCCATCCCCCCAGGGACCTCCCCTTCCACAACTCCCTTACCATGTTCTGCTACATCTAGCTCAGGGCCTGGTGCACAAGGAATTCCTTCCATGTATTTACTTTGTTAATTGCACTGCACTAGGCAAGGTAACCCTGAAGCTAGCTAAGCCTGCAGTAGGAATTACTTAACTTGAACCAGTTAGCTTTTTTTGTCTTTTTGTAGAAACAGGTGTCCTGAGAGAATAAGATAGAGGTTGGGAAAATTCTACAGCCTGGCCAGTCAGGTAGCAGCCCTGAGAGCAGGTATCAAAGTGAGAGGAAGAAGCTGAAGACAGACCACAAGTTCACAGTTTGGCCTGGGTGTCTACGTATAGGACAGGAGGAGTTTCCTGCTTGATGACAAGAATGTCCTTTTTGAAGCCATTTTCTTCCCTTCGTCTTTCCCTATGACTCCTCAACGCCGTGTATCTCACACTCACATTCCTTTTGTCCATTCCATGACTCTGGTTTCTCCCCTGTGCTCACTCAGCTTCTGAAATTCCTTGGAGAAGAATGACCACAGAATGACCTACTAAGAAATCATCCTTTGCTTTTTTCTCCTTTCCCTGTCAAATATCCTTTCAATTCCCTCCTTATCTTTTTTGATGTTTTATTTATTTGTATGTATGTATTCATTCATTCATTTATGTATTTAGGGAGAGGGGAGGGGAGGGTGAGAGGGAGAGAGGAATCCAAATAGACTCTGTGCTGAGTGTGTAGCCTGCCACGGGGCTTGATAGCACGATCCTGAGATCAGACCTGAGCTGAAACCCAGAGTCAAGACGCTCAACCAGCTGCACCACCCAGGTGACCCCATTTGATGTTTGAAACTCTGCTTTCTACTTTTTCTCATCAACCATCCCTCCACTCACCTACTTTCTTACCTGTTCTCTTTTTAGTTCAAATCCTATTGCAATGCTCATACATAAAACTGTGAATTTTAGAAGGACAAACAAACCAAAGAAAATGAACATTGCTTCCTTTTTCTATTTACAGTCTGTCTCTGATCTATTTATTTTTCCAATATTAGTACCCAACTAAACGACCCTGATCATTGAACATTTTTTTATATTCTTTTGCATGCAGAGCTCTTTTTCTCAGAGCCCAGTTTCTAAAAGCTGTTTTCCCAAATTAGATCATGCTTTCAGATACCCATTTATTCATTCTTCAATGTTTATCGGCTATCCACTATATGTTAGTTACTGTGCTAACCACTGAGGATATTAGAGAGAATAAGTTTCTAACCCCATGGCACACAGTCTAGTTGTAGAGATAGAAACCTGGACCACTGGCTAAAATGCATTGTGACATGGAAGCTTGCACAAAGTGCGTTTTCTGTCATAGTGGGTTATCCTCATAAGCTGAATCTACTGGAGCTATTTCAGAATTGTCATCTACCATGTGTAATGGGAAAAAAAATATATCGGCATATAAGTCATAGGGGTTATAAATGCTGCTCTTGCAGTTAAGGACTATGAAGTGAATGACCTTTCCAAGCCTCATATTGCATCTATAAGGGAATCAACCAATTCTTTATTCTCTCTATTCTTCCTGGGAGACCTGGAGAAAGTTTCAATGAGATAGAGATATCCTGGATCTTAAAGGATGGGTTAAGTTAAATGTCACTCTAGTTAAACAATACATGTATTTTGAAGTTATTGTGGGTTTTCATTTTTCTTCCTCTAGTTTCTATGATCTAGATATTGGCTATTTATCCACTCTGACCTCACTGTGTCTTTCTGGAAGTATGTTCTTGCAGGGAGTGGGTTTTTTGGTTTGGTTTGATTTGGTTTGGTTTGGTTTGGTTTGGTTTTTCATTGTGGCTCAGAGAGGAGGAGACTGATTGCCAGGAAGATGATGGCTAACCTGCGAGTGAGCCTGTGTTAAAACTCACTCAAATGTTCTAGTCTACAAGCCAGGGCTGGCGGGCTCAGTTTTGATGCAAGGCTAATCTTATTAGTTACTACTTTTGACTGAACCCTCTGAGTATAAAGATTATTAACATTGCAGAAGGCATTTCTGGTTTCATTATCCCTTACTTTGGTCTAATATTACAAAAAGGAATGCCAGGTGTTCTTTCTATAGAACTAGATATCCCCAAAGACAGAGCTTGTGAAGTTAGGGGATGTCAAGTACATCAAGCTAACATTTTAATTTTTGTTTCATTTATAAGTCTGAAGCAACATGGTCATGGTTCCTAACTTATCGTTGAGTATTCCCATTAGCTTCTCTGTACAGGAGCATGCCAATTTTCCATTCATATTACCCCTATATGAAATCATTTCTCAAATAGGGTGTAGCTGCTAACCTTCAAAAATAAGAAACAGATCCTGAGAAGCAATGGGGTCACTATTCATTGTATTTTCCAACATGTTACTTCACTTTAGTATCTTGAGTTTAACTTTTTTAGCTACAGTGTCCATTATTATGAGGTAGTGGAGCTAGAGGGAACACTACAGCAAGAACAGTTATCTGAATGACCAGCCTTGCTCTAACAGTTATTCTTAAGATAGTCAGGGCCAAGCCAGTTAACTTATCAGTCTTTGCTTTCCACTGAAATAATAACCGAAAGTTGAATTGAAAAATGCTCTGCAGCATGTAAGTTATGATTTTGACTATTATTGTCAATGAGTCGTTAGGTTTTAACAATCCAAAGACACCTTTGGAAACTGGCAACAACTTTAAAGACACTCTTAACCAGCCCTACTGCGCGTACTATTTCCATTATCTAATTACATGGGCCCAGCACTTTTAAAGATTATCTGTTAAGACATAATCCAAAATGCAATTTAAAAGCATACACTGCCTTAGACCACACAAATGTAGGAGGATGAGAATCCTCTAACCCTTGTCCCAATCTTGGATTTTTTTTTTAATTTTTTATTTTTTATAAACATATATTTTTATCCCCTGGGGTACAGGTCTGTGAATCACCAGGCTTACACACTTCACAGCACTCACCAAATCACATACCCTCCCCAATGTCCATAATCCCACCCCCTTCTTGGATTTTAACAATGAACCAGTAACTTCTCAGTGCCTATGGAGCACAGAGTGGTGCCTAAGCTATGAATACATTTAATGCAGCCCTTTTTTGCTTAATAAAAGGATGTATCTTCCATTATACCATCATGGTGGCTGACGATGCTAAAGAACACAGAGTGGCCTTTGGCTGTGGAGAAACACTCTTTATAAGGCTACCAGTAGTGATTGATCCCCTTGTGGTGCCTGTTGGGAAAATAACAAGAAGCATCTGTATTGAAGTAAAGATCTGAGCTCTTGCAGAGAACTCCTAGTCATGGATCTATGAGAGAGAATTCCTCACCTCAAGTCACAGCCTATTTCAGGGGTATGAATATGTTTGTGCCGAGCTGTATTCTCAGAAACCACTCATCCTATTGAGGACCAATTTCAAAGTTGGGTCTTGATCTAAGCCAACCTCTTCAAAATGAGGTCACCACCAATTCTTTCATTCCTAGACACTAAGTTCTATAAGAACAGGACCCACACCTGATTTTCTTTAAAAATCTCTGTCTCTAGGGCCAAAAATGGTACGAGACAGTAGAAAGTGAAATTTTATTGTATGACGAAAATAAATGCCCCAGAGCAAAGGATTGTATTGCCTGTGATCTTGAGTTGTCTGTAGAACACTAGAGCTATACCTCTTAAGGCTTTTGAAAAAACAATCTAGTTTTCTGATTTCTTCATATTTTGATGTCACATTTGTTTTCTAATGCTGACCTGCTTCCTGCCCCCAGAGGAACCGACAAACTAATGATAGTGTGTATACATGAGAAAATAGGCAACCAAACAGATATTTTGTATACTCCTGGGGGGGATAGTATAGAGAGGAGACCCTTGAGGTGCCTTAGTGTTTCCTCTCCAGAATTCTAATTGCATAAAGGTCCTTGAAAATATAACAATATCTATTCCAATTTCTACTTACTTAATTTAAGAGCATAAAGAATAAAAATACATTTTTAGATGGTCTCCCATTACTTCTTTGCATGATGAATCTAGGGCTTTGCATCCAATGATTTAAAGATTCAAAAATAAAAAATTTAAAAAAAAAAAAAGATTCAAATTTCAGAGAGGAAGACAAACCATTAGAGACTCTGGACTCTGGGAAACAAATTGAGGGTTGCAGAAGGGAGGCAAGTGAGGGGATGGGGTAACTAACTGGGTGATGGGCCTTAAGGAGGGTTCATGATCCAATGAGCAACCAATGAATCATTGGACACTACATCAAAAAATAATCATGTATTATATGTTGGTTAATTGAACTTAGTTAAAAAAAAAAAAAAGTAGAATCAAAAATAAACTTCCCCCCAAAAGAATCAAATTTCAGAGTGTTCAGATTTACGACTAAAACCACACAAAACCACATTTCTTTAACAAGTATTCACTGAGCAGTCACTGTATGCCAGGCAGTGTGCTCAAGCTGGGGATAAAATAATGAGAAAATCAAAAAAAGATTCTCTGCCGTTATGGAGCTAACAGGGAGACAAATAAGTCAGTAGATGATGCTCCTTCATGAAAGTATTTAACCCAGTAGAAGCAAATCAGTCAAGAAATCACGGAAGAAATAATGAAAAGGAACTACTCAAGCAAATAGGTGAAGATAGTGGAGAGAGGGTGAAGAGAAACAGAGAGAGACTTCCGGGCACAGAGAGCAGCATTGCAGGGCCAAGGAGTGTGAGGACATCCAACCTTCAGTAAACCCCAAGTAATATCATTTAATTCAATATAACAACTATTTATCTGGTATCCACCATTTGCCTAACCTTCTGCCAAGTACCATAAAAAGTAGAAAAGATGCGTACTAATATGTATCTTTCCCTGGAGCATATATAAGCTCATTGGGCCCTCAAAACTGAACATCTGAAATATTAAGAGAAGAGAAGAACCCTGGATCATATAGGACAAATTACCAAAATCAGGCCTGGAGGATAATATGTGGGGAAGAAGAGATAATAATATTGTCTGGGGCTGATTCTAGCGAAACGTGTTACGGAATATCCAATAAATTATATTCACTATTGCTGTTTGCCATTTAACGTCTTATTAAAAAAAAAAAAAAAGATCGGCATATAATTTCTGAGCACTTACTTCACCTTGCTCACTACCTCCTTCCATCAACACCCACACACCCACTCACACATACACCCATACAGCCACTTGTATTTAATCTGTAACCAAGTTTCCCTTGTTTGACCTTTATCATCTCTCACCTAAACTCTATCACAAGCCTCCATTTATTGTATAACCAATTGTATAACCAATAAAAAGTCATGGGAATGTAAGGTTCAGCATGGTGACGATAGTTAATAACACCGTATTGCATACTTGGAAGTTGCTAAGAGAGTAGATCTTACAAGTTCTCATCACAAGAAAAAAAGCTTTTTTGAAACTATGTACTGTTACTACAGTTAACTAGACTTATGGTTGTGATCATTTTATAGTATATACAATTATCAAATCATTGTGTTGTACACCTGAAACTAATATAATGTTATTTGTCAATTTTTACCTCAAGGGGGGAAAAAAGAGCTTTTTCATAGATCTACCGACCTCAAATCTTCTTTTCAAATTCACCCTCAATCCCGCTGTCAGTAATCTTTTAAAAACATATATTTAATAATCTTCTCTGCCTAAACACTTTTGAGAGCCGCCAGGTTTCCTATAGAGTAAATGCAGTGTCATCAACCATCATTCAAGCTCTCTTGTTCTCTGGGTCCAGACTGCGTTTTCAGCTTCATCCTCTGCCTGTTTCCCCCTGCCTTCAGGCCGCGGTCTGCTATAGAGGGACTTCTGCCTGTTAAAATCCTATTCACACTAAAAGCCCATTCCCAATATTTATTAGTGTTTAGGTACTGATGTTAATCACACATACATACATATTAGAATGCCCTACTGGATTTTGCATCCAAGAGGACAGAGACTGTTTTATCCTCATTAACCCCTCATGGCTCGTAACTAAGTGTCTAATAAGGATTGGATTAAATTGATGTATTTTAGAAAATATAAATATATATCTGCACATGCACATGTATATCTATCAATGTATCCTCTTAGTAGGTAGCTATTATTTATGGTCCATTGTCACTGCTAGAATAGTTGCCAAAAAAAAAAAAAAAAAATCACCTGCCCTTCAGGGATTTAATAGCTTAGTAGAAGAGCGATATGAATGAGTCAAGGAGATAAAGAAGATGAAAAGACAAGGTTTCATAAAAAGGCATCGGGGCAGTTGCTTGGTTGACTGAATCCCTTTCTTGTTCTAGAAAGTATTTTAAATAGCTTATAAAAATAACATAAAAGACATCAAATAACTTATAAATATATATGTAAGATAAAAGTAAAGCAGAGATAAGGACTATCAAGGAGTTGGACCTTGAAAGATCAGTCAAATTTTTAAGAAAGAAATTGAGGTAAAGGTGAGGACATAAGAAATGGAGAAAGGAGAGATGCAGCAGGCATTCATGGTGGATAAGCTCAGACGACTCACAAGAGGGGATGTTGTTGTAAGACTGAGGAATGTGAAGGTAAGATTTGGAGACTTGGAAGACCATCATCAAGGAATTTTTATAGGAATACCCAAGACAAAGAATTGCCGTCTGAGTGCAGTCTGTCAGGAGTTAGATGATGTGAATCTGTAGAAAATTCATTCAGCACAATTGCCTAACTTTTCCCACCAGTTTTGCAGCTCAGCTTGAGGAGTAGAGACAGCCTGAGAATTGACATGTGTCCATGATGGCCCAGCCAGGGGCTGTGTAGGCCTGCAGGGTCCTCCACCCCCCACACGCCCCTTCCTCCAGGTGCAGAGGACGCGTTGTCTTACTCAAGGCCTGCCTCTCCCCTTCCATGAGTTTTCCTCCTCTCTTGTACCTCAAACTTTCCCTCTCCACAAGTATCCTCTTCCTTCTGCCCGAAAACTTGCTTAGGTGTCTCCTATTCTTAGGAGAAAAAAGAAAGAAAAGAAAGCAACTCTCCCTGGATCTTGCTCCTTTTCAGCTGTGCTCCAAATTTTCTCCTCCCTTACTCATTTCAAACTTCTCAAAAGAGTAGTCTATATTCACTTTTTCCACTTTTCTTACTTCACAATCGTTTCAGATCTGGCTTTTGTTCCCACGGTTCTCCCAGAAAGACTCCCCTCCTGATCTCTCATTGGCTGCTCTATTTTACTAAATCAAAGGAACTTTTCCACTTCCTATAGGATCTCTCTGCCATATTTAACAGCTGGTTCATGTCCTCATTTGTGAAACTCTATCCTTTTGGTTTCCATGGCAACATACTCTCCTTTTCCTCATTACCTTTGTCTTCTCCTTCCCTCTTTCAGGGTGTCTCCCATGGGTGCTTTCGTCCATCTCATAGTCACCACCTAGACTCTGGTCACCTCCAAATTAACAACTGTCCCCTCAAACCTCTCCTCAAACGTCAGCCTTGCGTCTTCCATAACCTCTTCCTCCCCACTCCACCTCCAAAGTCTTGACCTCCGTTTGAAGTCATTTCTCACCTGAGTCCTTAACCACCAGTCACCCCAAGCAAGAAACTTGACAATCATCCTTGCTCTTCCCTTCCACTCACTCCTACATTTAATCAAGTCCAGCCAGTTTTAACTCGTTAGTATTTCTTTAATTCAACGCCATCCTTGCTACTACTGCCCTAGTTCAGACTTTCACTGTCTCTTGTAATATGGCTACAAAAGCTTTTTAAACAGGCTCCAGCTTCTCACCTCCAGTTTTATCCCTTCAAATCCACACTTCAAATAGCCACTGGTGTATGTTCTCTAAGTTGTAAATCCAGCCTTCTCATTTCTAGGTATAAAACCATGCATTCAGGGGTGCATGGGTGGCTCAGTTGGTAAAGCATCCAACTCTTGGTTTCGGCTCAGGTCCTGACCCCAACGGTCATGACATTGAGCCCTGAATGGGGCTCCCCACTCAGGAGGAGTTTGCTTGGATATTCCCTCCCTCTGTCCCTTTACCCACTCATGCTCTCTCTCTCTCTCTCAAATAAATAAATAAAATCTTTAAAAAAAAAAAATTCACAAACTGCCCTGAGCTATAGGATGAAGGCCATTTAGTACCCTAGTTGACAAAGCTAGCTACTTGGTCTTGTCCTGATTAACGTAAACTACTAGTTGTTTTTCACCCTCATTACACTGTTGGCTCAGTGCCTTTGTTCATGCTATAACCCATCCCTGCAATGCCCTCTCCTCCCTACCTCTGCCATTTTTCTATATCCTCGCTAACTTTTACTAATCATTTAGTAGGTAACAGAGATGTCACCTGCCCCAAAATATCTTCCGTGATTCATACTTATGCCTTCAGAAATCTTTTTTTCTGTATAACCATAATTACTGCACTTTCTGTCACAAAAAATAATTATCTATTTATGTGCTGTCTCCCTCCCTGCCCCTGCCCTCATTACTGTGCTCCTTTAGGGGAGAGAGCATTTTAATAACTTTTGAATTCTCGATGCCTAAGAAAGTATGTGCAGCATGATAAGCACTCAGTACATGTTATAAAAGGACAGTATAAATAAATGTGAGAATGAGGGAATGAACGAATGAATGAATGACCTCAGAAGACCAGGCAAATTACAATTATTTTCATAATTCTAAGCCAATCTCTAAAACTACAAATGGAAATTGTATCTAGTTAATGTCTAGTGAGAAACATCATCCTTCGTAAGGTTAAATGACCTCCATAGTTTTGAAGGGGATGGCCCCCCTTCTTAGAAAGGTAAAGATAAGGGCACAGATAACTGGGTAGAGAATAAGCTGTTCATGGGTCAGTCCAGCCGTGCTTCCTAACTTGAGCTTACAGATATTCCAGATGTACCTGTGGAGTGATGCAGGGACCAGGTGATTATGCAAAACTTACACACTGGGAGCATGTGGGACCCAGTGCAAAATAAAAATGTAGGACACCTCATTTTAAAAGCGGAAGTAAAAGTGCCATCAAAATTACATAAAGACTTTTTCCTTTCTTCCTTGTGTTTTTCCAAACTTGCTATGGTGTTTTTTAATTTACTACTTAGTATTCTGAGTAAAAAAAAATTAAGATTTTTTTTTCTTAGTACGAATTTTGCCATTTGTTTTTATATTGTGAAATGTCAATTATATTTTTATTTTTATTTTTATTTTAGGATTTTATTTGTTTATTTGACAGAGAGCACAAGCTGGGGGAGTGGCAGACAGAGGGAGAGGGAGAAACGGGCTCCCAGCTGAGCAGCAGAAGCCAATATGGGACTTGATCTCAGGACCCTGGGATCGTGACCTGAGCCAAAGGCAGTTGTTTAACCAACTGAGCCACCCAGGCACCTGAAATGCCAATTTTAAACACAAATATCAAAATATTTAATTTGTATGTAGAATAACCAAAATCACACAATTTCTATTTCATAGCTTTAATCCAAAGGGTGCCGTGAGCTGGCCAAAAGAGACAAATACAAACCAAAATGAGGAAGGCTGAAGGCTAGAAGGAAAGAAGGTTTCCAGGCAAGGGAGTGCTCCCAGGCACAGGATACTTGCAGGGAATGAAGACCCTCGCAGGCCTAGAGGACCTGCCTCCTAATGGACCCTGGCTCCTAATGGAGCCTGGACCCCGCCTCCTAATACAAACACAGTGCCTCACTGCAGAGCCTGTTATCTGCTGAGCTCTCCTTCCAGTGCCCAGCTCCTGGAACTGGGCAGGGTCTGAGGAAATCAGGATAGACATCTCCCTTTCTTAGAGGCCCATCATTTGAACCTATGGGTGACAGTGGACCTCCAGTGATTTTTAAATCTATGTGTCAGGACATTCTTTGTATCTGGATTAAGGGTAAACTTTGGTTCACTGGCCACCAGACATGCCATGGTACTTGCAGCTTGTCGGGGAGTAAGGGAAAACATAGCACACCCTGAGGTGCCATAGAGTGTGAATGCCTAATCCCAACCTGTCCTATGCCAGTGTCTACAACTCTGCTGGAGGTAGAGAGTGGGGCAGCAGCTGTTTTAGGACCAAGTAGAGAAGGGGCCAAGTGGGGCCCAGGGCCAGTGAGCCTAGGAAGCGCTGAAGAGCTTTTCAGTAGAACCCATCTCTGAGTCATGGTGAGAAACCCAACACATACTCCATTGTCCCATCAATCTTCAGTTACAAAATAAAAAGTCAGAGAAAAAATGCTGAAAAATTTCAAGACAGCAACCACAGAGCATTAAAACTCTGAGCACAGGGCCCTCCTAAGCCTGGGGCCCAGTGGGATGCCCAATTAAGCGACTTGCCCATGGCCAAAACGCTAAGTAAATGGCAGAGCTAGGAATAAAACCTACATTTTTTTTTTCCACCACACAAGCTGCCTCTTTCAGAATAGACTATTTCTGGCAAAAACAACATGAAACTAGAAGATTTACAGCTCTATGTTCTTAACGGAAAAAAAAAAATGGGAAAAAAAGTAGTTCCTAGCAGGCATGCTTTATTTTTAGCAATATTACTTTATAGTTTATGAAGCAATTCCATAAACATTATGTACCACATCCCTAAAAGGTAGGCGTCATTGGTATCTCCATTTTACAGATGAAGAAAGGAAGTTTACTTGCCCGAGTCACTCAGCTATTAAAAAGCAAAACCGCAATGTGAACCCGGAGCTCTAAATTCCATCCTCTTTATTAATCTCCAGTTCCTCACTAGAGATAGTGAGAAAGAGAGTTGATGCAGACCATGGGGCTAGTAAGGAGAAACTCCCCCCATCTAATCTCTGTGAGGCAATTCCATGTGGAAGACACTTGTCTGGAAACTATGGGATGTGGGGGCATCTGGTTATCTGCTCCCATCATTCCCTTTATTGCCACCTCAGTTGCCACAGCAGCTCTACCACTTCTGTGTGATCTCAGTCAAGTTTCTAGTCATCTCTCGACTTCACTTTTCTCATCTGTAAAATGGGAGTATTAATAATAGTATCTATTTCATAGACTCTGAAGACAAAGCAATCTCTGGCTCACAGTCAACACCTAATGAATGATGCCAGTCATTATTATTATTACTACTGTTGTTGTTATTATTAATTCAGTGAGTGCAGTTGGCTGAACTCAACCAAGTCTCTGTCCTCTCTCATCATTATATAAATGTACATTAATACTCAACATTTGTTTAAAGAAAATAACTTCCCCCAAACAAGGAGAAATATTCTTCAAACAATATGAGTAAATGAGTAGATTTACTCCCAGCTAGAACCTCCAGAACAGATGCTGTCTTAAAGAGGAACATCTGGTCCAATTTTTTTCATTGTTCAGCTGAGAAAATAAAGTCCCAAGGAAGTTGAAAGACTCCCAGGTTTACACAATTAGTGATAAGTCAGGACTCCTAATTTGGTGCTCATTTCCAATGAATGTTGTTTCCATAAGACTAAACTAACTACATTACTATCACTGCTTTGAAATATCTCTACTTTTTCATAAGGCAACATGCTTGTGAGAACTGTATATTCTTCTTAATTTATTCACTGTAATTGACCATGATGATCATTGCAGTGATTACTATACCATAGGTAAAGGTTTAAATTCATTTGTGCTCCTTTTACACATAAACCAAAGGCTACACCAGTATTATTTTCACAGTGTGTTCTCTTTTTCCCTGTCGGAAAGGAAATATTTTTGAGCCATATGGGATCCTAATTCTCTGAATGCTTTTAGATTATCAGATGTCTCAACTGACAGTCCTGGATGAAAATCAAATCATGAGAATTTGCAACACTGAAAAAAATTAAGAACATTTTGGTGTTATCGTGTACCGGAAATTCCATCTTTATCCTTTCTTCAATTAGGGAAAAAAAAAATCAGACATCCTCAATATTAGAATTTTCAGCTCAAACTTTTCAACCCTTTTGCTACAGACTTACTTGGTGAGCCTTAGACTGGATATCTTTTATAAACTTATGGTTCCTGGTTTTTTACTTAGTATTCTTTCTTTCAAGCTTTTATTTTATTCAAAAGTTCAGCAAAATATAGCCAATAGAGAAGATGCAAAGATGCTTAAGTCATGATCATTTCTTCCAAGAATTTTGCTATCTAATGAAGAACATGACATATAACACCAAGTAGAAAGAAATAAGAGATTCTGTGGCCTGTTAGCATCTGCTTTGACTTAGACAAAATATGTCCATTTCCAATAATGCTCAAATTAATATGAAGGAATTTGTGATGGTTTTGGTACCAGTAAATATTTTGGAGGTAAAACTAAGAACTTCTCTTTAATTAGAAAAACTAGACAAGGGGGCATTTAATAATATTCATCATGAGAAAGGGTATCTCCCTTTCTCCTATATCTTGTTCTTGTTTAGTGAAGAAAATGGTAGGAGAAAATGAAGAAGGAGTATCCTTCATAGTATAGATGCCTATACAGAGAACAGGGGTGTTTGTGTGCCTCGCAAAGATCTTCTCTTTGTATTCAACCTAAGGCCAAATGGTAGAGCTACACAACTCTACAACAGTCCAAACAACTCTGAGTTGTGATTTTGCTCAGCGTTCTTTAATCCTATGGTTGGGTCAGCTTCCTGCGTATCTAAACAACAGTGACCATCTCCTCATCCTTAATTCCAGTGCTGTTTTATGTCTTAGTCCATACACATACCATAGACTGCTTGGCTTATAAACAGCAGCAATTTATTTCTCAGAGTTCTGGAGACTGTAAGTCCAAGATCAAGGCACCAGCAGATTTGGTGATTGATAGGGGCCCACCTCCTAGTTCATGGATGGCCATCTTTTCTCATCTGTGTCCTCACATGACAGAAGAAGCAAGGGTGCTCTCTGAAGCCTTTTTTATACAGCATTAATTCCATTCAAGAGGGCTCTACCCTCAACACCCAATCACTTCCCAAAGGCCCTTCTTCCAAATATCACCACATTGGGAATTAGGTTTCAGCACATGAATCTGGGGGATGAGGGGGACACAAACATACAGTGAGTTTTCCCAACACCACATTTTTTATATAAAGCAAGCAAAAACAAAGTTTTCGTGGGGAATAAAATGTTTTCTCCTGAAGATATTTCAAGAACAATGTCTTTAAGACCAAAACTAAAACCAAAAATAAATGTGGAGAAAAGTCAGGAATATTCTGGTCAATGGTTTCAATAGGGCAATCACCTTCACTGTCCACCAAAGGCATTCCAAGTTACCAAGGACCTAACCACAAACTTTGGCATCTCGAGAGTTCAGGGAAAAGTCACATGCTCAGGCCAACCTAACAAACCCCACAAATGCTCTCATTGTTTCTGTTCTGTTAAGATTATAATGTGTCCAAGTTTTAAGTGTAAAAATCCTTTCCCATAAAAACTCAAATTTATGTAAAAATGTGCTTCCTTTAGAACTACGATGACTCCACAATCTCTGGATGCCTGTCCTCTTCAATTAGAAGCTAAAAGCCACTCCCAGATTTAAAATCTGTCAACCCCATGAACACTTTGGTAACTTCACATCCAGCAAATGTGAATAGAAACCAAAATCCATAGAAAACAAATTCCTTCAAGTAATTATTTCTGTGAGATTGCATAATTTTAAGTCAAAATTAGAATGAACAGAATCTGTAGATGGATACACACACACCCTCCCAATTTTGTTATGATAGTTTTCATTCTTTCTAATATCCTTCTCCACACTTCTTTGTGGTTATTGCACCCAGGTCTGTCTAAGGTAAATACCTTGATGTCTCAGCTATGACCTCTATTACATGCCATAGTCCACATCCTTGTCATTATTTTCCCTCACAACAGATCAGCATTGGCCAGAGCCACTTGTATGCAAAACTCAGAGACAGCTTTAAATAACATTTCTTATTTAGGGACTAACTCTCCCACAACTCATGCTTGCCTGCTTACAGATGTCCAATAGGGTTCTTTGTTTTTGCTGGTTAATTAACTGTGAACCCATCTCTGCCACTTTATGTGAACAATTGACCACACTCATCGGGGGAAATCCACAGCCACTTTCTTATGGACATACAAAGATACCAGGTGAATTTCTCCCTTTTAATCAGAAAAGCAAAAGTTTTTCCAGAAGTTCCCCAGTGGGCAAATTTTGTCACATGTCCACCCATAGCTTCAAGGGAAGTTGAAGCATTGAATTTCTCCAGCCTGCATGGTAGAAGATAGCAAGGGAGAAGGGGATCAGCCTCACAACTATGTCTGCAACTTAGAAATAGAAATGGTGAGTCCATGGAGTATGGGTGTTTACATTTTAACAGGTGGTATTCAATCTCTAGCCACAGTTGTATTAATTTAGATACTATATCAAAGACCATTTTGACTTCTGTCTTTGTCATCTGGACTTTCTTTTTGATTCAAATGAAAGATTATATTTAGCTTGGAAATTTGACTCTCCAGTGAGGCCAATTCCTGTGGTTCTCCAACAGGTCATATTTCATCCCATTTTCCTCAGATTTCAGGGTCTCCAGGCTATCATTTCAACTCAGGTTGTTGAGTTCAGGTTCCATGTCACCCAATTCCTCCATCCCTTCTTTACACCATAGCCAGAGTATGGTAAAATATATGTCAGTTTATTTCCTTCAGTGTTTTCGATTGCACTTAGAATAAAATCAGAGCCCTTATCAGGATCTCCACTATCTTCCCTGTTTCCCCTCCATTGTCCTCTTTCCCCTCAATCACTGTATTTTGTCTTTTTAGCCTTCAGTCTATTCCTAGAATCTCCCTGGCTCTTTTCCCACCTCAGTGCCTTTGCACCTGCTGTTCCTTCTACAATGCCCTTCTGATGGCTCTTCTTGTGTTTTGGTTGCTCCTTTTAATCCCTCATTATCTCAGTTTACATGTCACTTCCTCAGAGAGGCTTTCCTGACCATTCCTTCTAGCATAAATCTCCTTTGTAATTTTTTTTTTTTACCATGGCACTGTATTAATTTTCCTTAGAGCAATTTTTATTAGACATGTGAACTTGAGCAATTATTAGCTTCTCTGTGTTTTCAATTCTTTATTTGTAAATAAGGGTAATAACTGTACCAACCTCAGGGGTCTTTGTAGGCAATAAACAAAATAAAGCCCTTAATATTTCTTGGCCTATATAAAACTTTGCTAAATAATAATTACTTGCATAGTTTTTTGTTTCGTTATTTTCCTATTTTCCCCCACCAGACTATAAACTCTAAAAGCAGAGGGACCTTGTCGGTTCTGTTCTTAGTGTGTCTCAGAACCCAGCCTCGTGCCTGGTACATAGTAAGAGCTCACAAAATATTAGATGAACAAATATATGTTGAATAAATGAATTAGTGGCAAATCCTATCTCTGTGGTAGCTCTGATTATGGATTGGACTCCGCTAGCTCATTTCCAGTGTTCAATAGCCTCTGCTGTAAGGGTGCCAGATTAACCAAATAAAAATATACAATCCTATGTAAATTGGAATTTCTGTGTTTTATCTGGCAACCCTACTTTCCTCACTACTACCTTCACCCTTAATGAGCAATACTTTATCTTTCTCATTCTTTCCCTCCCTGCTTTCTCTTCCTCCTTGTTCCTTTCCTCCTACACTCATTTGACGTTTTCTTGAATACAGTTCAGTATCAGGCAACCTCATCATCTTTAAATCTGTAGATATCCACTTCTTGAGGACAACCATCTCTTTGATGGTTAATGAGTTGCCTTTATGACCAGTCTTCCAATTCTCACAGGACCAAATTATCCACCTTCACTGTGACAGCCTTCTTCAGCCTGGATAGCCTTCTCAGGGGACTGCAACTGACTCTTTTCTCTGGATTCAGAACAGGTTAAGTTAGGAACACAAATGTCCTTAATACATTCCCAGGCATTTTCTACCTTATTAGATAATTTTCAGACATCCTGGCTTTGAAAGAGACATAAAGAAAAGAAACCCAACATGGCCTTTCTCAGTTGACCAGAAAAGATAGTTTGACAAGGCTCTACAGAAGAGCTGAGAAGTGCCAAGTCGATGCCATGCTGTTCTTTTCCACTTCCCAGCACAGTCCTGGCTCAGAGTATGAGAACTTAGTTGGTGCTTTAGCCAGACTCTGTCACTTAGATTAGCACGCTTGGCTCTAGATTATGTTAAGACAGTTGGAAGAACTAACTACTTAACCTTTCAGAAGGTAAATAATTTATTTGAAATAAAATGTGTTGGAGAAACCATGGCAGTCACTCCCAGTGGTCTGTCAATATATATGTGAAGCTATGGTGAAAATAGCATCACAGGAGTTACTTCTTGGCAGTATTACACATCCTCTGACTGGAATCTCCATCTAGAAAATGTCCTCTACTGAACATTTGGTTCCTTTACTGTAGCGAAGGAAACATGAGTGTCACGGTCTCAAAGAGTAAAACGTTGATCCCAGATCCATTGTATTTTAACTGTGTGAAGTTGCTAGATGGTTTCACAGTTCTGGGACTTAGTTTCCTTGTCTGTGACATGAAGGTATTGCCTCCTTTGTTACAATGGGTAGTAAGGTTTCTAAATAAGGTGGACAAAGTACCTGGTACTCAGTGAGTCCTCAATGACTGGTAGTTAACACTACTCATTTTAGGTGCTTTTTCTACTTCATAGTGTGTGGCTGTGTTGGTTATATTTGGTAGCAAATTCTCTTTGTTTCTCCAGAGAGGAGCTTCCTTTCAGAATTCTGTACCACCAGTGAGAGATCACTTGCAAGAGGAGCCTGTTGTAAATATGAAGGTGCCATGTTCCTCTTCTGTTAAGAGCAGGGTGTCCAAACTAATCTAATTGCTGCTCATTTTTCCCTTATGAGGCACTGGGGAATGTTCAGCATATTAGATAGAAGAACAAAACTCAGATACCTGCCAAGATTATGTATGGCCTACCCAAGGAAAAACATTTTTTTCATCTTCACAGCTTGTGATTGGAAAAGGACACAGGACAGCTGCTAACTGTTTTCATCTCCACTTTTGGCATGTTCTTCTAATAGCTCTCCTGTCGCAGTCTGCAGCACAGTGGGAACTAAACGAGTAGGACTGAGGTATCCCCCCAGCCCCCTGCTCAGATTCCGCTATTGGGAAAGACCATTTAAAGCATTTAATATCCGCCCTACCCCTTTGGGAATGGTGTAACCCAGCTAGACACCACGCTTCAAAAGAGGGAAGTTAAAGCTTTGCAGTTAGTTAGGGAACATTTAGACCAGAAACCGCCCCCCCCCCCAACGTCCCTGCCAGTCCCGATTCCAGGATTCAGTGAACAGAGAGGACTGGAGCAGAGGAGGGAAGAATAGGTCAGACAGCTTTCCAAATTCTCTTCTATAAAGATAGATTCATTGTTGCTCAAACGTTGTGAAATCAAATGTAAAATATGTCGGAACACTTGCCTTCAAATGTGAAATTTATATGGCTCTAAAGCAAAAAGCAAATGGTTTAGGTCTAGTCACATTTTTTAACTGAATCTTTTTTCTCCGACACTAACCCTACTGGAGGCAGTATTGGGAAATAGTCACACAAAAGGCTCCTATTAGCTAATGGAACAAGCACCTATCTCAGAGAGCTATGGTGAGAATTAAGTAAGATAATATATCTAAGGCATTTAGAACAGGGCCTGTCTGGGGAACCTGGGTGGCTCAACTGGTCAAGCGTCTTCCTTCAGCTCAGGTCATGATCTCAGGGTCCTGAGATAGAGCCCCACAACAAGCTCCCCACTCAGCAGTGAGTCTGCTTTTCCCTCTCATTCTCACTTTCTCTCAAATAAATAAATAAAAGTATTCAAAAATAAATAAATAAATAAAACGGAACAAAACAGGGCCTGACACATAATAAGAACTCAGTAAGTGTGTAATTTGCTTTATGCTTACATCACCTGCTATTGGTGTGAAAATTTAAAGAAGACAGTAGGTCTTCATAAGCTTCATATTTTCATATGCATGTATCCAGAAAAAAGTAAGAATGTAGAAATAAGTTTTGTTCACAATCTCATTCCTTCTCATAGGACTGGTGGATTAACATCCTTAAAAAAGAATAGGCTTCCTCTTGCATCTGTGAAACATTTGACCAAGATAGAACAGATTACTGTATAAATGACTTTGAAGTCTTATACATAATTCTAAAATCTACATGAACACACTCAAATGAATTAGAGTTGTAACTTATGAAATCATCAAACCTTGCTCAATACTTTGACAAATAAATACCTGATTACTTCAATTCCCTCCCTCTCTCTCTCTCCATAGCTTCGGAACAGATATTTCAAAGGGGAAATAGAAGTGAAAAATAAAGAGGGGAAAACTGGTAGTATAAAACTCATTACAATCATGTTAGTAACAAATACTAATCTTAAAAAATAATTCTAAGATACAGCGTATTTATTAAAATAGATACATATATAAGATGCTCTCTAACTTATTGCTCAATAATGTGACATTTATTTGAATCAATGATCCATGTTGTCTAAAGACTCTAAGAAACTCTCTTCGTAAGCTAAGAATGTGAAAATCTAGTTAAGCCGTGAACAAGAAATTCCATTGCGGTAGACAGAACATTTTCAAATGGAAGGCTAAGGTAGAGGGATAAAAAAAAGTATACTGTTATTTCATTCATGTAAGAGAGGGAATTAAAATTGGAAGAAACACACACACAAAAAATTTTTAGTTGTGTAAAATTGGAAGAAGCACATTATCCATTATCTGATTACTTACGGTAACCCATGTTTCCATCTGATAAACAAAATAAAGCTTTCCAACACTGTCAGGGGAATTATAAATCTGGGACTTATCCCAATAGTTACCATCCTAATCATGCAGAAAAGACTGGCATTCTGTTTACTTGTAGGTTGATATCAAATTGACTCAAAGCCTTTATAAAAGCTAAGAGGTATGTTATTCCACGAACATTATATATAGTTTTATGCCACAACATCATTTATGCTGTAAAAAATATTAAAAATAATCCAAAATATGTGTTTCCCTGTGTGTGAGTTTGCAAGATCTTGCTATCATTCTATTATACAAATATTCTGTTTTAAATATTTCGGGCCACACAAATTGTGGAGAAGAATCTAGTTTAGTTAATTATAGAGCAAAAAAAATTTTTTTCTCCAAATTGACAGAGTCCTATCAATTTTTTCAGTCTTGGACTGAAGAGAGAGAATAAATAACATCCAGCTTAAGGTTATATTAAAAATAAACAAGTTCCCTGTGGTCCTTAAATATGTTTCCCTAGCATCTGTAGGGATTTATTACATATAATAGGCAACATGAAGGAACATTTGCTGAATGAATCTGATATGGAATTGAGGTTATGAAAATAAGAGGACTTTTCAAGCTGGAGTTCTGAGAGACAGAAGTGATCAGATCAGTGATCAGATCAGAGAAGATCAGTTTAGATATTTTTGAGAGAAGAATTCAATAAGTAGCTATTATATTTCTCATAGAGCATTAAGAACAAAATACTACTTTTGATTCTATTTGGTCAAATTGTTAGTTTATCACAGCTGAAAAAAAAATCCAGTAATACAAAATATTCTCCCTAGGGTCAGAGAAACTTGAGTTTCAGCTCTCAGAGCATAAAATATGTTATTTTTTCCCCATTCCATGATTTAAGAAAGCAATAAAGACCCCTGGATTAGATATTTCTTGTCAGTAAAAGGACAGCTATTCTAAAAAACACTGTCTTGGGCCTTTGATCCTTCTAGTAAGTCATTAACTAAGCAACTTTATCTGCTGATTATTATTCCCTAAGTGCCTTGTGCAATGTGCCTGGTAGTGTGCTAAGAAAATAAGAAATTACTCCTTGATTTGATTTGTCATTTTGATAGCATAGATTTCTAGTCCCATAAGAAACACTAATGAAAATAGAACTGCTACTAATTTGTTTTAATGACTGAAAAATTAGAAGAAAATTTGCTAAACATCCTCAATTTTATGTTCATGAACTTTGACTAAGAAGCACATCAATTATATCCTGAGGATGACTCATGAGTATTTCTGACTCCCTGTTCTGATTCCCTATCAGTCCCCATTTTTTTCCTTATGTGATTCAACTATAGTTTCAAAAGAAATGCCTTTAATTGTGGAAAAGCACTGTCTAACAAAATTTTCTTTGATGACAGAAATCTTCTTGTTTGTGTTGTCCAGTACTGTAGACACCAGCCACCTGTGGCCAACACATTTTTGAAATCTGGTTTGAAAAGAATCAACTAGATATGGCAATTGAGACATCTTTCTCAACATTTGGCAGAGAAACTCTATGGGGTTATTGTGGTGGGTTGAGGAGTAAATGGGAGATAGGAAGTACACACAGCATGCATACTAGGGATGAGGGGGTAGACAGTACAGTGTAGTAGTTAATTAAGCAAAAGACACACATCATGGAGCTCTACTCCAAAAACCTTTGATCTGGCAGTCGTGTGAAAAAGGAAAGAGAGAGAAAGCCAGAGTTTACATTCAGCTATTACTGAAGGGGGTAAAAAAAGATAAGCTGTGATATTTCTAACATTTAGTAAAGGCAAGTCATAACATCAGAATAAATTCCAGCTTCCCAGGAAGAATGGAAATGTTTATTGTCTTTGATGGCACATCTGTTACCCAAGTGCAAATGAAATGGTTAGTTGTAAGATTTGAGACATTTGATTTTTTCCTGAAAGGCTTCCTGTAAGAAGCCTTGATATTACAGACTGAAGGCATTCTGTCATTTCTTTTAATAATAAATGTTATAAGTTCCTACTTAATACTGAGATTAATTTTTCCCCCCAAAAAGTGCATTCTTGTATTTCTCTATAATTACAATTGATCCTTGAACAATGCAGGGATTGAGTGCTGGCCACCCCCCCACCCCCGCTGCCCCGTGCAGCCAAATATCTGCATATAATTTTTGTCTCCCCCCAAATTTAACTACTAATAGCCTACTGTTGACAGGAAGCCTTTGTAATAACAGTCAATCAACACATATTTTGTAAATTACAAATATTATATGCTGTATTCTTACAATAAAGTAAACTAGAGAAAAGAAAATGTTACTAAGAAAGTCAAAAAGAGAAAGTAGATTTGCAGTATTGTATTTATTGAAAAAAAAAAAAAGTTTAAGTGGACCCACACATTTCAAACCCATGTTGTTCAAGGGTCAACCATACTTCTTAAAGCTAACTTTAGGTTGCAAGCTCTGAAACACTAAAATGTCATTGCAATGTAAATGTAACTTCAAACTATACAATCTATATTTACATATAAGGATACAAATTGAAAGTTAGAAATTACTGAAATCATAGCATTTTAGAACTGAATGTGTATTCATTGAACTGCATTTTACGGGTGAGGACCATGAGACCTAGAAATAATATATGACTTAGCTAAGTTTACCCAAACAAGATTCGGACCCAGATCTTTAGACTCCAAGCCTGGTTGGTGTTTCAAAAAAAGACTGGCTAGATGATGCACCAGGATATTTTTGGTATCTCTATATATTGCAGTAAGAGAGAAAATAGAAAATTTCTAACAGCATGCCTCATTGGGGACAGAGAATCCTTTTCTTTACATTTCCACAATTAGTACCATTTCCCCTTGGGCACATTCTCACCATTTGCACTGTGCTTCCCAAATTTTCACTCATTTTTCAAAAGTGTTTGGTAATTATTCCATATGCTAGGAAATTTGACCCAAAGAGAAGATGTCTAACTTCCCTACAATTTTTCAAAAATTTTCCTCCTACTGAAGATAGAGAAGATGGTATATTGGTAATTTAGAAGAACAGTGGTTTTTTTAAGGATTTAATCCTTCAAACAATTTCAGTATTCAAATTTTCAGGATTACCTGTAGATAGTAGGTATCTATAATTACTAAAGCAGAAGATACACTGACAGAAGACAAGCACAGACACCCCAAGGAATGTGTGTGAGCTGATGTTGTGGGTTGTTAATTTAGCCCATAGAAAACCTGATAATGATCTAGCACATAGACAGACAAAGTTTTCTGTTTCTTGTTTGTTTGTTTGTTTGTTTTTTCTGTTTTTGTTTTTTAAGATCCTTCTAACTCCTTTTGGAAACCCTATAAACACTAAAAGTCAAATACAGAATAGTATCATATATCCTACTCATGACATACTAGTCCATTTCTGAAAATAATAACGCTTTCTCAAAATGAGGCCATTTATATTCTTAGCCATGCTCTACTGTGTGCACAGAGTAATTTCTTGAGAGCAATGTTTCCTGTGGCATTTTGCCAACACTGGCTTTATTTGTTTTTCATTAGGCTTTTCATTATCATGCTGCTATATACCTGGATCGTTCTGCCTCCTCTGAGAAGGCCAGGGTAGCTTAAACATAGGAAGGATACCAGGAGTAGGTGGAATGTTTTTGTCCAGTGAATGCCCATTTTAAATCTCTAGCTATGGTACCATTCTTATGGCTTTAATCTTTCTAAGAACAATCAATTACCCATTTATAATGCAGTCTGATATTAAATTGTTCACATTCGTCTCTTCTGTCCCTATACAGGGAAAGATACTAATCTCACTCTGTACCACACAAGACTGGCCCACCCTCCTTTATTACCTCAGGAAAGGCATCATGATTCACCCCCATTGCCCAAGCCCGGAAGTACTGTGTATTCTGCATTGCTCCATCATTCCACATATTCAGTCACTGAATCACACTTCTTGATAGTTTCGAACCCACTCATGTCTTTCTGTTTCCCATGACTACCACTACCTCAGTCTAAGCCCACATTGTCTCTACAACAACTGTACTAACTCCTAATGGTCTCCGTGCTCCCAGGATTGCCCTTTCGAATTCATTCTCTTTTGCTTTAAATATCTGTGGGTACCCATTGCTCTCCATAAAGATGTGTTCTGTAATTCCTACTCATAAATGTTTTTGTTACACATTAATAAGATAGTTTCATTTGTCCAGAAAAAGGAGTGCTTCAAATTTTGAACTTCCTTATAGACCCCTCAATTTAAAGGGAAACACTAGCTTACAGACTACAAAAGACTAAAATTTAGGAACAAAATAAGCGACCTGTAAGTTTCTGTATTAGAATATTAATCAGAGGCATAAAAAAAAGTCATTGAAATCAAAGAATTTCAGAATTAGATTGGTTCTTGGAGATTGTATATCTCAACTTTGTCATTGTACAGGTAAAGAAACTGAGCCCTAGCCACTAAATTGCCCTAAAACTAAACTAAACTGATCTTTCTAAATTTGGAATCTCATATGTAATCCCTGTCCTTAAAAATCTGTCCATGGGGATGTCTGGGTGGCTCAGTTGGTTAAGCGGCTGCCTTTGGCTCAAATCATGATCCCAGGGTCCTGGGATCGAGTCCCGCATTAGCCTCCTTGCTCAGCGAGGAGCCTGCTTTTCCTCTCTGCTTCTGCCTGCCACTCTGCCTGCTTGTGCGCTCTCTCTTTCTCTCTGTCAAATAAATAAATAAAACTTGAAAAAAAAAAATCTGTCCATGGCTCCTTGTTATGGTCAGGATGAAGTCTGAATTCCTCAGGCTGGTGTGCAATGTGCATATAGTCAGGCTTTGGCTTACCTTGACAGCCTTAACTTTTGTTCCTCTCTCCAACTCATCCAAGAACCCAGTGCTTCCGAATATGCTATGTTGTTTTTCACCCACGAGACAGTGTATGTCATTTCCCTGTGTCCTGCTCTGTTGAGTGCTAAGTCCTAACCATGCTTCAGATACCTGACCAGACATCACCTCTATGGAAAACATACACCCAGATCCCCTTGGAGTTCTCAAGCATGTGTCACCATCATAGCACATTCACAGCATTCTACCTGCCTTTGAAAATCTGTTTTACATCCCTGGACTGGAAAGAATAAAGGCAGTTGTGGGCAGGGACCTCCAAATTATTCATTGTTGTATCCCCATATCTTGATCAGATGTCTGGCATTCAGTATTTTAAGATTAATTATTAATTCCCACTTTTAACCAGCCTAGTATATTTCAATTTTTTAATCAGTCCTCCTCTCACAGTCTGTTTTCAGGGGAAGACTAAAAACCGATTCATTCACGTCAACATATAGGTAGGTCACTGAAGATCCTGAATGGCAACTCTTCTCAGAAGCATTTGCATTTTTAGGGGAATGGTTTTAGAACACAGGAATGAATCCCCAATGCAGATAACCCCATCATAAATAGTGAGCCATGACAGCATTTCTGAGAGGAAGGAAGCTTTCCTAGGACCTTCAACTCAGTCACATAGGTGACCTCCAAATTGCCCTCACCCTCACAGAAGAATGACTCTGTTTTTGTTTGTAAAAATCAGCTCACTTATTAGTTATTTTTCTCTGCATTAAATAAATCATTATTTACCCATGGTAATAAATAATAATAAATAATATTAATATATTAATAAATAATATAAATAATAAATAATCATTATTTACCCATGGTAAAAATACCTGATTTTAACATTTCTGGGTTTATTTCAGGGAAGCAATGTTATGGAAGATCAGGATTTGTTGGAAATTGGAATCCTTAATTCTGGGCACAGACAAAGAATTCTACAGGCAATCCAGCTCCTTCCAAAGGTAAGCAATGCTTTCTTGGCCTGGCCCCATGTACAGGAGTCTTCAGTCCAGATATGAAAGGGCTATTGGTACTTAGGACAACATCTCTACATATTGATGCAACTCCCAAAAGCGGTTCTTTTTGTAAGTCAGTCAGACTTACAAAACCACTGTGGGCCAAACTTGGCTTTAGGTGGATGACAAGAATGTCATACAGGACCAGCAGGGCACCTTCAGGGCTTCTCTTCAGTGCAAGTCCTTATACTGGTACAAACATCAGTCGAGGCCCCTCAGGTGACAGCTCAGGTACCAGAGGACAAGATCAATATTTGGTGGGTGTGGGAATGTTCCTGAATTAAAAGCCTGAATAAAGGCAGTTTATCTATCTCTTGTACACCCAATAGTCTTTGCCTTTAGGGGCAAGGGGTCTGCCTAATTATGAGTCATCACTCAAGGAAAACCAAAGTATCAAATCCCCATCAGGTATTTATAGCTCATGTATAAACCCTCTCAGTCTAGATGCAATTTGCAAGCCAACATATCATTTTAACTATAAGCCCTATGTTACCTAGCAACAGAGTTGACCTTCTGTTTCCAGATAAGGTCTCATAGGAACCTAAAGGAAGAGGTAGGATCTAAGCACTGGTCTTTAAGATATGTAGGACTTTAACTGATAAGGAAAAGGAAAGCATTTCAGGGATCAGCAGAAATCATATAAATATAAATATAAATTGCCAAAAGTATTAAAGGAATAGTGACACTATGTGATTTAAAATGCAGTGGGATTTGCGCAACAGTGTGAATGTCCTCAATCACTGCCACCAAATTATACACTTAAAAATGGTTCAGGTGGTAAGTTTTGTGTTATGCTTAAAAATAAAAAAAAATAAATAAACATAGTTTTTTAAATAATTTCTTTAAAAAGAAAAAAAAAATCCAGTGTGATTAAAACAATTAGAGAGCAGAGAGTACAGCCAGAGATAAAGCAGAAAAAGTAGATTGGGTCAGTCTGTGTCAGGCTAAAGAATTTGAAATTTGTTCTGTAGGCTCTGAGGAACAGACATGACTGGACTGCTTTGGGCAGTCAATTTTGGAGGCAGTATACAATTGGCATGAGAAGGAGGGAAAGTTGAAGTAGGGTCAACCAGCTGGGAAAAGATTCAGGGGGCAAGACTGAAAGCAGATGAAAAGTTAGACTCGCAGCTAGATGCAGGAACGTACCATATATTTTGTGCTCTCCTTTGCTCTTTTCCTTCCTGATGAGGCTGTAATTTCTCCTCAGAACGAGAAAGATAAAGATTAACCACTGTTTCTAAGGAAGTGATCTGATGAAATTTGCCAACTGACAGTGAACTGAGTGTCCACTGATAGAACCTTACCACTTTTGCAAATTCGAGGAGAGTTACGCATACAAAAGGAGTTTGATCATACAATTTTCTACAGTTACAGGAAAAGAATAAAACGGCCTTAGAACTAAATCCAGAAGTAATTCTTATAAGTGTATTGTTCACCTCACTACTTTTGTTATCTTAAAATATTGCTTCTTCAGCTAGTTTGCTCCTCATTCTCTGTGAGGACTTTTACACTGCTATACCCCCAACACGGAGCCCAATGTGCAGCCCATGGTAGGCACTCAAATCCATAAGTGACTACCCTCTTGTCATAAGGCTGCCTGTCAAGTTAAGCTCAAATAGTTCCACATCACTTCCTTTGTGAAACTTTCCCTAAAATGGAACCACGGTCTTTCACCTTGGTAATTATCACCTGGCCCAAACCAACCACCATTAAGTGGACTACCAGAGTAAGTTCTCTCTATCATCTGTAGGTTGGATTACTGGAGTCAATTTCTCATTGGTTCTCTCTAGCTTGGATAATTCACAGATACCTAATCTCTGTCCTTGTTACCTTTCTTATCACTCTATATCTGAATTTCCACACAGCATCCAGAATGATCCTTCTCAAATGTAAATCAGATCATGGCACACCCTGTTTAAAATCTCCAGTGGCTGTCCTTCTCACTTAGAATAAAATCTTTATCGCAGCCTACAGAAGTCAATAGGATCTGGCCCCTTCCCACCTCCATGGCCTCATCTCTCACTCTCCCATTTTCCTAAACTCTAGTTATGTGGTTTCTTTTTGTTCCAGAATATACCAAGCTCATTTTTGCCTCAAGCCCTTTCCATACTGGTCTTTTTGCCTAGTAAAAAGACTTTTATTCAGATTTTCATACACTCGCTCCCATATATCATCAAATCTCTACTCAGCTGCCATCTCCTCACTGAGGCCTTGATGACCTCAAAGTCATACTCCCCACATAACATCACTGTCTTCATATTACCCCATTTTAGTTTCTCCATGGCACTTCTGGCTACCTTAAGTTATAGTATTTATGTGTTTGTTTTTTCCTTATTCTTCATCTCTTCCCCAAGATGCAGAGTCCATAAGCTCAGGGACCTTGACTATCTTGTTCCCTTCTATATATCCAGCCACTAGAGCAGTGGCAGTCACATCATAGGTGGTCAGAAATGTTTGTAGAAGGCAGTAATACACTGCTGCTTTCTTTCCTCTGAGGTTTGATAGCTCTGAAGTTACTAAGATTCCACCACTTCTGCCATAGAAACATCCTGAAGGCAGGCAGTGTCAGATCCACCCTTGAATTTCCCAATGTGCTTAGCCCAATACATGCGCATTTAAAGAATGGAAGAATGAACAACTGAATGAATATTTTCCTCATGTTAATTCAAATATACATTTTTCAAGTCAAAAAGTGCTTCAATTTTAAGACATATCCATAATTGTGTATATGCCATTTGATAATGAGAAACAGAAGAACCTGATCTTGGAATTATTTGGAGAATAAATGGAGTGTTTATTTTTAAGACAGAATATCATTCCCATTAGAGAAAACAATATAGCAGAAACAATACAAAATTAAGCCTTTATCAAGAGGCTGAAGCGAAAGTGCTTACTATGCACCCAAATGAGTAGAGAATATATAAAAACATCCAAACACGTGTTCATCAGCACAAACAGAATGTTATAATGCTACAAATTGATGCTTTGCCTTCTTAGGTAATGAGCCCAATCTTCAGATGGTTAATAGTGTAATTTTACTGCCAGCACATTCATTTGCATTCACTCTAACTTTGCACTGCCGCAAAAGGGACACAGTGTCTCTTTGTTTTGTTTATGCAATTTTAGTCTTCAGAATATCTGTGTTCTTCATCTGTCATGAAAAATATTCCATGATTGCTACCTGAAATCCTTTAATTAACATATTGTGTTTTGGAATCCCTAAGATTGTTCCTAAACAGAGAAAAGGTGGTTTGCTAAATGCAATCTTGATCTGTTAGCACACTTCAAAACGTGTTTTTCATGCTTTATTTGTTATTTGTTGTTTCAAATTTCAAAGACAAAAGTTTATCTCTTTGGTAAGAATGGTTTTTCTGTAATATGCCCTTTTTAATATTGAAATATTCACCAGTGCAAAGGTCTGCATGTTCTCAAGTACATTTGATACATCCATCACATGGAATGTATTCCGTGTGTTCTAAGCATAGGCATAGTTAGAACAGTAAGCACATTAATTCCTCTCTTCCACTCATTGTTTCCCTCTGTCTTTTATAATGCTTGACCTTGAGTAGCAAAGCTCAATTATCCATTTTCTCCCAGTCTCCACTTTCCTCACCAACCCCAGTTCTGTCTTTCCTTAGGTCTAAAAGTTTTCCAGAACTTCTAAAGATCAGATTTCACCCTTTTCTCTCTTTAAGAAAGGAAACATACCAAAAGTTTCATGAGAAGGTGACTTGCTTTTTACTCCCCTAGAAACTGTAAGCATATTGGACTTTTTCTGTCCCCTAGACTTGGGAAAACAATCTGATTACTTATTTGAACACATCATTTACCTTTTTCCAGGTACGAATTCCATATGACCAAGTATTTGGATAATCCTCTAAAATCCTTTTAAAAAGGCATCATGTCTCTTATCCCTTGACAATATAACACTTGGAAATCAGGAATTCAGAGCATTTTCATTTTATTTTTTTTTTAATTTTTTTATGAGCATTTTCATTTTAAATGTTTGCAAGACTTCCATCAGAACCCATTTGTCTGCCCTCTTAACCTCTCTCATCCTGAAGATATTCCAGCACACCAGCAACTTGTATGTCACATGCCCACTTCTTTTTCAACATTTTCTTTCCTCATATTTTTATGTTTTTTATCTTTGGATTTACTGAGTAGTGGTTTATACTCACTGTCCCCTTTATTTTGCTCCTATCGATCCTTCAACCTATTTGGGTCTAACTAGTTCCTACGCTACCACCGCACACAAGGTTATCAGTAACCAGTAGGGAAGAAAGTCCATATGACCCTTTCCACCTTCACTGCACTTCAGCTTTAGTGAAGTTCCTATAGTCATGTCAGCTGTCAGCATTGTCTTCTTCTGGCGTCCTCATTACCTGGTCATCTTCCTGCCTCTCTGATGCTCTCTCTCCTCCCCTGCTCATTTTCCTCAGTTAAGTGGTGGAGTTCCTCAAAACTCAAACTCAACAATATTTGCTATCTAGTAACGGTTGTTATCACAGTACTCTTGATCATAGTACAGTTTCTGGTGTTCATAGTTTTCCTCCTCATTGTTAGCCTACTTCTTTTTTACTGCATAATGAACATTTACATTTCAGCTGCTCATTATTTCTAAGTTCAATTCAATTTAACTACTATTTGTTGGGCTACATACTTCCAATTATTTTTTTCACTGTACAACACTGAAAAACCTCTGGTTGGATTAAATTACCTCCTTTCCTAACCTCAGTTTGAGATTTGGGTTTTAAAAAAAAAGCACAGATATATCTGTTATTCCAATAGAAAAACAAGATTCAGTGTTAGTTATCACTGTTATATAACAAGTTACCCCAAACCTTAGTGGCATATAAAAACAACATTTATTTTCTCAGAGTTTCTGTGGGCCAAGAATGCAGAAGCAGCTTAACTGGATCCTTGGTTCTGGGTCTCTGGCAGGGCTACAGTCATCTCAAGACCCAAGTGGGAAGGACCTACTGCCTAGCTCACTCACATGGTTATTTATAGGAAGGATTCTGTTCCTCAGGGGTTTTTGGACTGAGGCCTCAGTCCTTCACAAGCTGTTGACTGAAGGTTTTCTTCAATTCTTTCTCATGTGGGCCTCACCATAAAGTACCTCACAACAGACATCTGGCTTACACAGCACAGCAAGTGAGAGGAGAAGAAAGAGCCAGGGAGATGGAAGTCACAGTCTTTGGTAACATGCCATCCTTTTGCCGTATTCTATTCATGAGAATCAAGTCACTAAATTAAGTTCACATACAGGAGGAGGTGTTTAGAGATGCAGTAAATTTCTGGAGGTGGGATCCCTAGGGGTCCACCACAGAAGTCTACTCACTGCAAATACACTTTATCATGGTCTACATTACAATCTAGTTTCCAGGTCTACATTTGTGGTTAAAGTGGAATAACCTACCAGTAATAACAATGAAAAGGACTCCTTTTATTTTCATCAGCCATCTTCATGGGACCGTGATATTCACAACTAGATGATTTAGAAGCCATATTTGCAATTGCCACTCAAAAAAGAGTTAGATGTTAGATAGCATGATATGATATAATCATACACAAATTAGAGACCCCAAAGATGTGCTAATTACACATAAATACTTCATGATCTAAACACCACTGATCTAAATGATACACACAAATCAGCAATCCCATAAAACATCATACATTTTTAAAACATGTTCTTCTTCATCAGTGCCTCACTGCTGAAAGAAGATTATTTCCATCTATATTAGGAAAGTTAACTGGTCAAAGTCTATTAGACAGGACTTTTAGGGTGTTAGCAAACACCAAAGCTGGGGCACCTCGGTGGCTCTGTCACTTAAGTGTCTGACTCTTGGTTTCAGCTCAGGTCATAATCTCAGAGTCATGAGATTGAGCCCCACTTTGGGCTCTACACTCAGCAGAGAGTCTGCTTGGAATTCTGTCTTCTGCCTCTGCCCTGCCCCCTCCCTCAAATAAATAAATAAATAAATATTTTATAAAATTAAAAAAATTAAAACAACCAAAGCTAGAAGTGGAAGGGATCATGTAACCTTAAGCCTGATCAGAACAAATAGATAAAAGCAACAGTTGACCAAAAAAAATCTTGTGAGCAGGATGTACAGATAAACTGACAGGGACTGAGAACTTAAACACTATTAAAGACAAGACAATATGGAGTGGTGGAAATTGTGGCAAACCGTAGAATACAAACCCTGTCCCTCCAGAAATACCAGTTTTGTTTCAAAACAAAACTATATTACTAAAACAAATCACCAAGGACCAGAGTTAGTTATAGCTATTACAATGAGATCATGGATTATTTCAGAGCTCAAAAGGAGTACTATGGATGTGCCACTATCCCAGTTTGGCTTCTTGTCCGAAACTATGCTCTTAAAGATGCTAGTTCTTTCAAGTTCCTTAAAATTCAGATATGTATCAATTGTAGTCTTGATGGTTGATGAAGATGTGTATAAGCTTTAGGGGAAAAGTGTTTAACCAAAGTAATTTCTTTAAAAGTCTAGAAAAGAAGATTCAGTCTTACTTCCTATCACTTAGAAAAATGATAGACACTCCTTCCTGTGTCTTCTGCTGTTTTTCAGAAGGGCAATGGCAAACTGTAGACTGCAGGCACAGAAGTTCTCAAGGTACATTTGACAGTGTAACTTTTCTTTCTCCCCTGTCATCACTCACTCTCTACCTACCCTCATTCTTTTACTTGCATTTCTTTGTTTTTGCAGCTGGTCTTAAACGTTGTACCACCCAGTGTTGATCTGCCACCCTATGAATCCAGTTAAAGATAGACTTTTGAACAAAATCCCATACACATACATGTACCGTTAGGATTAGGGGCCCTAACTTAAAGTTAATACACAATTGGACCCACGGTCTGACCCAAAGCATAGGGTATTCTTTTTCCTTTAAGTCTGATCCTTGGTGAGTCAAATTGTGGTGTTCTGAGAGTCCTTTCAATTGCCATTCAGTTCTGCAGATGTCTTACGATTCTGTGACAAGCAAATAAGCTCATTGGATCAGACAGGTCAGTGTAAAAGCTTGCTTATTTCTCAGGAGAGGTGTTGGTGCCATTAGAGAACAGGGAAGGAAGACAGACTAACTGACCTTACAGCGAAAAACTTAGGTAATTGTATTACATAAATCTTAAAGTGACAGTAAATCATTCAGATCTTTTCTGTTATTTCTTAGCCTAGCAACCCTGATGGCCTACATTTTCCTAGAGTGACCTCTTCTCCCATGCCTCACATTTTCTGTTACATGTGGAGACCAATAACTAGTCTGTCGTTCAAGAGTACATCGGGAGAAGGAGGGGCTGGTGTTTATAAAGGTCTCTGGGCCCTCTGAAATGACAGAGCCCAGTATGTACAGAATACGAATTAGCGTAGCTGATTGGGCTGCACAAGTATTCCAAGAACTGCTGGGTGTGTGAGGAGTGCAGTCTTAGCATAATTTTTATTATTTATTTATTTATTTATATTGTGTTCTGTTAGTCGAGCCCTAGCATACTTACCGATGCTCTGTTCTAAGATTTTTCTGCAGTTTCAGAAACCAAGATGACTGCTGCATTCTTCCTAAGCTAAGGGGGAAAGATCTTTTAATGTTTTCTTTTAGATGAATTTATCTTGGAATAGTTTATTATGTAGACCAGAGAGCTAAAATATCATTTTTAATTATAGTCTTCCCCCGCCCCGACCCGGTATTTACAGAGAAATAGGGGAGGAATTCTGCAAGTAATTAGGTTTTGATCTATAGCCATCCCCAGCAGCTGTCACCCTCAGTTTTGAGGAGTTCACCCCGATTTAATAAAGAACAATGGCCCCCTTGAAGTGCTACTGCAATCAGTAGTAATAGTAGAGGAACTCTGATACCTGGGCACTTTCCCTTCCTTACATAATTCTTCCAAGAAGATCACAATTTAGAGCTGCAAAAGACCTTAAAACATCCAGCTCAGTATCTCTCCTGAGACTTTTACAGGTGAGGAAACCAAGTGTAGGTCATATTAAATGACTTGCCCTGCGGCAGATTGTTTCTTAGTGACAGAAGTGGAGCTAAATCCCAAGTGTCTGTGCTCATGGCAAGTGCCTCCCAGGCGAATACTGTGTGATATCGGAGACCCAAGGCTCTGAGGACTCCTGTGTATTTGCAAGAGAAACTGTAAAAAGGACAGGAAAGGACCAAATGACTAACCATAAGAAAAAGAATTATTTAAAATATTGGGCCTTTTCTTAAGTTTCAGGCTTAAAAGGTAGTTTTTGTAACTTCCCTAAGTCTCTAAACTCCCTTTTCAAGACTGGAGGTGAAGGATTGCGCCAGGAATCCAAAAGCTCTAGAAAAGGAGGAAGGAGACACACAGGGGAAAGAAGAAAGGCAGACATAGACCATGTCAGCAGTCCAGGTACCCACTGGGTGTCAAACCACTTGTTTATCCATTCATCCGTTGAAGGGCATCTTGGATGAATGGATAAGGAAGATGTGGTCCATATACACTATGGAGTATTATGCCTCCATCAGAAAGGACAAATACCCAACTTTTGTAGCAACATGGACAGGACTGGAAGAGATTATGCTGAGTGAAATAAGTCAAGCAGAGAGAGTCAATTATCATATGGTTTCACTTATTTGTGGAGCATAACAAATAGCATGGAGGACATGGGGAGTTAGAGAGGAGAAGGGAGTTGGGGTAAATTGGAAGGGAAGGTGAATCATGAGAGACTATGGACTCTGAAAAACAATCTGAGGGGTTTGAAGTGGTGGGGGGGTGGGAGGTTGGGGGAACCAGGTGGTGGGTATTAAGAAGGGCACGGATTGCATGGAGCACTGGGTGTGGTGAAAAAATAATGATACTGTTATGCTGAAAATAAATAAATTAAAAAAAAAAAAAAAACACTTGTTTACCCTCAAAGGTGGCCTTCGGAAACCATTACTAACAGTAGCCACTGCTGTTTCAAAGAAGGAAAAGCATAATGGAATAAAATAACTGAACTAATCTTATTTATTTTCTTCTTTAATCTGGGTAGAGAGGAAGGGAAGATGGGCAAGAGAGAAAGGCACCCTAGGAGAGAATGAAGACACATCTTCCGAGCATTAAGCTCCATGGAGATGACATTTTTAGAAGAATCAGCCAGGAAGCAGCAGGGTGTAATGGTTGGGAACATGGCCAGACTTCCTAAGTTTGATTTTACCTATTTAGTAGGGGTGTTGTGAGATTTAAATGAGTCAATATTTATAAAATACTTAAAATGGAGCCTGGCATATCCTATGTGCTATATTTATGTTTACTAAATAAATTTTTTAAAAAACTTGAAGGTGAACCAAGAAAAAAAGTGAGGTTCCTTCATCCCATTAAAAATTACTTCTCGAGGCATACACAATAGACAAAATGAATCTCCTTTTATTCATTTCATAGATCTATTATGAAATATCTACTGCATGCCAGGTACTCTTCTAGGTGTTGAGGAGTTGATGTTAGGAAACAACACGTACAAGGTCACGGTCCTCTTGTAGCTTACATCCTAGAGAGGGGTGCAGACAAAAAGAAGTAAACAGATGTAATCTCAAGTAATGATAAGTATTATAAAAAAATGAATTAAAGAGGGAGTAGACAGAGTGAAGAGGATATACAAATGCATTTTAATCGTCGGTAGGCCGACTAAGATTCACACCCAGGCAGTTAACCTGAGGTTGTTTACCACCTCACTGTGTTGTCCAAACACTGTATTTCAAAGCACGAGAAGTACACTAAGGAGATATTGAAATGACTAAGCTAAATATTCCAAGCAAGACACCCTCAAAGACCTTGGCAAAAATGAACTCTCACCGGCTTTCAAATTAACCTAATGTAATCCTAGTTTAGCCACTTGGGCAAGTTGTTCAATTCTGTAGTCCTGTTTCCTCATCAATGAGAAGGAGATTGTGGCGGAACCCACTGTGTTAGATTGTGGTGAGCACTAAGGTTAGAAATCCCTAGGAAACGCCTGACATTTAGAAGCACTAAATTAATAGTAGGAATAACCACTTATAATTGTTCAGTAATGCTCATTAACAAAACTCAATGAATTTTTGCCATTGCCCTTGCCTTGGGCCACACAGTAACAGAATGGACATACTTCTTAATAAAAGACTCTGGCTAAAAACGCCCATGACTGTGTTGTGCTGTGAGCTTTCCATTCTTCCTTGTGGACTTCTCACAGAGCAAATTATGCATTCTCTAGATAAGAAGAGGGCCAAACTTTTGAATCTGGTCATCATCCACTAAATTAATTATTGTTTTTCCTGCATTTAGGATTATTGTTTAACCCATCAAGAGCTAGAAGCAAAGTTGTCTAAAATCATAACTAGGGCCTTCCTAGCTAAGAAATTAAATGAATAACATAATACTGAGAGGGCATCCTGCCTGCATCTCTTACGGGTAATGTAATCAGTTCCGTACACTAAATGGCAAGTCACAGAGGGGTAGGTACAGAAAGTACTTTGAACAGCAAGGGCTCGATAAAGATGTGCAACATAGGATGGCACAGAAGTGAACTGAGAAGCTGAGTGGACAGACCTTGACAGTGCAGTCCCAGTAAATTGCTAAAGGCATTGTGATTTCACAGAAAAGCAAAACTATGTAAATTCATGGAAGAGGTCTAAAAGAACATACCTGGGGCACCTGGGTGGCTCAGTTGGTGAGGCATCCAACTCTTGATTTTTGGCTGGGGTCATGATCTCAGAGTCATGGAGTGGAGCCCCAGTTGGAGCTCCACACTGAGTGCAGAGTCTGCTTGAGTTTCTCTCCCTCTGCCCCTCCGCCTGCATGCGCACACACGCTCTCTCTCTCCCTCCCCCTCTGTCTCTCATGTAAATAAAACTTAAATAAATTAATTAAATAAATAAATAAACATATCCACCATTTTGAATGCCCCATCCCCATCTTTAACATATAATTAAATTAAGCGCTAACTTAATAGTTGAATATAATTTAGCTGTATTTCTTTTTTTTTAATGTTTATTTATTTATTTGAAAGGCAGAAATCACAAGTAGGCAGAGAGGCAGGCAGAGAGAGAGAGAGAGAGGTGGAAGCAGGCTCCCTGCTGAGCAGAGCCTGATGTAGGACTCGATCCCAGGACCCTGAGATCATGACCTGAGCTGAAGGCAGAGGCTTTAACCCACTGACCCACCCAGGTGCCCCTTAGCTGTATTTCTTATTTTTTATCAATAGCATCCAAGTGAGAAGTCCATGTTCAATTATGTCTACAAATGCATTGAGCATCTACTTGTGTTTCAGACACAATGCAAGGAGAAAAAAGATGAAATTACACATTATCTGCCTTCTAAGAGATTACAGTCTAGCAAAGGAGGTTGAACCAATATCCAAGTGATTTTAATACAAAGCAGAGCATGAACGAGCTATAATAAAAGTAAAAATACAAGCTCTGGATGTTAAATGTAAAGGGAAGGTCTCTTATGTACAGGAAATCAGGAGAGGATTCCTGGAGGAGGAGGCAGATGAATCAAGAAGCTATTCTTATGCATCTTCAAAACTCCTTTGCTATGGGGAATTTTGAGATAGGCTCATGATACTCTGAGCAGAAAGTGACCCAAAACATTTGCTTTCTTGTTCAGGCAGATAGATATGCTGTTTGTTTCTCATTTGTAATAACCATTCTCTGAAATACAGCCCGTGCCATTAATCCAGCTATGAGTTTCATCCATCACTTTGCCTTTCGAGCTACAAAAAATCAAATACTTTGAACCCTAACAGATACCTACACTCAGCTTCAGTGGAGCAGGCTTAACTAGCAACAGAGTTAATATTCTCCTACCCTAAGCTAAGCGCTTTTTTGTTACCTGTATTTCTTGGTGATAATTTTCTTTGTTGGTGATCAATGAGATTTTAGATTTCCATCTTTTGACTCTAGGTTCTAATCTGCTGGTTGATCTGTAGACCCACAACAAATACACTAGAACAACATAAGAATCCACATTGCCCAGGACGTTCCTGAGCATACTCAGAAAGACACTGCAGGCAAACAGTTGGCTGTGTTTAACAGCCAACACTTGAACAAAAATCTTCTGTGTGCCAGGCACTGTTGTAGATACTATTAGGCTAACTCCATAGTTACTCATTTAAATCTTAAAATTAATTAATTCTATCTCTTACAGTTGAAGAAACTAAGGCACAGGAAAGTTAAGTAGCATTCCTAGGTCACACAGTTAGTAAGTGGCTGAGTCCGGGCCGGAACGAGGCAGCCTGGCTCCAGAATCTGTGCTCTCAGCCTCTATCACCCGAGCTTCCCATGCCTTTGCTCTGTGGATAGCCTGTCAACGCCTCCACCTTTAGACAAGTGACTAGCTATTGTCCTCATCTTCTATAGATCTAACACATTTTATTTTAAAAAGGAGTTCAACTTTTTTGTTTAAGTTAAAGATTACTACTGGTCTTATCGGAGAAAGTGAGTACTCAGTAAACTGTCAGATTCCTTCCTTCTTGTCTTCCAGAGCAAATACATGTTAGCTTTATTCATTGTATAAATTTGTAATGGCATAGTGCTACATGGATATATTTTAGATGAACTTTAAGGTTATTATTTATGAACACCAGAGTCCCAACAGCTTAAAAGCTTTTTCTTCAATGCATCACCAATTTTAACCCTCAGTGGCTTCTTTACTCAGAGGCCACTGTTTGTTGGGAAATGGTTGTATTGATGATTTTCTAATACGATGAGGTAAATGTATTGCAGAAATTTTTGAATGTGAAATTTTCTTCACAAATGTATAAGAGATTATTGTGTAGATGTAAATATTGATTTCCCTGCCTTTCACCTCTGGGACTCAATTACATCATCATCTATAAACATTGCTGGTGTCCACTTTTGACAGAGTACTTTTCTAAGTGCTACTGATTTAGACACAAAGCAACAATTGACCTTACATCGCAAGTCCTTAGCATACCCGGCAGGATTGGAACCAGATGAAGGGATAGGGCAACTCCAGACACATAATGTCTGCAAACACCCACATGCCCAGATGTTCCTCATTCAATCAGACTGTAGTTCATTTTGGCCCTCTGCGAGCTTCAGAGATGATGACACAAAACCGGATAATATTTGGTCCCTGCCTCGAGGAGTTCTACCTACATTTAGGACACAAATATGTCAAAAACTAAACCATTATGTGAAGAAAGAAAACTGCTACAGAGGAGGGAAAAGCTAAGTACGTGAGGTTGAAGGAAGGTTTTTTGGATAGGTAGATGATGTTTGAGCTGAATCTCAAAGAATTATTAAGTATTTTTATTTATAAAGTATTTTTATTAAGTATTTTTCCCTAAATAGAGCATTGAGGGAGTCACTCCAGACAAAGAATGCTACCTGTGTTCCTGCTAGATCTAGAGACAGAAAGGAGAAATGGATGCCTACATTTGTCCATTCTGTCTCTGCGTGTGTGTCTTTTGTGCATGCACACTCACTTTCACACACACACACACACACACACACACACACATTCTTTCCCCATATATGAACCTCAAGAGAAACGACAGAAGAGTATCTGCCCAAATTTTTCCACTCAAGTTTCTTCTCTTTTCTGGAACTTACAAAAACACTGGCATTTAATTATTTTCTTACATTCAAATATATATCCAAGGAAATTACATATTCCTGGAAGGAGGGAACCTTAGTCCCTTTTGTATTTTGATAATGCCTAGGATGATGTGACATATATATTTTGTGCATAAAAATTATTGTTGAATTAAGTAACTAATAACTACTAAAACTGTTGGTAAGAGCTGACTCTCTACTGAGATTTCATACAAGCACAGCTGAAAATTCAATGCCACTCCAATGTCTGAGGTAATTAAAAATTCTGAACTGACCCACAAAAATCTTAGACTATGAGGCTAGAAACATTTTTATAAGGACCAAGATATTGTTTATTGTGACCACCAATGGTAGTGACATAGTTCTTAGATTATTCCCTCACTATAAATATAAAAGGATTCTCAGCAATTCCAGCCAGTGTTTCAAAATGGGGTTATAATTCTCTATGTATCCTAAACCTTACTGAGATCCCTCCTAATGGTTTGTTCTGGGTGTCTCACATCACATGTGCACCATTAACCAGACCACTCACTGACCATGTGACACCTGCTCTCTTCGGCCTCTCTTGCTCTCGCTTATCACCAAAGCTTGAAGCAGTGCCACCACGACTCACCAAAAGTGCTGTCAGTGCTGTCAGTATCCGCTAAGGGTGCCAGATCTGCCATTAATGACGGCCAAAGCCAGCTTCATAGCTGCAGGTGCCCAGCGTGTCAAAGGTACTGATGTTTGCGCTGCTGGCTGCAGTGCCCAGGATCTTCTCATCAGAAGCGCCTTAGCCAGTGCCAACTGAATGTTCTGCCAGTGCCACTGAAGCCTGCCAATGTGGGCACCATCACCAAGTGCTGGTGCCCAATGTTGAGGGCACCAATGTCTAAAATACAGCACCATCTCTGCTTGCTGATGAAGTTGCCGGGGCCAATTATGCTGACTCCTTTTGTTCCCAGTGTCCCAAAAATGTTTCATGATGCAGCTTTTTTATTGAGGCTTCTTCTTCTTAAGGCTGATCCATGGGAGCTAGGCCAGGGCCTAGTCAGAGTGCCAGATCCTGAAAACCATTCAGAATCGAACATTCCCTATGACATTTGTCTATTGTCCTTTGAATCATAAACATATGCATTGGCTGCCTTCTTTGAGCAGAAGAGTCTTTTGAGGACTCTGAATTCCTCATGGAAAACAGACCCATGCAAGACCAACCCTGCCAGTTATCCATACATTCCCACACGTGAAAGGTGAGTTTGGATCTATTCAAGTTGAAATCCTTGCCACACAGCTGTGGCCATCAAGAAGACAGATTCACAGCCTATGTTAGAGAACAAGGAACATTTTACTTTGTGTTCCAGAAAATCATTTAGAATCTGACCGCTTCTCACCACCTCTACTCTAGCACCCTGTCCAACCCATTAGCCTCTTTCTCCTGCATTACTTCTACAGCCTCTGAGCAGTCTCCCTCCTCCTAACTCTTGCCTCCCTAGGAACTATTCTCAACACAGCAGCCCGTGACTGCACTGAAACGTAACCTAAACCATGTCACACTTCTGCTCAAATTCCTGCACTGGCTCCCTCTTTCTCTCCAAATGAAAGCCAGAGCCTCCCAATACCTTCAGAGCTTTACTTTCCCCAGCCCCTGACCACCTCTCTGACCTGCTCCCCACCCTTCTCTTCCCACACACACTGCTCTAACCCCTGGATTGTTATTCCTTGAACAGACAGCAGTCTCACTCCTTCCTGAGGGCCCTTGCCTTTCCTGGTCTCTCTACTTGGCATCTTGTCCCCTGATTGCCAGCACACCTCTTTACCATCCTTAAAACCCTGTTCAAATCTTGCCTTCTGAGTGAAGCTTTCCCTAACCAGCCTGTTCTCCTGCACAGACCCCGACTACTCCACAGGCACTCTCTAACACATCAAATTCTCCTGCTCTACTTTCTCTTTTTCTTTTCGCAGCACATCAGTTTCTGACATAATTTCCTTATTTCCTATGGTTTGTTAATTATTATTGTCTCCCCCACTAGAACGTAAGCTCCGTAATGACTGGCACTTTTACATGTTTTTTGACTGATGCATCCAGAAGAATGGTAGAAAATAGTAGGCATGTGGCAAGTATTTGAGTGAATAAATGAATGAGTAGATGAGTGAATGGGTGGACGGATAGATGGATGAATGGACGTGTGGTAGGTCTCCAATTCTGCAATTCCTATACTAATTTTTGGCCACTGTCTGAATGATATCCTTCGTACTTCCCTACCCAGGCAGAACATGTTACTCATTTGTATGCTGCTAACTTTGGTTTTACAGTACATCTATCTGTTTGAAGTACTTCAGTGGGTGATGTGATTATGCTCTGAGAAAGGACATGGTTTTTAAATATCAAATAAATAGAATTGGCATTCAGAACATTCATTATTTTCTGAAGACTCAAGTTTGGGGAATTTTTTTTGTTGAGACTAATAACATGCAAACAACTTTCCTGACTGATAGTAGCATTTAAAATTTCTGTTCTAAGAGCAGAGCAGTGTGCTACATAACCACTGTATATCTACACGAATGTCAGCAGATATGTATTGTCAGTGGGAAAAAAGTGATCCTCTGCCTTTCTCTAAATATAATTCCTATCACTGGTGGAGCTTGAAAACGTGAATGATGGTGAGCATTGTACGACACCTTATTCTAGTTGCAGTAAATCCCCTTCATCTTTAATCTGAGCTCTTGTTTTGTAAAGATCTTTGCAGCCAAGAACTACATCAAAATAAACGGTGATATTTAACAAAAGGATCTAGGATCAATATTATCGAAACAAGGATTTTACAAATGAAAAGATGGTACAAACATGTTCTTTTACTGAATTAAAAAAAAAAAAAAAGAAAAGTTTGGGCGTTTGGGTGGCTCAGTGGGTTAAAGCCTCTGCCTTCGGCTCAGGTCATGATCCCAGGGTCCTGCGATCGAGCCCCACATCAGGCTCTCTGCTCGGCAGGGAGCCTGCTTCCTCCTCTCTCTCTGCCTGCCTTTCTGCCTACTTGTGATCTCTGTCTTTCAAATCAATCAATCAATAAATAAAATCTTAGAAAAAAAAAAAAGAAAGAAAAGTTTTACCAAAATCTTCAGAGTGAAGTGCAAAAAAAATCATTCAGCATGACCATGTTTACGTCTGTGCTGAGTGGCAGATCTATTGATCTCTTCACCACAACCCCATGGTTCTTATCTGGCAGATAACTGCCTGGTTCTCAGTGATGCTGCCTATGGTAGGTACTCCGTGCATGCCTGGAGATGAAGCTGTAAATAACCATGTCTGACCGGCAGTCCACTCACACTGCTTGCAAAGCAATAAGGAGACGACGGTGTCCTTGTTGCTGTTATCATTTTGGTTTTCCTACCATGATTTATAGGGCTTCTCTGTTTCAGCAGCTTTACTTCTTTAACTTGTGGTGAGTCTGGTACCTGTGATCAAAAGGGGTGCCCCTAACCCCGATGGCTAGAGGCTGGACTAGTCTGGCTAGTGCTTCTACTTCATTCACTAACCTACTCTCCCGTGCTACTGGGAGGTGATCGCCCGTGTCTTGAGAACATTTCTTATTTATGTACCCTTTGTTGTCTGCTGCTTCACTTCCGGTTTACTCCATGGCTTAAGGCTTGTCAAAAGGGGGGAAATGTCAGGGCCCCTCTGGGCTAGACTTCAGTTTGTTTCTTTTATTCATGAAATAGAAATCACAGGGTATTAAGAGACAGTGCCTTGTCCAAAGCACTTTACCTTTATTCCCCCAAAATGTCGTGCAGAGTAATATCCAGCTGTGACTCCTTCACTGCTCCTGCCCTGTCTATGCCTAAAGCTGGGAGTCTTCAGTGTCTGAACACTCAAAAGACCCCATGTCGCAAGGTTCAGTGGCTGCCGGGAAAAAATACAGACATTACCTTCATCTGCAATTGTTAAGTCCGTAATGACATCCAAACACAATTTGCTTACAAAGCTCTGAGGGTTTAAGTGTCTTCTGATTCTTTTATAGAAAATGTATCCACAACAGAGTATGATTGTAAACAAAGGGTCTTGGAGCAGCATATCTGTACATGTTCATGTCTCCCTCCCCTGCCATAGATGGACACCCGGAGACCCATCACACCTCATTTCCTAACAATAGTCACGATGTATTAGTCCTTTCAGTTCCCACAGAAGGAACCTCATTACACAGGGTACCCAAAGGCTCAGGCTGCATAAAGGGTATTTTCCCAAAGACCACCTAAAACCCCTCACAAATGAGATAACGCACGTGAGATCACTTTGAGATCTTCAAAGTCTCATGTGATTGTGAGGTGACATTCTTACCGTTAATAGTCCTATCCATTCTGTAGACGTATCTCTCCCAGCCAAGTTGCACTACAATAGCACTCAGATGGTGGTGGATAGACTTTCTTCTGGGGCCCCGTGATCAGTGGATCTGCCTTTCTCTTTCATGTTCAGTCAGTCTTTTAAGAGCCACTGATGAAACAGCGCAGTGATGTCTAAGCCCAGGTCTCAAAGCCTATAGGAGATCTGATCCTCATACTACCCGACAGACCTGCATTTGGACTTGGCAGCCCACTGCCTGCTGGCACTGCTTGTCCTGGTTTATTTTCAGGGCTGCTGTTAGTCCGAGTCTTGGGTAGCAGCAGGACAGAGCAGAAGAGGCTAGAACAAGGAGCAAGAGTAGAGGGAGGCGCCTGATGATATCAGCTGTCTGTGTTACAAAAGTCTATCAGGGAGTCTGACAGTACAAAGTCCCTCCGGTGGGAAAAGAGAAGCCCCCGTCCATTTGCAGCTTCGTAGGCAAGTTTAAGTCTCCAAACCCGGTGCATCACAGCTGTTGCAAGCAGCAGGTTTACATAAATGATAGTCGGGTTTGTGTGTTTGTACCCAGGGATGGCTGCCCTTGGCCACATGACGACCTTGACCAGTACTTCACATACAAGGACCCAGCTCTCACCGAGTCCAAGCCAGGTAGGGGTAGCTCCTAGATCCTTATAACTGTTTTAATACAGATGATCAACCCCAAAGTTACTCCAGCTATGCCTCTCGTGCTATCATTTCCAAGAAAGGCCAGCAAATTCCCAAAGCAAAAGGCAAACCCTCCACCTCTGTCAATCTCCACTGCACCCTCCGTCTCTTATTCCCTGATACCGCAGAACTTCCTCAGCCCTGCGTCCTCAGTTCCCACTCCTCTCCATGCCTTTTCCTTGTGCTTTCTACAACCTTCCATCTCCCTCCTTCTCTTCTTTGCAGACTCCTTAAAAGGATGGCTCTGATTGCAGTTTCTACTTCCTCATCTCTTACACAGCAACCCAGGGCAGCCTCGCCTCGGGGCTCTTTTCTATAAAATCCTGGGGACCTGTTTGCCAGATCCCACAAACCTTTCCCCTTCCTCCTCCTGGTAGACCTCTCCGCAGCACTCCCGTCACTGACAACTCCCCCCTCTTTGAAACTAAGTTTCCCCCATTTCCCTTCTTGTCTTGACTATTGCTTTTTTGGTCTCCTGAGTATGATTCTTATCTTTCCCGTTGGAAGTGTTGGTTTGTCCTCACACCACTTCTCTTCCCGCAGTACACACCCTCCCCAATCTCATCCATGCAAGATTTCAGCTCCCACTTACGATAAAAATAACCAAGATTTACTGAGTGCCTCCGTGTGCCAAGTACTGTGCATTGTTTCGCTGAATGACGACAACTCCCCCCGGGAGGCAGACATTCTTATCTCTCACATCCCCAATCAGAAGACAGATGCTGAGGATGACTGAGTAGCTTACTCAAGGTCAGACAGCTGACACGTGGAGGGGTCAAGACTCCTACCTGTACCTGTACGGCGAATTATGCCCAAGGTTATATGTCTCCTCAGACTTCTCCCCCAAATGTAAAGTGCAGTTCCACTGTCTTTAATTTCTTATGTCTCAAAATTGTTCATGTCATCTCCGTCTATTTTCTCCTCTTTCTCTACTAGTAACACCACCACGTACCCGGGGACAAGGAATCAAAAGCTAGAAACTTGAGGTTTTCCCACGATTTCCCCCTCTTATATCTTGCATAGTTGTCACAAAGGGATACTAGTGTGATTGACAGAAAGATGCCAACAAACGCAGCTAAAGGAAATGGGGTTTCTCTGAATGGCGACGGCTGTGAAAATTAATGGCTTCACAAAGCTAGAGACAATGCAACATACTGTCAAGTGGAAGTATGGGCTTCCTTAAATGTTATGTATGAAATTACCTTATTTTCAATTCTGTTTGTATTAGAGGAAAGGCAAAGCTGCTAGAATAGAAACCTCATAATGTAGTGGTTTAAAGAATAGAACATTTACTTCTCCCACGTAGCAGTCTTGAAGTACGCCATCCAGGTTTACAAACTGGCTCTGCTCTGTGCGATTCTGGAAAGACCCAGGACCCTCCATCTGTCGCTCTGTCATCCTCCAAAGCACTGCTACTCAAAACAAGGTCCAGGGACTGACAGCATTATCATTACCAGGAAGCTTGTTAGGAATGCAGAATCTCAAATTCTCCCTCCAGCCTATTGAATTAGAACCTGCATGATCGCCCACGTGATTCTTTTGTACATGCAGGTTTGAGAAGCGTTTCCCAAACTCTAGGTTATTATTGTGCCTGTGGAGTCAAAGCTGGACCTCAGGCACTGATGTTCCAGCTCACAAGAAGATGAAAGGAAAATAGCAATTCTAGAGCAAAGAACCTATTTTTTAGGTTGAAGGTGATCTGGAGGTTACATGCATCACTTTCACTAGCTTCCCACAGGCTTGAATATATCCCCATAGAAACAATCAGAAGCGAAGCTGGAATTATCTTTTTTTGTTGTTGTTGGGATTTCTTAAATATGTTTATTTGGTGTATCTTTTCTGTAGTAAGCCCCGTTACTGTGGAAGAGGAGGGAGCAGATTTTAGTAGACAACAAGGAATCACTGTTTCAATTTTGTAACACTTTACAGACATAAAAACATCTAATTTGTTATTGACTTTTGGGCTTCCTTGTTCCCTTGATCTAATTACGATGCCAATATCGTAATGCGGACTTAATAGCTTACTGTATTCAGAACTATATTTATTAGAGAAGAGGGAGGGGCAGTGGGAGTGGGAGAGAATCTCAAGCAGGCTCCATTCTCAGTGCCAAGTTCAACACGGAGTTCGACCTCACCACCCCGAGATTATCACCTGAGCTGAAATCAAGTTGGATGCTTAACAGACTGAGTCATCTTGGTGCTCCCGACCTAGGTTTTTGTAATCCCAAATCTATTATAATATAATATCTTTCCCTCTTTTTATTTCCTTTTCCTATTTTTATTGCCTTCTTGCTACAGCTTTCATCCTGTGGCTCTATCTTTGTAAAACAGCATCCTTGTCTGAACAGACAAAGCTGCTTTTAGGCAGAGAAGGAACCACAGGCAACACATATGTGTGTGTATACATATGGCAAATCCAGAATATTTCAAATAAAACCAAGAAACTAAGAGGAAATGAAAATGTAGTGATCGTGTAATCTTACAAAAATCTTCTAGATCAATGGTTTGCAAACATTTCTTTTTGAAACAAAGAACTCCTCTTCCTCTTCTTACCTGTGCAAAACACTTAAAATATGGGTTACCCTGACAAAGGTAGACGAGGCAGTCTCAGAGCCTTGCCTTTTCAGCTGCCTCCTAACTGGTTCCCTTAATGCCCCAGATTCCACAGAGCCCTCACTGTCCTGGGGTCAATAATCTCTGCCGTGATGATAACAGGATGCTGTCTCTGAGGCCAGATTTGCTTTAAGAGGCTCCTAGAGGAAAGTCAGTGTGCATTTGGGCAGAATAACAAAACACTGAGAGCACCAAGGAAGGTATTTAGTAAAACATATCCATATATCTCAATTTTGTGGAGACTGAAGCTTCTTTCACTGCTAACAGTCATTTCTGTCCCAGTTTGGGTTTTCCCCACACTTTGGGATTCAGCAACTTGAATCAGATGGCCTAGTTGTGAAGCTCTCTTAGGAATGCCCACTGCCTGCCCACCACAGATTAGTGCCTAACTCCCATTCATGCTGGGCAGTACTGCAAGCCTGGCAGCCCCTGGAACTCTCCGTCTAGCTCTGTCCTGCAGGTGTTCCTACTGGAAAAAGGTTTCATTGTTGGAGATTTGAGAAAGCAGTCGCAGTGTTCTTGTGGATGCTGCTGACAACTCATGAGAGGAGTGTAGATGCCTCCCGGACTTCAGCCTAAATGTCCTTGTTGTCCTTCTTCTTTTTTTTTACTTATTTACTTTTTTAATGTTTTGCCTTTGGGCTTCTTTTTCCTTTGCTGGATAAATAAATCCGACACTAATTTGATGCTAACTTACAAAAGATAGAATTGCAAGGCGTAGGAATTATGAAGGAACTTTGAGATCATTGGCCCAACACTATCATTTTACAGATGAGAATACTGAAACTTGGAGAGGTAAAATAACCTGCCCACCATCACACAGTTTGTTAACGGCAGAGGCAGGATGCTGGGCTATGGAAACAAAGCCCAGTGCATTTTGTAACACAGCACCATGCTGTCGGGAATTGGCTCTGGGTATGTAATCACTTTAAATAGCTGTACATTAATGTGAGATATAAAAATAGCCCTCATTTTCATAAGATGCAGCACAAAATACAAATGTCCTTTACAAGTGGACACCAGGCCATGGAATTTGTCACTTCATCTTCATGTAATCATTAAATCACTGAATTTCATAAAAACACTGGGCAAATGCCTACCATGTATGGAATGCTTCACTTGACACAAAAGAGACAACAAAAATGGGTAAGACCTTGTTTCTTCACCAAAAGGGTGACAGTCTGATAAAGAAGACAACTACATCTATAGCTATAACAGAATTATATGCAAATTACTACAAAAATCTAGGGGAAGGTATAATTAATTTTGACCTGGGCCTAAGGGTAGCACTGGAAAAAGCTTCACAAAAGAGGCAACATTTAAATAGGGTCTTTTAAGAAAGGATAGAATTTCAACAGGGAAACAGAGGAGAAAACAGTAATCCTGGCTGAGGGAATGGCAGGAGCAAAGGTACGGAGATACACCAGTTATAAAATGGATTATGCCTTCAAAAATCATACTCCTAAAATAAAGAACTACTTAGTTTAGGGTTAGCAAGGATGGAAGACATAGATGTGTACGAGATGACAGCCAGAAACTTGGGAAGGATGTTAATGTCAGCTTAGCTAAGCATCACTAGTCTTTCTCCGTCTCATGGATGTGACTTTGAACTCATAAATTAAAGAGTTTGGGTTATTTTATGTGTCAACTTGACTAGGCCATGATACACACATATGCAGTCAAATTCCAGTCTAGGATGTCACCATGAAGGTATTTTTTAGATGAAATTAACATTTAAATCAGCAAGCTCTCAGTGAAGCAGACTGTGTAAAGCAGTAACACCCTCCATTATATGGATGGATTCCATCCAGTCAGTTGAAGGCCTTACAAGAACAAGACTGCGGTCCTCCACCAATCAGAAGGATTTCTCCTTCCACACTGCTCTCAGGCTTGAGCTGCAACATCAGCTCTTTCCTGCGTCTCCAGCCAGCCCGCCGGGCCTGCTGAGTTTGGACCTGCAAGATTTCAGACTTGTGTATGTGTGTACATACATCCCATTAGTTCTCTTTCTCTGGAGAACATTAGCTAATATAAATACCCAGGGTTTTGAAATAAAGAGTGACTATATTAGTCAGTTTTCCCCTATATGTCAAAATTTCAATGGTTTATAGCAACAACAACAAAAAAAATGCATATTTACTCTTCTTACTCATGGGTTGTGGGACAGCTGGAGTGCACCTAACTTCAGCTGGTCTTGCTCAAACTCCACGGAGTCAGGGTGGACTCCAAGCTTCTACATTTAGGTTTGCTCCACAAGTCTTCCTTTTTCTCCTGGCACCAGAAGTTGCGTGGTGATTCAGCCACTTGTTATTCTTGTAATAGAGCCTAGGAATGCAAAAGAATGAGTAGATCACAAGAGTGGAGAGGCCTTACCTATGAACTGCCACCCTGACACTTCTACTTGTACTATTGGCCAGGCAAGTATATGGCCAATATCAATGGAATGGAGAATTAACTCCAATCACAGCAGGATACAATGCAGATCCCTTGGCAAAGGGCACAGAGGCATAATTCTAACACAGGAAGGAAGTGAAGAATTGGAAACAATTCAGTCTACTTGAGTGACCTTGTTAGTTATATTTCTGAAAAATAGCTGTCAGTTGGGGCAGAGGGTTAAATAAGTTAAAAGACATAAACCCTTTCTATTTTTTTTTTATTTTTTTAAGACTTTATTTATTTGACAGGGACACAGTGAGGGGAGAACACAAGCAGGAGGAGTGGGAGAGGGAGAAACAGGCTTTCCACTGGGTAGGGAGCCTGATGCAGGGCTCTATCCCAGGACCCTGAGATCATTGCCCTGAGCCAAAGGCAGAAGCCTAACAACTGAGCCACCCAGGCGCCCCAGACAAACCCTTTTTTTTTAAAGTCTTTTTTTTTTTTTTTTTTAGGTTTTATTTATTTATTTGACAGACTGAGATCACAAGTAGGCAGAGAAGCAGGCAGAGAGAGAGGCAGAAGCAGGCTTCCTGCTGTGCAGAGAGCCCGATGTGGGGCTTGATCCCAGGACCCTGGAATCATGACCTGAGCTGAAGGGAGAGGCTTTAACCCGCTGAGCCACTCAGGTCCCCCAGACATAAACCCTTTTTAAACAAGATGGAAAATGAAGGAAGTGAGGGAAAGAGAAAGGGATGAGAGAGGAAAGAAGAATCTTGAATGGAAGTTGAGAAGATTAGCAGCCAAAGGATTCAATATTATACAATTTCAAAATAAACATTGGCAAAACAAATCAATAAAAATAAGCATGAACCCAATTTAGAGCAGTGATGAGGGAAGAAAATTAAGAGTTATTGAATATGTATGAAGTCCTATGTTACAACAACACTTGGGGTAGATACGATTGTCAGATTCCAAGTCCATTTCGGAAGGAGGGAACTGAAATCAAATTTATGAGACATTGGTCTAATCAAATATATAGTAAAACAGAAAGAGGAAAGTAAGATGACTTACCAAGTAAGCATCTACTTAGGCAATGGTGTGATGCTTCCCCACTAATGGAGATTGGAAACACAGAGGGAGGGCCAGTTTGTGAGATGAAGGAGATAAAGTTTTGACTCATGTTGTGTGATAGCTATGGGCCATCTATGTGAGGTACCCTACAAATGTTTGGAGATTTATATCTTAAAGCTCAAGAAGAGAAGCTTATCCTGGAAAAACACTACAGAAATAAAGGCAGAAGCATTAGAAGCATGGAAAATAATATGAGCAAAGATATAGAAGTGTCTTGCACACACAGTTCACGTTCATGGCACAGCTACAGCTTAACAGGTTGTTTAGACATGCCCCTGTGTCTAATTGTATGTATGAGGGTACACATGGCAGAGTAGTATAGGATTAAGTTGAAAGCTAAGTTTATACCTGATCCCAATTACCCTAGAATTCTGGAATAGGATATTTTCACTTTAATCAAGAAGGAGCCACTATAGGTTTTTGTGCCGGTGTTGACTTAAAAGCCTGACTTTTTGGAAGACTGATGCAGCAGCATCACAGGAGCTGGAGCAAAGGTGGGAAGCCAAGGGGAAGGCTATTGTGTTAGTTTTCGTAAGCACTAACAAGAACCTAACTAAACAGGGCAGTGACAGTAGGAACAGAAATGAAGGAACAGATGGAAGATTGCTTCAAAAGAAATTACTGTGCAGCACAGTAACCATTCTGCATATCGTTAAATACGTGTCAAGTTAATTTTGTAACTTCATTTGGCTCTAATGCTTTCCTCTCCTCAGGTAGGCAGAGCCTTTGTAATTTATTGGTCATCTGTTTGCATAGCTTTTAATTAAGAGTTATAATTTCCTTGAGGAAGAGACTCGGACTGCTTTGTTCTGTACTGCTGCACGACATTCAGAACAGCCACCGACTACATATTTATTGACTGCCTGGCAGGATGAACTCTCCCCAGCACGTGCCAATGTGTTCGTTTCCAGGTTCTCTTCGCTCTTGCTTTCTGCCTTGCCCGCATCTCTCATTCCTCCCTCTCACCTCCTCAAGACTGCTCCGGGAGAACTTGCCTCACAGGAGGAACCACATGACTGAGAACCTGCATTCCGTCAGATACTGATGTGCCTTTTTTCTGATCCTGCCTCCAACCAAACTCAACTGCTTCTCTCTTTAGTACTTTTTAAATAATTTTTAATTTTTTTTATTAACACATAATGTATTATTAGCCCCAGGGGTACAGGCCTGTGAATCACCAGGTTTACACACTTCACAGCACTTGCCATGGCACATTCTCTTTAGTATTTTTAATGTCATTCAGACATATCCAGTAACTTTACAGTCATGTAAAATATTGAAAACTCATTTCCAATCCATGTAAGCCCCTAATATTGTTCACTTTACCCCTTCCCCCACCACTGCTCCCCAATTTTAGGTTTCCCCCAAGGGACTGGCACCTCTCTCTTTTCTGATTTCCAAATTTCCTGCCACTGGAGGAATAAGGAGGGATTGGAAAGAAAAACAAACTTTTTTCTACTGATTGGGTTTGCTCTGCAGGGCTCTGGTTGGTGTCCGCACCACTGCTCATCACTGGCTAGCTATCACCATCACCCAACCTCTGTGTGGCAGGTGATGAGTGATTGCCCTGTGTGTGTGTGTGTGTGTGTGCGCGCGCGTGTGTGCACACTTCAGATGACTTATGGGGACCCCACTGGAGAGTTCTCTGGGATGGAACATCTGACTCTACCCCAGATTGACTCAAGGCTCTCTAAGCTCGACCCCAGGTTCTACTGCTGGGGTGGACAGATTCTGGAGGGCTAAGAGTGAAACCTTCCCAAACGGTTAATTTTAACTCCGGTGAGCTTCTCTTTCTCTTCCTTCCTTCTTGCCCTTTCTCTGGCTATTTCTTTCTGTCAACTGGGGCAGTCAGGGAGTTTCCCAGGATGCAGGAATTAGTCAGGATAGTAGCATTGGTTCAGCCACCTCTTCATAAGTCCTGGAGAATGTCTCTAGCCCCAATATGTTTATAACTCTATGGCATGTGAAGGTTCTTAGTACATTTGTGTCTCTGTTTGGGATCTGAATCTTCTGTTTTACACAGACAACATTCAGTTATTTGCAACTGCCACTAAACTTCATTTTACAAACCCTGAGTGGTTGTTCGCATTTGTGGCTATTATGGAATAAATATTGTGTTAATGTTACTGAACAAATGTTCAGTGAGTAGCTAAAATGGGTCAGTCCAATGCAAAAGTGACATATAAAAGTCCGATCCGTGGCGCCTGGGTGGCTCAGTGGGTTAGGCCCTGCCTTCGGCTCAGAATCCTGGGATCGGGTCCCGTGTCGGGCTCTCTGCTCAGCAGGGGGTCTGCTTCCTCCTCTCTCTCTGCCTGCCTCTCTGCCTACTTGTGATCTCTCTCTGTCAAATAAATAAATAAAATCTTGAGAAAAAAAAAAAAAGTCCGATCCCATTCAGATTCTAATGCAAATGATAAATTATACTGTAACTCCCAATAGAGGAACTTTAAACCTCAAAGTGGAAAATAGTTTGGGGTGTGGAATAGGAACAAAGAAAGGAGAAAAAATGAAGGAGGGACTCCTGGGTGGGCTCATTGGTTAAACCTCTGCCTTCGGCCAAGGTCGTGATCTCGGGTCCTAAGATCGAGTCCCGCATCGGGCTCTCTGCTCAGCAGGGAGCCTGCTTTCTGCCTTCCTTTCTGCCTACTTCTCTGCCTACTTGTGATCTCTGTCTGTCAAATAAATAAATAAATAAATTTTTAAAAAATTTTTTTATTTTTTATAAACATGTATTTTTATCCCCAGGGGTACAGGTCTGTGAATCAGCACTCACCAAAGCACATACCCTCCCCAATGTCCATAACCTCACCCCCCCTTCTTCCAACCCCCCTCCCCCCAATAATCTTTTTTTTTTTTAATGGAGTAAATATAATCCCAGAAGAAGAAAAGGGAGATAAAAAGGCAGAGGAAATACTTCAAAAACGTAGTTGTCTTGACCTTTGATTAAGCCTGTCCAGGAGGAAAAACGAAAAAGCTACAAATTCTATTTTGGGCACCTGTGGTGAATTTACATATGGACTAAATATTATGTAACATAATCTGGTCAATATTAGATTTCTTGAGTGTGCTTCTACTGTGGCTATGTAGAATGTCCTTGGTCTTAGAAAATGCATGCTGAAGCATCAAGAGATAACGTTTCATCGTGTCTACTAAAGGTTCAGGGGAGAGAAATGTCTTCCCAATGGTTCATCTAAAATAAGACGTGTGTTGTGTGCATATGAATGAGGAAGTGGGTATAGAGAAAAAGGTAGAAACCCAGTGTGGCCAAATGTAAACCTTGGGTGAATCTGGGTCCATGGTCTTCTAGGAGACATGGACGTGCTCCTCCAGGCTCTCTCTTCAAGGAGGGAGAGCGGTCAGCAGACAACCTCCAGCTGTCAGCACCTGCAGGGTCTGCCTCTGCTTTGGAGAGCAGCCTCACTAGAGTCCTTTTCCCATGGTGGCCGCATCCAGTGACAGAGAGTGTGAGGCACAAAGGGCCAGTCATGCTGCCAGCACGGGACCTCTAGGAGCATGACCTGAACCAGAGCTCCCCCAGGGTTTCACAGAGGCTTTGTCGGGCCCATCATCATTTGACTTCTCTTCTGCCTGACCCTCCTTCTCAACCCTCCTTCCCTAGGTGTTGATCCCTAATGAACACCTTGAATCCATGATGAAGAAATAAGAAGAACCTTCAAAATGAGATCACTGCATAGTAACAAAGCCTACCATGTTTAGGATTAAAATCTGAATCCCTGACAGCCAGACTAATCTTATCTCCATGCAAATCAGAATCATGTAGATTTCCATTAATATTTATCTCCTTGAATCTGAAGGAAGAGGAGAACCTATGTATTTTGCCCGGTTTTGCTTTCCCCATCCTGAATTGCAACATCAGGTTGATGAGGTGCCTGCTGTCCAGACCAACGGAAGCATCAGCTACACCGTGTGGCAGGCAGAGCAACGCAAGTCTTCGAAGTGACTTACTTCAAAAGCCAAGAACCAGAAATTCAAATAAATTTCAAATAAAAGCTAAAAAGACTAGAATAATCATACAAAATTTTAAACCCAGAAGTTTCTCTTGCTTAAATTACTTTCACACTCCAATTTAAACTCAGAAACATTATGCTGCTGTCACACTTCTTTGTTCTCCTAAAGAAAAAAAAAAATCTGTATATAGCTGACAAAAAATAGGAACCTGTCTGCCAGCAAGTTCTCTATTCATGTCTAACATACTGTAGAGTCTATGCAGAACACATGGTCTTTAAACACCAAAAAGCCTCTTCTTTACTGGCTTAACACTGCAGTATGTTTCTCCAGCATGTTTGCACTACCTACATGTCTTGCATAAGCATGAATTCCTTTGGATGTTTGAGTCGTGCAGTATTTTCACATGCTTTGATGTTGCACATATGAGAATTATCATCTACATTTTAGAACTGCAGTTCCTTGTGCCTTCAGTATTGAATTTAATACTGCTCAACTGCCATGATTTTAAATTTCATCCAACAGAATGTCAATAATGTCTCTAACAGAAGTTTGACATATTTCGTTTTCTCAAATATGGAGTTGGCGTAGCAGCTAAATTAGAAATTTCTGGGTGCATTTTTGAAAACTAATTCAGCGTGAAAATTATTAGTGACTTAGATTTGTGTGTCAAGTATTTTGGTTTTCCTTGTTTTCTTATCCAAAAAGAACTGTTGCTTCAAATCAAATAAACTTCCAAGTGGCAAGATCCATTCTGTTTGTTGGAACTCAAAGTAATCCTCATCCTAATGTGATTTTCTTTATTTCAGATGAGACCCATTGGCCACGATGGCTATCATCCCACTTCTGTCGCTGAGTGGCTGGATTCCATTGAACTAGGTGACTACACCAAAGCCTTTCTGATTAATGGCTACACGTCGATGGACCTGTTGAAAAAAATCTGGGAGGTTGAACTTATTAACGTAAGTTGGTCTTTTAAAGATACCTTACCCATTCAACACTTGGTGAATGAAATTCCCGTTGTTGGCAGGTTGATATTTTCTTTCTTTAAAACTATTTGACATCCATCAGCAATTTATAGATATGCCTTCTGCTTTAAATATACATCTGTCTTGGTCCAGTCAAGCTGCATGCTTACTGTCTTTTAAAGTTTTGATGTGGGGCACGAGGAGGACTCCCAGGGTGTTTCGCGTTATCCAAGAAAACTTCCCAAGCGTTTGGAGGCTTTCCATTGTAGAAAATTTAGTCTGCTCAGGATATGGTCATGATAACAAATAGGCTCCCATCTTGATCTTGTTCGTATTCACTGTTAAAGATTAGAGTCCTCAATTTTAGTTTCCTATCTCTATTATGTTTCCTTGTCTCTATTCCTTGGCCTGCATATATAAACCCCCATCTCGAAGACACTGCTTTTGTTCTTATTAATAATAATAGCTGCTGTAATATCAAAATTTTACTATCCAGAGCTTGTATCTAACCTTAAGTTGTCTCTGTTGTATTTCTATACTTGGCATAGATTTTCCATGAAAACTGGCCAACATATGTTACTGTGGGTTCAAGCCCAAAGAGATCAACTAGATCTGTATAAATGGTCTTAATACTGATATTTATTTGATTTTGACTATTTGTTGACATCCAATGGCATCAAGGAATGAAAGAATGAAAAAGTAACATATAATCATCATGCCTTCACATTATCTTTGACATCCTGAACATTTCTTCTCCAAAATGAGTGAAAAATCCCTTAATCTTTTAGATAATTTATTAGATTTGAATTTTATATTCTAAAACTTTAAGAAACACTCGTAACCTGAAAGATAAGGCAAATAAATTTCTGCCTGTTCGAAAGAGATTCGTTCTACTCTTTATGCCACTTTCTCTCCACAAGTCCAGTCACTGCCTATTGCATGCCATTAATTATTTTAAATTATTGTTATTAGTAGTAACTAATTATTCTCTGCTTTTAAAAGTCTGTCTTAAAAATAATATCTTTTCCAGAACATCTCATAAAAACTGTCCTTTGATCTAAAAATCACAGTAAATGGACAAACTCTTGGCTCCTTCTTCTAATTTGCCATCAGTTACTCTTTGCTTTCTGTCCTTACTCCCTCACAAAAGCTATCATTATTTCTGCAGAAACACACTGTCTGACTGAAAGCCTCTGATTAACTTGTTCTTAGCCTGTGTGGCAACACAGTGGAACTCATGGAGTGTGTGTTGTATTCTGGTTGCATGCAGGAGATTTCAGTTCTCCACCAAGAATCCAGGACTCATCTGATGGCTACGGTTAGCCATATGTTAAAGAGGGACCTTCCATAGATCAAGCAAACTTGTTTCCAATTAGGTGACATTCTAGTCAATTGTAACAACTTGACAAATATCTCTGCATAACGTCTTCCAAATAATCTTGTTCCCCACTGAAGAACAAATACTTAGCACATGAGTCACTCGCTTAATGGGCATTAGCAGTAATCCCTCACTGAGAAGAAGGGATTCCAATAGAAGTCTACTATAAAATGTTTTCTTTGAAGCAAGGATCATTGAAGCAGGCATAGAGGTCTCTCAAAATCCAAATGCTGGGGCTAACGTTTAAGGCATGAGCTGGGACCCACACTTTTTTCAGCACTAGGGGGACTAGCAGCCTAGAGATCCCTGTTCAGTCACTGTGTCCCTTGTGGATTATTGCAATGACTGTAAGTCAGTGAGACTCTGAGGCCCCAGGCTTACTGCCAGAGCTCAGGGACCATCCACCACCACCTACAGGCCAATCAACCTGGAGTTGGGACAGAAGAATAGCCGTTTTCATGCCTACAAACTCTTTACATATTTTCCCTTTAGCTGCAGGTGCTGTAGTAAAATCTGTCTTCATTCCTGTGAGAAGCAGCTGTCACAAGCATTGTTATCAGGACTAGAAAAGACAGTCACTGCATCTTAGGTCTTGAGGCCAATTCCTCTGGCCTGGAGTACATCTGCATCTGCTATCAACCCAGTATATTTTCCTTAAGCTGATAGTACTTAAAGTTTGTGACATCTTTATGGTCAAGTTCACACTCTTGAGGAGGCTTTGCGAGTCATTTAATTCCATAGATAGATTTATTATAAACAAAAATGGATCTGTACTTTTAGACTTGGAAATCAGAGAACAAAGTTTTTATGCTCCCCAAAACTGCTACGAGGGTGAGGCATTTGATGATTCTGGGTTCTTGGGTTTTAAAATGAAAGAAAGGCACAAATGTGTGCCTTCTGGCTTACAAAGCTTTAGACTAGTCTCAAATTCAAGGGTTTAATTTATCCCAACTAATGAGGGAAGATGTCCAAATATAAAATATTCTCATATATAATCCATGGGCCCAGTAATTCTATATTAAGTACCCATAATTTGTTGTTTCCTAGCCTGAAGGGAATGTGCAGTCACTTTGATTTAAAGCAAAGCTTTTTAGAGAAATTCATATCCTAACTCTTCGTAATGAGTGGCTCATTTTAAGAAAGCCATTTGGCTTCAATAACTGTTGTTCTATGTAAAGAGAAAAGTGCAAGGTAAGGGGCTGTCTTTGGTACCGGGGGCTCCTGGTGGAGGGGAGGAGAAAAGAGGGCGAGGAGACTGGCTGCTGCTGTCATTATAAATATGTTTAGCATCATTAAATAGTATTGATTAAACCGCCAATGTCACAGGGTATTTTGCTTGATATTTGAAAATAGTGCGACAGTCTCAGTGAGCATAAGTTTATTCAAAGTATTTTCATAAAGAGATGAAAACTATACAAAATTCTGATTTGAAAAGTACAAATGCACCAGAAGTTATAAAAAGACCCCAAAGTCCTTTTTTTTTTTTTTGTGGAGTGCATTATTACCATAACCTAATGAAAATATGAAGGTTTTGGTCATAAATCTACCCAAAGTATAGGGATGAGGGAGATTAATAGAAATCTCATTTCTTAATATCAGTATTCTCAGCCGTGGAAATCAAGCAGAAAGAAACTTTTAAGAAATAGGTTTTACAGGCCCATATGTGTTTAGACTTAGAGAATTTAGATGCCAATAATTATTCCTTTTATTCCCTAATCTATGCTTCATACACAGAAGCTCTTTTATTAACAGCTTTGTTTTGCCTGTGTCTGCTACTATCATTAATAACATCATTAATACTACTCTTACTTTTGTATTGATATTTTAGTGTTATATGAATATATTGAGAGAGACTGTCAGGCCAGTTGTTCCCGGTGCAGATGCTAGCTGGATAAACCTCTCGCTTGAATTATAGTCCTCTCCAAGGCTTGTTAAGAGAGCTAAACACTAGTGAACAGTACATTAGTACATGAATTTTCTTTACTCAGAAAGTTACTCAGGCCTTGTACAAGGTATTACCAAGTTTACACAGCAGTTCCTACTGCTATTGATAACCTCATCAAAAAAGTATGACAATTAATAACTATTATTAATATGTAATTATTTATTTTAGCACTGAGTACCTACCAAGAGGATTTTGGTTAGATGGGATAAATGTGAACACTGTCCAGTTTATTAATGTGTGAATCTTAGTCTAGAGCAAGTCACAAATTCCTTCCTATTGGCTTTCACCAATGCTTATGATACCCTACAATATGGATAATGATAAAATGCCCATCAAGGTGCGCCTGGATGGTGCAGTCAGTTAAGCAGCTGACTTGGTTTCAGCTCAGGCTGTGATCTCAGAGTCGTGAGATCTAGCCCCAGGTACGGCTCCAGGCTCAAGGAGGAATCTGTTTAAGACTCTCTGCTTCTTCCTCTTGCCCCTCCCCACCACCCCCGCCCCCACTCTCTCTCTCTTTTTCTAAAATAAATAAATCTTAAAAAAGAAAAGTAGCCACCAAAAGAACAAAATTAAAATCAGCTTTAGTGCATCCTTAATTCTCTGTTCGTAAGTACAAGAATAGCTTTAAAAATCTAACTACAGTGGTTAGTTGTGTTTTAAATACCTTCGGGTAGAAACAAAATAATTAAGGTAGCAATACTCATATGTGTCCCAAGAAAATCATTTGACTCATATTTGCAGCAGCAAATTGATTAGAAGATCATTTACTTCTTGTCTAATAGCTGCTGAAACTATACTTAACATTCCTCTTTCATTTAGGACTGTCAGAATCTTCTGGTTTTTAGTTTTTCGATTTTTGTTTTCATTTTGCTTTGTCTTGTTTTGTTCTTTTGCAGTGTTGTTGATTTAATTACTACCTTTCCAGAGAAATTTGTGATAATCTAATCACTTGGAGATGTACTAAGAATCTTTCAAACTTAACATTCTAATTTTGTGTTAAATCTCTGTGTGACTTTATTTGCTTTAAATGCTATAGAAATACAGTATCAGTATCAAGTTTAGACTCATTACATGCTTTGATGTTTTTCATTTCATGATCAGCATTATAAACTCTCACTCCTTCCTACCACACCCTCCCTGCCTGTAACTGCAATTAAATTTACTCCCTAAAAGTTTTGCATCGTGCATGTAAGTACGTGTGTACGTGTCTGGGTACACATATCAGTTAAAGGCAAATAGTAACTCATACTCCCAAGCAAGAAGAATAACCAGCAAATTCACAAATTGCAGGGAACGTAAGGGGAGGGCAAATGTTATAATTCCATTTCCAAACCAATTATTTTAACTAAAAGGTTATGCCTTCACTATAGGACATTAATAAACGAGAAAAACATTCATATTTCCACATCAGGGAGGCTACATCGTTCAACACTTCAAATGTTAACAACTTTAATGAAATCCAAAGGCTTTAACTAAATAACTGGATATGAGTATTCAAGTGTAGAACAAACTATAAATTCTCCGTGGATGTAAGAATTCTACTTCCAACCGCATACAGTACACCCAGCTCCTCACGAGACTTCGGGACTGCCAGGCACAACTTCTGAGCTTCAGACTCGTGCAGATCTGTATCAGCCAAAGCTCCCGGACTCCATCCCCCTCACTCACTGCATCTGAACTGCAAGCTCTTGCAGCAATTCTCTGGAAGCTTCCCTCACGTGGCTAAGTTGGGGGAAAAGCACCCTTTTCCCTTCCTTACATGAGAGGAGCAGTCATCCCCAAACACATACTCACTTTCCAGTGATTTTTAGCCCTTTCCTATCTGGCCTAGGGAGTGGTAATGGGCTAACACTGGTACTCTTGGCTCGGCTGTCTTTCCCCATATTTTGCATATCCGCAACTATCAGGCTGCTCTGGACTTCAGAGCCTTGACCTACACTGAAATCAGATCACACTACCTAGAATACACTGAAACATGAGAATTTCACTGGAAGCAATACAGCTTTTCTTTTGTATCCAAGGAAAATTTACATATTTGTGGTGCCTAAGGGTCAATATGATGGAATAGGCATTATTGAAGTGTTGATGCTAGAATTAGTACACACACACACACACACACATACACTCGCACTCACACTCATACCGAAACGAAACAAGGTATTTGGGCCTGAAGAGAACACTCAGCAAAAATGAATTTCATGAAGAATTAAAACCCTCTGATTATAGCCATCTATGAAGCACCTCTGTACAAAAAGGAAAATCGTGTTCTATCTAGAAATATCTGCCTTGAAAAAGTTTATCTAAGTGGACAACTGCTGTTTGTTTCCTTCCCCACCCCCACCAGATGTCATTCAATCTTCCCCTGATTAAAAATCAAAGCATTTGGGCGCCTGGGTGGCTCAGTGGGTTAAGCCGCTGCCTTCGGCTCAGGTCATGATCTCAGGGTCCTGGGATCGAGTCCCGCATCAGGCTCTCTGCTCAGCAGGGAGCCTGCTTCCCCCTCTCTCTCTCTTTCTCTCTCTGCCTGCCTCTCCATCTACTTGTGATTTCTCTCTGTCAAATAAATAAATAAAATCTTTAAAAAAAAAATCAAAGCATTCTTAATTTCCTCTGAAGAAGCCTCCTGTAATCTTCCATGCCTGCCCATAGGACCCGAGCCAAGCTCAGCCTCCCAGCCTTCTCCCCCACCCTCATGGGCTGCACAGGAATCTTCATTCGGATCATCCTTAATTCTTCATAACTGGAGGGTCCAGTGGAAAACAAAACTAGGGGACCCTTTATTTAAAAATTATTGAAAGATTTTTTAAAAGTGCCAGCAGCGCATTAAGCTGAGCACAGAGTCCTTCAAAGGGCAGTTCCTTGTGTAACCTCATAGGTCACACAACCCGCGAAGCCCTCCCGGCTCGTCATTCCTTTGTGTGGAACTCTATTTCCATCTGCCATCATTCTCCTGTATGAGCTCTTCCTTTAACATTTCTTATGGTGTGAGCCGCTGGTAGAAGGGACTTTATTTTCCAAAGCTGTTTTTGCTGAGTATAGAATTCTAGTGTAACCGCACTTCAGAGATGGGGATCCGCCATCCTCTCCTGCATTATTTCTGAGGCAACATCTGCTGTTATCCTTTCTTTTTTTGGTTTTGTTGTTGTTGCTCTTCCTCTGTATGTAACTCGTCTTTTTAGTTTTTTTTCCTTTGCACGTAAGAGTGTTCTTTTTATTACTGGTTTTGAGCAATTTGATTATGATGAATCTTGATGACATTTTCCTCATATTTCTTGTGTATAAATGATTTTTGAGCTTCTTAGATATGAGGTCTGTACTTTTCATTAACTTTGGAAAAGTTTTGGTCATTCTCTTCTTATTTTTTTGGTTTCCCTTTAAATTCTTTTTTTTTTAATATTTTATTTATTTATTTGACAGAGATCACAAGTAGGCAGAGAGGCAGGCAGAGAGGAGGAAGCAGGCTCCCCGATCCCAGGACCCTGGGATCATGACCCAAGCCGAAGGCAGAGGCCTTAACCCACTGAGCCACCCAGGTGCCCCCCCCCTTTAAATTCTTATGTTTCTTCTTTTTCCCTCAACTTTCCAAAATTTTTCTGTGGACATACAAAAATCCATATAAATCATAAGTGTAGTTATTGCTTAATGAATTTTCACCAAAAACTTACACACCTGTAACTAGCACCCAGAACAAGAAATGGAAAATCACCAGCACCAAAAGGCACCCTCCAATCACGAGTGTCTTTAACAGCAGAGTTCAGTGCGCTTGTTTTCGGACAGTTTGTTCTCACATGGAGCTTCTTTCATCTGCATCACACTGCAGGTAGTTTTAGGACGGTGCCTTTGCTCTCATTGTTGTGTGACATCCTAAACTTGTTTTTATGTCTTCATTGACAAATAATTCACAAATCATACAATTTGCTCATTTTAATATATTCCAGCTATGCAATCATCACCACCATCATTTTTATTGTAATCAAAAACACATAGGGCGCCTGGGTGGCTCAGTGGGTTAAGCCGCTGCCTTTGGCTCGGGTCATGATCTCAGGGTCTTGGGATCGAGTCCCATATCGGGCTCTCTGCTCGGCAGGGAGCCTGCTTCCTCCTCTCTCTCTGCCTGTCTCTCTGCCTGCTTGTGATCTCTGTCTGTCAAATAAATAAATAAAATCTTTAAAAAAAAAAAAACACATAAAATTTGCCACATTAAGCCCTTTTAAGCATAAGTACAGTGGTATTTACGCACATTGTTGTGCAGCAGATCTCTAGAGCTTTTCATCTTGCAAAACTGAACCTATGTCCATTGAATAATACCCCTATTTCCCATCTCCCCACTCCTTGCAACCACCATTCTTTTTCTAAGAATTTGGTTGCTGCTCTGGATGCCTCACATGTGTGGGATCATGCAATATTTGTCTTTTTATGACTAGATTATTTCCCTTAGCATAATGTCATCAAAGTTCATCCATGTTAGAGTATATGACAGGATTTCCTTCTTTTTAAGGCTGGATAATATCACATTCTCTTTATCCATTCATCTGTTGAGAGACATTTAGGTTGCTTCCACCTTTTGAATTTTTTGATTATGGACAACACCCCTGTAGACATCAGTGTGCAAATATCTCCTCGAGATCCTGTTTTCAGTTCTTTTGGATATATACCTAGAAGTTGGATTACGGGGTCAAATGGTAATCCTATTGTTCAATTTTTGTAGAACATCCACACAATTTTCGATAGTGGCTGATCCATGGACGTTTCTCAAAATATTATCTGCTGCGCCGTGTTCTCTCTCCTCCGTTTTGGAAATTCCAATCATGTATATTACGCTATTTGAAGTTGGGCCACAGCTCCTCAATGCTCTGTTCATTCAGTATCTTTCTCTCTGTGATTCATTTGGATGGTCCCTATTGTATGACTTCACGTTCTCTAATCTTTTCTTCTTGTACTATCTAATCTGCTATTATTAACACCCAGTATATATTTTTTATCTCAGTGATTATAGTTCTAATCTTCAGAAGTTAGACATGAGTCTTTTTTATATTTTTTCATATCTCTACTTAACATGCTCAATCTTTCTTCTCACTTATTGAACATATGGAGTGTGGTTATAATAACTGTTTTAATGCCCTCGTCTTCTAATTTCAATATCTGTGTCAGTTTTGGATTGGTTTCAGCTGATTGATTTTTCTCCTCATTGGTCTTGGCATGCCTGGTAATTTTTATTGCATGCCAGACATTATTAATTTTACTTTTTTGGGTGCTGGATATTTTTGTATTCCTGTAGATATTCTTGAGCTTTGTTCTGGAAAATAGAAAAGTTCCTTGGATATACTCTGATCCTTTCAGGTCTTGCTTGGAAGATTGCTTTGAAGATTGTCAAGCAAGCCCAGAGCATCATTTAATCTATGGCTAATACTTCTACTACTGAGGCAAGGTGCCTCTGAGTATTCTTTTTTTTTTTTTTTTTAAGATTTTATTTATTTTATTTGACAGTATTTTATAGAGATCACAAGTAGGCAGAGAGGCAGGTAGAGAGAGAGGGAGGAGGAAGCAGAGGCTTCCTGCCGAGCAGAGAGCCCGACGCGGGGCTTGATCCCAGGACCCCGGGATCATGACCTGAGCCGAAGGCAGAGGCTTTAACCCACTGAGCCACCCAGGAGCCCCGCCTCTGAGTATTCTATCAATGCCCTGTGAGTTTCTAGATTTCCCAGTCTGAATAGTGCAAACTCTTATCAACCCCATTTGAACTCTATATCCTATTCCCACTAATCTTTTTAGGTAGTTTTGTTGTTGTTGTTGTTGTTGTTGTTGTTGTTGTTGTTGTTGTTTTTAATCTGGCCTCAAAAGGTTTCCTCATATGCATGTGCTGATCAGTACTCTATCCTCTCTACTATTCTGCCCAGAACACTGCAGGCCCGTCAGTCTCTTTAGACCCTCATTTCCATCCTCTCAATTCAAAGAGTCTTCCAGGTTCCCTGGATTCCACTTCCTGCACCATGGCCTGGGAATTCCCTTACGGGGGTCAACTGGGACAACTATAGGTCTCTGTCTGTTTCTCTTCTCTCAGGGATCAATGTCCTTCATTGCTTCATTCCAACCTCTTAAAAATCAGTATTTCATATATTGTGTCAGGATTTTTAGTTGTTTCAGGTGAAAGCAAGGTGGGGATAAAGCCAATCCCTGTTCATCCATCTTGGCCGGAAGCCCAAACCCATGCTACATTTGGTAATCCCTACAGGCTACAGCCCTCAGCTAAACAATTGAATCAAAATCTTTGGTGATGGCATCTGGGCACCAGGAGTTTTTAAAAGCTCCCCAGGTGATTTTAATGTGCTGCCTGGGTTGAAAACTCCTTCTGTAATCAGTGGGGAGCCATTTAAAGGATTTTAATCAAGAAAATAACATGATCAGAAGAGTAGGTAGCCAACACACTCAAGAAGCAATAGCTGACTAGGAGGCAAGGAGCTGACTCAGCCAATTCTGATGTGCAGCTCTCTGGAGCCACAAATGCATTAGGCATGACAACAGGAAAACCCGTGCGTCTCCGTAGAGCCTGTGAATGTCCCTCAATTGAAAGTACATACATACAGAGTCCAGTTTTCATTGTTAGAGGCCTACATATCAAGAATGGGTAAATTATAGCCAGTGCTCAAAGAAGGTTGGGACAAATACAATACACTTCAGAAATGCTTTTCAATAGTGACTAAGACTTCTCAGTTTGATCCTTACAAGGCTAAGTCCTGGTTATGTTAAAAAAAAAAAAAAATGTACTTACGGTTTATAAAGTAAAGGCAGGACACATGGTATGTGTCAGGGTTTCAAGGGCATCCGCTCTTCTTTCATCTGTACATTGAAATCAGGTCACTCAACTTGGAGTCCTGTATCTGCCACTCGGTATGGGACCTTCCCTCACTTACCCCCTCTGGGCCTCAGTCTCTCGTTGGTAAACAGGAGATAACAGTATCCACCCCACCGGCTTTATAGGTTTTCTGTGAGACTCAAAATCACATGAGAGCTTTTCATTATCCAGCCCTTTTTCATCCTTCCCTATATTCCTGTTCTTTTGCCTCTCTTTCTTTCTCTCTTCCCCAGCTCTGTCTCCCAGAGTTAGGCTCGGAGCTGGCCAGCTCCCCTGGAGCCTGCTCTCACAGCTTAGGTGCCATTGGCTTCTCACTCTCAGCACTCACCTGCTGGGACCTAGAAAGCCCCGTTCGACGTGCCAAGTCTGGTCTCTAGGAATTCACTGCTCAGCCTCTCTCTTTTGCCCCCTTCCCAACTCCAACCCCTCTCTGCTGCACTGGCCTCTTAACCTTCCCCCACCAAGACCCCCAGCGGGTATCATCTTTCCCTACCAGCCCTGCCCAAACCCTCACTGTTTAGTGCTCCTCTAAATCTGCACTCCTGGAGTGGGCGAATGTCGGGTGGAATGACTCTCTCGGCTCCTGTAGCAACATTCAGGATAAAGCTGCTGAGGATCTCCCCCTTTTTCTCCCTGACAACACTTAGGTCCAGAATTGCTAGTTTCTTTTGTTTTTTTTTTTTCCCTCAACCACATAGCATAAACCCTTGACTCAGCCACGCTACTCTTCTTTATTCTTGAAACAGAACACCTTAGGCCAGAGCAGGGGTGTAGCTCAGAGGTTAGGGATGTACTCATTCTCAATTTATTATCTTTAATCTTAAAACCTTAAAACCTGTTGCAAAGTTTCAGCTTGATGATCCATAAGCGTGGGAACTTCTGACTGCTTTTTGAACTAGTTGATATTTTCTCTACATTGAAATTGCTTCTTTTAAATATACAGTGTTATTAATTATAATGAAGTCACTTAACTTTTTTATTCTGCGTTTTGCTCAGGTTTCTAACAGCTTTGAAGACTTTTGTTTCTTTAAGAAATCTATGGAGATATTTAGGGCAGAGCCTGTTGCTAAGGAGATTCGTGTATGCTTCAGTTAAATAGATAAATACAGTAAATTGGCTCTGTGCTTCTAGGAGCTTTGAGAGGGGAAAAATTCTAATGGATTATTCCTATAGTGCAGAAAATAAAAAGGACAAAATTCTCCATAAAATGCAAATAAACTTTTCATGCTATCCTGATGGAGAAATGCTTTGGGTCTTCCATGGGAGATCTGAGCTCCTATTGAAAAGATAAATCTCTGTCTTAGAGGAAATGGAAGCCAAAGAGGTATTTTTGTTAAAAGAAAATTATTAGGAATTTTGAAACCTGACATATGAGCTATGATGGAGGAGATGACAATAAATAAAGACTCAGAGTAAATCATAAAGATTAACATTTTTACTGAAGTAAGTATGCAAGATTAGTGCTAGAATCAGCCCACTATGAAAATAATTCAAAAAGCTGGAAAGGAGAGATATTAGGTAGGTGATTTTTGTAGCTTGGGATTTATATCTGCTTTAAAGATGTTTAAGATTGATTTAGAGTTTAAGTCTAGCTATTTTGCTAAAGAGATATATTATGTTAAGTTGAATATCTGTGGTCTCAAATTATTTTTGAACTCAAGCAAAAAGCTATTACCTTGAACCTTCGGAAAGCATGTAAAACTGTACAAACCTTATGCCTGTCACCCTGCCGCCACCTGGTGGCTGCATACCTGAAGTACATTTACAGAAACTAATTGCAAATTCAGTGCTAGTTTTATATCAATCCCTGTTTATAATATTAAATAATAAAACACGAAACAGGAGAATTTTAATTTTATAGACATAAAACACTAAATTCAAACACCATAAGCCTAAAACTGTATGACAAAATAGGAAAAACCCTCTGCTGTGCATCTCATCAATTAGATTAATTTGGGATGTTTGTGTACATGTGTTTAACATATAAATATATATATTCTCTAGGAGAGTCTTACTTTGATATAAACTGCTTTGGGGAGATAATTAGATTTTCTAAAACTTAAATAGGATCGTTATCTTCTTAAAAATTTGACTTCATGGTAGCTGTAGGAAAAAATACATTAAGTATTTTATAGACTTTACCCTCAAAAGAACTTCCAGACTAATGGGGAGGATGGCCATTTATACCAGATGTAAGAAAGAAAATACTATTAAGAACTAAATATAGGGGCGCCTGGGTGGCTCAGTGGATTAAGCCGCTGCCTTCAGCTCAGGTCATGATCCCAGGGTCCTGAGATCGAGCCCCGCATCAGGCTCTCTGCTCAGCGGGGAGCCTGCTTCCTCCTCTCTCTCTGCCTGCCTCTCGCTGAATTGTGATCTCTGTCTGTCGAATAAATAAATAAAATAAATGTTTAAAAAAAAACAAGAACTAAATATAAAGTGGTCTCTATATCCCAAATTGGAACACAGGGTCTTCTTCTGAAGAGAGTGGAGGTAGGCAGAAGAAAAGGTGAGTAAACAGCAAGCATCAATAGTAAAAGTATAGAGGCTCTAAAATCAGTCTTCCAGGGTTTAACTGCCCATTTTATTTCTGATCATTTAGCTACCTTATGCAAGTCACTTAACCTTCTCTAATTTTACCTCTAAAATTTCTTTGCCTCTAAAATTTGAATAATAATATTATCTATTTTCTAGATAATCTTGTCTTCAGGATTAACTGAAATAACCTAGTAGAGCATTTTGCACAATGCTTTGCAAGTAGGAAAACCTCCATCTTTGTTTCATGGCAGCCAAATGGAGGGGCTGCTTCCAAGTTCCCCAGATTTATGGGACACATTATCAGTTTTCCATTGCCACAGCAATGCTATGCAACAATCTGTCTGAAAATGCAGGGGCTTAAAGCGATAAGCATTTGTTTAGCTCACAAGTCTGTGGGTCAGTAATTTAGGTTGGACTTGGCTCAGAATTTCTTTTTTTTTTTTTTTTTTTTTTTTTTTTTTTTTGGTTATTTTTTTTTTTTTTTTTATTTTTTTTTTTATTTTTTTTTTATTTTTTTTAATTTTTTATTTTTTATAAACATATATTTTTATCCCCAGGGGTACAGGTCTGTGAATCACCAGGTTTACACACTTCACAGCACTCACCAAATCACATACCCTCCCCAATGTCCATATCTTGCCATTTGCGACAACATGGATGGAACTAGAGCGTATCATGCTTAGCGAAATAAGTCAGAATTTCTTTTGATCTCACATCTGGCAGTGGGCTCTGGTCTGCTGATCTGGGTGGTGGCAGCTGAGACAAGTGGGGCAGCCTGGCTCTACTCCAGGTGCTCCATCCTCTAACATGCTCTCCCAGGCACGACCTAGGGCAAAGACAGAAAGAAACAAAAATATGCAAGCCCATTTGCAAGCCTCTGCTTGCATCCTGTCTGCTCATGGTTGGCCAAAGGAACCATGACAAGCTCAGAATTATGTTGAGAGAGGAAGCTAGAGTTCACCTCTTGACAAGATGAGCTGAAATGCATACTAAATGGCTTGGACGCAGGTCAGGATGAAAAATTGGGACTATTAGTGCAGTCAGTCCACCACAAACGAGAAGTTTTGATTAGAGAAGAAAAAATTTTATAAGTATGGATGCTCTTATCATTGTTTCTGAAACTTCAATCAAAATACATGAGATTAAAACCATCCTGGAAAATCTCCAATGATTAGTGTTGCTAAAATGTGGGGGCCTGCAGGGGGAAAAATAGGTAGGGTACTATATTAATGGACATGGGGCTCAAATGTATGGAAATTTTGAGGACAGGACACCCCCCCATATTTAACAAGTAGAGGATAGTAACATGGGTGATAAACACACTGTATAATAATGGATTTGCTAGATATATAAAAAGATGAAAAAGTGGTGAATTAATTGGCCATGAAACTAAATTATTTTAGAAAATTAAATCCTAAAGTATTTGTCTAATGGAAAATCATTCTCATGCCTTGCTCAAGTATTTGTTGCATACCAACTCTTTGCTCAGAGTGAGTATGCAACCAATATTTTGGAGGAGGAAGAAAATTATACATTTAATTTTTTAAAGTGCCTACAGAAGGTATAAAGAACTGTCAAATTCAATAATAAAAGGTAGGCAGCCAAATAAAATAATGAATATATGAACACACCCTGGAGTGGTTCCTAATAAGTTGTATCCTTGTCTAATCAACTCCCTTCGAGTGCAGGTAGAACTTAAGACTTGCTTTTCACCAACAGAATAAGCAAAGGTGATGGGATATCAGTTCTATGATTACCTTAATGACGAGTTTTTTTCAGTGAGTGTAGTTCCTTAGGTTAATTGCCTCCGCTAGACAGATATAAGAGTAATAGCAATAGTAACAATTATACAGTAGCAGGAGTTTCAGTACCTTGTTCTCCATCTTCCTATTTATGAAATGTCAGTTTTGCTGAAGATTTTGTGCTCAGATCTCCTCTCTTCAGTGTTAGGCTCTTGGACAGTATCACCTATGGAAAGACTTCAGCTGGCACCTTCGGGTTGATGGCTGTCAAGCACACATCTATGGCTTTACTCCTGATGTCCAGTCTCCCGTTTCATGCATCTCCAGTTTCTTATTCACCTTCCTTCTCTCAGTGAATAAAAGGTGCTCTGGTGCTAGACTTGACAGCAAGATTTTCATCCTGGCTCTGCCTTCTTGTTAACCACCATGAGCTCCATTAGATTGTAGATATATTTCGTTTACTCCTGTATCCCCAGCTCTTGGAACACTGCCTAGCACGCTGTAAGTGGCAAATAAATATTCGCTGACTGACCCAAGGATGCTTGTGTATGAAGCAGGGTTCTAACCACTGTCATATGCTGACACATTTCATCCCAACTTAATCCTAGGAGATGCGCACTGTGGACACTCCTATCTGATACACTGCACTGTGCTGAATGTTTGCTTTCCCCCACCCCCCACCAAAGTTACACATTGAAACCCTGATCCCAAAGTCATGACATTTGGAGGTCGAGAATTTGGGAGGTCACTAAGTCAAGAGGGTGGAGACATCATGAATGGGATTATGGCCCTTATAAGAAGAAACCAGAGAGTTAGCTCACTTTCCACCATGTAAAAACACAACAGGAAGCGGGCAGTCTACAACCCAGAAGAGGGTCCTCACCAGAGTTCCACTGTGCTGCACTCTGATCGCGGCCTTCCAAGCCTCCAGAACTGCAAGAAATAAATTTCTGTTGTTTATGCCATTCACCTTATGGTAATTTGTTATAACAGCCTCAGCTGACCCAGATGAAGTAGTGTGAAAGGAACTGGTTGAGTTTTAATGAAAGAAGCCATCAGTCCTTTTTATTTTACATTCACCAATGTCTTGTACCTTTAAAGGAGCTGGACTGTGCTGGTCTTGAAACAGTCACATCTAACAACAGAATGAATAGAATACACACAAACTTTCCCCTCATGTTCTCACCATAACAGAGCAATTTTCCAACAATGTTAGCCTTGATGGCTGCCTAAGAGAGTTCTTTTTCTTCCTTGTGGCAGCCACTGGATTACACATGTTCCTCGAGATGAAAGTCTGAGGTACTTTGCCATAAATAACCCCGTATCACCACCACACACACAGACGCACACATCCAGACAAAAAACAGAGAGGGTGGCTCTGTTAACACCTCCCAAATGCCAAAACTGAACTACCCACTGTCCTTCAGAAACTGTACTGAAGAAAAGTCCATGCCCAAGCTACTTTGCGCACTGGTCCTTGAATACCTAGAGAGTTGGGACAAGATGGAAAGGCTCAAAATAACTAAGCAGACCCCACAGAGTACCTTTTCCTCCACAGTCTCCTGCAAAAGTAGGTAAAGAAACCATCCCTCACACGCATCTCCTTGAGACTGGCGCAGCAGAAAAGAGCAAGTTGCAAAGCAAATGTCACCTGAGAGAATTGAGTCATTCTCACTCCCTGTGGACCACGGTGACCAGATAAATCAGCTGACCTAGAACTTCACCAAGAAATGCAGGAGTTGGTGCTTTGGATTGAAAGTAAGGGAAGAGAGAGTTGTAGAGCAAATTTAGAAATGCAGAGAAGCACCAGAGGGTCAGCAGACTTGGCTGGCAGGGTGGGGAAAAGGCAGGACACAGAGTGAGATAGACCAAACTCAAGTGCTGATTCCTTACTTCCTCTGGGGAAACACACTTAACCTTATCATAGCCCCTTTATTTATTTGGGTTCATCCTTATCACCCCCACCCTGCCAGACACCAAAGTCTTTGAGGACCTGTAGGCTCAGCTGTATGTCCACCCCCAAGGCCCTTCACAGAATGGGTACTTAAAAATATTCATAGACCACATTGCTGTCAAAGGAAGAGTGTGGAAAGAAAGAAAGAGCCACAGGAAGCAAAATTGTCCAAGTCAAACTTCACTTACCTGATGGTAGAGGGCCGAGAAGAGGCAACCATTTGTGGCTATGAAGAAACATAGTCAGGGTGAGAGGGACAGAAAGCAACTCGATCTTAAGGAAGCTGGTCAGAACTGACTTCTTCCAGGAGGTGTCATCTGGGAGAGATCTGAATGAAATGTGGGAATAAGCCATACAAAGGATCAGCAGGCCAGACTGAGGGAACAGCAACTGCAAATACCCTGAGGCAGGACCATGCTTAGCCAGTCTGAGAACCAGGGAGGAAGCCACCATGGCTGTCATAGCAGAAGCACAGGGGCAAGGCTGGCAGGAAGTGATGTCAGAGAGGCCCCGATCATGTGGCTTACGTAAGACGATTGAATTATATTCAAAGAGGAAGTGGAAGCCTTCAGACGGGGTCAGAGTAAGAGAGTGTGACGTGGTTTGGTTTACGTTGTAAAGGCTCATTTCACTGCTGTGGGAAGGACAGACCTGGGACAGGGGGGTGTCAGCAAAGGGAGAGTGAAAATCAGGCTCAGAGCCTCTCCTAGTAGCTGAGGCCAGAGATGATGGTGCCTTGCACTGAAGTTGTAGTGAAGACAACAAATCAGAATAGACACTGGAGACAAAGCTGGTGCATTAGACATTGACTACAAATGAGAGAAATTGAGGATAAGCCAAAAGTCCTTGGCCTGAGCTATTTCCTTAGATTGGGAGTATTTAGGAGGAAAAATTGGGGAGCAGACATCAAGAGTTCTGTCCAACATGGTTAAGTTTGAACTCACTACCACACATTCCAAGTAGAAATGTCTAGAAGCCGTTTTAGAGTTATAAATATAAATATATAAAATATATATAAATTATACATTTATTTCTTTATAGGAGTATGTAACACTTCAGCCCTTCTTCGCATTTGAAATAAATATTTGAAATAAATATTTTGCTTGAGAAAACGCAAAATGTGGCCAAAACTCTTTTCTACACTCTGTACCTTACACGGGGCCACACTTTCATGCAGAAGATTTTTCTCCTGAGAACCTGCTAGTACAACAAACAGTAGTCCTGAGGTTTGGGGCTGAGAGGTGTGCACTTCCTCCACAGCCACACACCAGGTGGCATGTCCTCAGCTGCTGACCTGCTATCTGTCAAGGAACTCGACTATTTAAGATGGTATCCTTGAGTAGAAATAAGAGAATGACTGTGGACTCAAAAAAAAAATCAGCACCAACTTCACACGCAGTGATTGACAACCTGCCCACAGCAGGGCTGTGAATTGTTTCATAGCTTTCCAGCTGACTCTCCTCCTAATCTGTCTTTTCACACTGATCTGAGAGCACCTTTTGGAAAAAAAAAAATTAAAAAAGGAAAAAAAAAAACAAAAAACCACACTCAGGGCCTTGACTTTTGCCCTGACTTTTCAAAATCAGACGGGAAAACACAATGACCTTCTTCAATTGAATTTTAAATGATGGCCTTGGCAAAGTTACCTTATTTTTCATTAAAGCTGTTTACTTCACAACCATTGGCCCATGCTCCATATCTATCCAAGCACTTAGACGCTTTTGACTATATCCAGCTCACTAACCAAGCAAGATGAGCACGTTGCCCTGAGAATTGTTTTGCTCGTACGGCAGGCCTGAGACACAATGGTGAGTTTCAAGTCTTCAAACAGACACATTTTTGCTAACATGTAAATGGTCTGCAGAGACACTTTGAATCCAATGAGATAAATGGGATCTGACGTTTGCATGGCACCAGGCATCTCAAGATAGAAAAATCTGCTCTGTTCTAAATGATCTAAGATGCCACTTCTTATGAGATACACGATTGTTTTATGTGTCCCTGAGACAGAAAAATAATGCTGATAATCACACTAAGATACAGTGCCTTATGGTGATTCTCTCCAACACATAAACCCCCTGCAACAGCCTTATACAGCTTTGACATTCCGTTCATCTAGAGGGTTTTGTCGGTTTCTCCTAACTGTTGGGTTCCCTGGCACCTAATAGGTCATTTTCTCCATGCAGTGCAGTGACAAAGCAGAACACGACTCCGTGTGTTTATGGGGATCACCCTTTCTTCAGCTCTATAATGCACAGGGTTACTACTTTTTTTTTTTTAAGATTTTATTTATTTATTTGACAGACAGAGATTACAAGTAGGCAGAGCAGCAGGCAGAGAAAGAGAGAGGGAAAGGGAGGCTCCCCGCTGAGCCGAGAGCCTAACACGGGGCTTGATCCCAGGACCCCGAGACCACAACCCAAGCTGAAGGCAGAGACCCAACCCACTGAGCCACCCAGGCACCCCAGGGTTACCGCTTTTAAAGAAAATATGTAATTGCCTCTTCTCCAGTGAAGACATTTGCTTCACAAATACCAAATTACCATCTTTCTTCTCTATCTATACCTTTCAAAGTACAAAATAACTGTTTGTATTAATCCCAAATATAGGATGATCTCTTTTAACACAGCTTAACTGCTCATTATCCTCACCATGTGTCATTACAACAATGCAAGTGGCCTCAGGGGACAATGTCAAGAGCCCTGACCAAGCATGCGTGTACATGGGGTGGCAGCCATACCACAGCAATTAGGAGGCACCACTGACTGTAAGCTGCATTACCAGTTCAGAGATGGCAAAATAAGGGACAAGCATGTGCCTCAAAATTAGTGAAATATGGTATGAGCAAGGCATTGTGGGAAGAATGCACAGAAAGAAAATACCAGGAGGTCTTGAGTTAATAGTTTTCTCTTCTTTGGAAGAAATTTCCATCCTCTTCCATTTCCACAGATACAGGATGATTTTGTGTTCATCTGGCGAGAGAGACCTCAGGTTCTATCCAGATGTGGTGGTATAAATGAAGTCACTTTGGGAATCTGACTTTTCCAGTCATGATCCTTGCCAGGGGTTGACATCACTGACTTATGCCACTGCATTTCCTCATGTATCGCCTGCTTTAAAATCACCGTGTATGTAGTGAAACTATTAAAACCACCCTGAGGGAGTTGAGATGCAGGCCTTGTGTGACTGGAATACCCAAAGCAAGACAACTGCAAAACCCACGCAGTACCTCTATACAGCCAGGAGGATAGGATTGCTGCTGTCAGGGCAGACAGGCTGTCTGTAGCAGGACAGCCCTGAGCAGCTTACACAGAGGGACCTCAGTCCCTTTCAGGCCTGAACAGAAAGACCTGCAGCCTGACCTTTCCAGAAGCCCAGCTACTTATTCGTCATCAACCCTGGTTGCTTTTCCTTCTCCTTCCTGGCATCCCCTTGCTCTGATTCCAGACAATATCATCTGATTCTTGGCAAACTCTGAATGTGTTCTGACCCCAGGGCCATTACTGTCGCTGATCCCTCTGCCTGGACCTTTTATATACATCTTCTTTCTCTTTCTGCATCATCCCAGCTCAGTGTCACCTGCTAGGGTCAACGCCTTCTTTGACCACTCAAACTAATGTCTCCCCACCCTCCCTCAGTTTCCTTCACCATATCCAGAATGTATGTATGTATGTTTGTTTGTTTGTTTATAAAAACAAAAGCCCCGAATCTCCTCATTCTTCTATTTACTACTGGCCTAGTTCCATTACTGAAACAAATGTTCACCTCTGCATCCCCAACACTTGGAACCCATAGAAGATGCTCAATAAATATTTGGTTAACATACAATTGAATTAACTCAACTTGATTCCTCTCTTAGCAGTAGTTTTTTTGGTATTTGGCTTAATATCGTGTTCTCCTCCAGCTCCACTCCTTCTTCCTGTCTTTCATCAACAAGACCTCACACTTCCGTCTCTGTGACTCCTTGGATTACACTCTCCAGTTCTTCCTTGAAAGCTGACCCACAGCTGTGGACACAAGATCTGCTCTGGTCTCTGCTCTTATCTTCTTACCTTCAGGGCCTTCCTGACAAACATCTTCTCTCTTCCTCTTATGGCTTTGTGTGGCTGCACAGAGCTGATGGCCTGTTACCGTGGATGTCTAGGTGAGCAGCGGCTGCAGCAGCGTCTAACATGTGTTCCAACAAAGCAGTTGCTAATGGCTTGTCAGACCCTGTCCCCTTCCCCCACCATCATTCCTTTTCATGCCCACCAGGCCAGTGGGGACTTAGAATCCTAAGGTTCTTCCCAAGTAACTAGAACCTGGAGGCATTTCCAGTCCTTAATACTTCCATGTGGGCATATACAACTTCACTGCTGAAGCTTTTCCTCCTAATAGGAATCACTCCTAGTACTGATTTTTTTAAGTTTATATTGATTTCTACTCTGTATTATACATCCTTGTATTTTTCACAAAGACTTACAGATTAGAAAGCACATGATTACTTGACTGCGTAAATGAGTGGTGTTGAAGAAGCAAGAATCAATGGTTCTTGCTAAGAACCATTAGCAAGAATCTAGGTCAGTTTTTAATCTTCCCTATGCAGAGCCCCCTACATTTTAAGAGCCCTCCCTTTGGGGGCTCTTAAAAACTATGGGTGTCCAGATCTATTCACAGACTTTGTATTCAAAGTGATTGAAGTGGGACCTACACATACATTTTTTAAAAGTCCCTGGGTGATTATAATGTAAAGCAGGGTTAAAATCCACTGATCTACTCCCTGATATGAGGAAGTGGTGATGCAACATGGAGGCTTAAGTGGGTAGAAGAATAAATGAAACAAGATGGGATTGGGAGGGAGACAAACCATAAGTGACTCTTAATCTCACAAAACAAACTGAGGGTTGCCGGGGGGAGGGGGTTTGGGAGAAGGGGGTGGGATTATGGACATTGGGGAGGGTATGTGATTTGGTGAGTGCTGTGAAGTGTGTAAACCTGGTGATTCACAGACCTGTACCCCTGGGGATAAAAATATATGTTTATAAGAAATAAAAAATTTAAAAAAAAAAAAATCCACTGATCTAGGTAGAAAGCAATTCATGCCCTAAAAATAATAATGGTAATCCAGTCTAAGTTAAAGATTGTGGTTAATAAATCACAAGAAATGTTTGCCTGGGTGATATTAAATCTGGTAAATACTTTACTGCCATGATGTACTTGCTTATCTTAAGCCATCTATTTTTTTTTACTTTAATGTGAGAAATAAAGCCTAGAATGTAATAATAAATATAATTCTTTACTTTAAAATATGAAACTCAACACATATTTTGAGGGACAACCTTAAATTCTAATCCAAGATTTAAATCATAAACATTTTTTTCTCATGAGTTGGAAAAATGAGACCCAGCAAAGAAAAACAAGACAAAAGGAATAATATTTCTAGAGCAGAAAGGAAGATACTTATCGTGTGTTAAATGGTGGCTCCCTAAAAGATGTCTCCATTCAGAAGCTGTGAATGTGACCATACTTGGAAAAAAAGAGTCTTCATGAATACAATTAAGTTAATTAAGGTAAAGACTCAGGATAGTCCTGGATTATCTGAGTGGGTTCTAATCACCTAAGTGTCCTTGTAAGAAGTAAAGACACAGAAAAAAAGGAGAAGAAACAGAGGAGAAAACCATGTGAAGATGAGACAGAGATGCTGCCACAAGTCAAGGAATACCCAGAGACACCAGAAGCTGGACGAGGAAGAGAAAGATTCTCTTCCAAGGAGCATGGCCTGGCTGACACCTTGATATCTGACTCCTGACCTCCAGAACTGTGAGATAATAAATTTCTGTTTTAAGCCACCCAGTTTGCAGTCATTTGGATAGCAACCTTAGGAAGTGAATACAAGTGAAATAGTAGCTAGAGCATCAGTTTAAATGTTCCGACCCAGAATTTTAAAAGGAACAGCAAGTTGCAGTGGAACATATGTTAAAGGGAGATCGTCTTCAGTCAACTGTAAATCAGGATCCCGGTGACAGATGATACGTGACCTCTTCCCCTCCACCATATTGCTAAATTGAAGTACAAGTGTGGGCTTTAAAAGAATTGGACTCAGATGCAAGGAAAGGCATACCTAGTTGTGAAAAATACTTGAGATAAAATTTGGTAACTATGTTCCTGCTTTTGAATGATACCATAGGTAATGAACCACAGTTTCATTAGTAGGACAATTTCTTATTTTGTGGTTTGAATCAGTCAGGAATGTTTTAAGCTTCAAGCAACTGAAACCTGACCAGTAGTGGTTTAAATAATTCTAACATGTATTGTGCCGGTCAGTAAGAGGACTAAAAGTGAGCAGTTGCCACGTCCTTCCTGTCTTCTTGCTCTACTTTCCTTGGAGTGATGATGCTTTGTCCCCCATGCTTTCCTGTTCTTCACCTCATGGTTGCAAGGTGGCTATAGCAGCTCCGGGCTTGACAGCTGCACACACAGATGGTTGAAGAGGAAAGGGAACAGTGATAGACATATGTGTTCCTTTTATCAGAAAATCAAAAACTTTTCCAAAAACCTTCCAGGAGAGTCAGGTTTACACCTCAATGACTAGACTGTGTCTGTGTCACTGCCCAACTTTAAGGAAACAGAGAAAGTATTTATTTCCAGCCTCTGAAAGAGAAAGCAGGCAAGGGAGAGAAAATTGAAATGGATTTTTTCCCAGATATGCCACAAAGCTAAGGAAATCACTCTCAGAAAACAGTGGGTACTCTGGAAAAGTCTAATACCATTTATCAATAGTATTGAATGAAAAATTCTCAAACCCTGAATTTCTGAGTAAATGATGTAGAACTAAAGAAGAAAAACAGATTTCTTTAACTAGTTTGACTTAGACTATTTCTAAAAGGTATGAAATTATTTATAAACTTTCCCTATAACCCCATCAAACTTTTATAATTATCCAAATTTTTTATCCTTGTAAACTCTTGGGCATTTTAGATTAAGAGCACCAGAAAAAGAGTAAAACCCTGCAATTCCTTTCGAAAACCAAGACAAAAGAGAAATGAAAAAAAAAAAAAAAAAAAAGAAGGAATACTTTAATCTGTGATTGATTTTGTGCCACTTCCATCCTACCAATTTTGTTCTCTTCTTGGCCCTTCTTGCAGACACAGGGGTGATCTAGGGAAGAGGGATACAGAAAGACAAACCAGGAAGCTGGAGAGAGATGTTTGTCTTGCTTACATTGTGGTCTCAACACAAATGACCCTTCTTTGCTTACTTATGACTGTAAGTCAATGAGAGTCAGCAGAGGAGAGAGGGTCTGATAAACCCACTTCCTAGTCTTTCACCATCAAGCATGATGCTGGGTGCTGGAGAGACACTGGTGAGTAAGCCTCTGTCCCAAGGTCTTCCCTTTGAAGAGTTCACCTGGTAAGGAGATGAGGAAGTACAACACTGTGCAGAAGGTGCGATGTTCCAGGTCTGCATAGGAAGCACATGTGATAGGGATGTAAAAACAGGCCGAGGGCAGGACAAGGGTCAGGAACATTTTCCTGAAGGAGGTATACAGCACTAGAGGGCAGAAAGAAGGATTCCGCTCGGTTAGGAGGAAGCTGCAGCTGGACAGATGCTGAGATCAGAATTTAATCCTTCCTCCAAAGACAAGAGAGGGAAAGAGCTGGGAGAAGACCCCAAGGTAGATCAGGGGAAAAAGGAGGGCACTAGGGTGTTGATTCAGTGCACCAGAAGGACCCAAACATGGAGCATCAGGAACAGGACAGGCCCCACTATCACCAGGACGAGAGCAGCATGAGACAACAGAAGGCTGCACCAGCTTCTCCTGGACCCTGCCCAAGGACAGGGGTGGAGGAAGGCATGGAGCTGAGAAGGCTCCTGCTTGGCTGCTGCCTGCTTGGCTGCTGCAGCAGTAGAGATCACATGGTGTCTTTGGAGTGTGCCCAGGCTAACAGCCACAGTCACCCAACCTTGTAAAACAGGAGTGAGCCAACCATTGTGAGACCCAGAGAAAAGCCCCTCCATTTGGGCCTGAAGGAAGAAAGTGTAAGAACTGGGAACCCTTTCCAGTTCCTTGACTGTTCCCAGAGGCAGGAAGTGAGATAAATCCCTGTTACTTTCCAGAAACATTTTAATAGGGCTTTATTTAACTGACAAAGTTTTCGCACATTTCAGAAGGCTGTTTCCTGGTAACAGTCCAATGAGGTAGGCATTTTACTTCAGAGGAAATGGAGGTGCAGGGAACACCAAGGAGCATTCACACATTTAGAAGATGGTAGAGCTAGAGTCAAGCTGGATCCATCTGCATCCAAGTCTCTTTCCATAAAGGACCCGGTGTCCCTATAGTTAATCTTCTTTTCAACTTAACTACATCATGTTCAAAGCTGCCTTCACCCAGAACTTCAGTTAGACATAAGTACATCTCACGTTTTTGGGTTTCTTGCCAAAGAATTCAGAGTATCCTTCTTACGCATTGTTAGTTTTCGGTTGAAAATTCTTCCTCTGCTTCATGTTTTCTTCTTCTACCTGCTGTTGACAACAGTTGCCTTCCCCACCACTTACCCTGGCATGTACTTCACTGTGGATTGTGTGATTGAAGGAGAGCATGGGGAGAAAGGAAACTGAGTTCTAAAGCGTGAGCAATTTATCTTACTGCCTGGGTAACCAGTCCTGGCCACTTGCTCTGCAAAATTATCACCCCCTCTTCCCCCAGCAATCAAGTGGGGGTGGTAATACCCTTCCCCAGTGGAATTTTAATTTAATATACACCCTGTGGCTCAAGATGGGAACAAATGAAAAAGTGGTTTTATGAGCTATTTCCCATGTCAACAGTAGATTTCTCTCTTGTATTATCTGTACCTTGTTACAGAAATGGGGTTTTTATCTTTCAATTTGGATAATCCCACCTCAGAATAGAAGCAGCATGAATCAGTACAAAGCAGCCTACTTTAATGTCATTTTTAGTATAATTACCTACCATTGGTTAAGCCTAGCAAAATGCTTAATTTCTTTTTTATTAAAAAATAATTATGCATATTTGCAAGTAGACTTGATTTATTGAGCACAGACAATAATTATAACTCCCAGTTTGGATTTTCTCTGATTTCTTTATATTGTTTTTTTCTGTCTGCTGCATGAAAATTTTTATTTTAATGAACTTGGTTGCAATCACAGATACCCACAGCCCGTTTTAAGATAAGATATCATTTAGTGCTTGTTAAAGGGGTTATAAAAATCCCAAAGATGCACCTCTTCTAATTGTTCTTTCTTTTAAAAACAATTGAAGTTCATATTGAAACATCCGTGTAACATACAAGAGGTGCTATCCTGACCATGGACAGGTATCTATTTACCCATTTCCGAGCTGCCCTGTGTAATAAGCAATTTGGAGAATACAGGTAAATTTTTGTACATGATTTAAATTGTGTTCCTTTCGTACAGATATGGTTATTGTCTTCCTTATCCAATGATTCTTTTTATCAAAGTAAAATAACCTTCATAGGTGGTCATATCCTGAAATTCAAGAAGGAAATAGCTTGGTAGGAGAAGGTTTATAATTTTCAATTTAATGACAAAATTTTTTATCTAACCTTTGGTCTGATCATCTTCCTGACCTCTGGATCCATAAACAGAATAACCACCACAGGATGTCTCAGGATTTTTATAATAGAAGCTAAATGAGAATAAATGTATGATACATTTGTACATTTAAAAAACACATTGTCTTTTGAAGCTATAGCAGGTGTTATAAACAGTGCTTGACAAATATATTTACTCCCTAAAGCAATATCTTGTTCTTCCCAGTGAGCAAAAACAATGCATATCTTTGTTATTTCAAACAATAGAGAATGAAATTCAGAGTCTAGAAAATTACGTTCTATTTTCACAACTGAGGGGAGAATAAAAAATTATGAGGATATAAATAACAGCAATGACAAATGTTTATCAAACTTCTATTATGTGCAAATCATTTAAAAAACTTTTTTTAATTGTAGTTGACACGAAATGTTACATTAGTTTCTGATGTACAACATAGTGATTCGACAACTCTATGCATTGTTATGCTCAAGTGTAGCTACCATCTGTCACCATACAACACTACTGCAATACCATTGACTAGATTCCCTATGCTGTACCTTTCATCCCCATTACATTTATAACACAAGCCTGTTCCTCCCACTTCCCTTCACCCATTTTGCTCATCTCCCCACCTGCTCCCCTCTGGCAACCACCAATTTGTTCTCTGTATTTATGGATCTGTTTCATTTTTGGAAAAAAACTTTTTGAAAATAATTGTTGTATCTAGATTTTTCTTCATTGCTTCTGAAAAGGAGATGAACAACCTATTCCTTGATTATTCTGCGAAAAGATTTGTGAAGTCCATAAATCTTTTGATCTGTGCACATTGTAGTGTGGCTATAGCAATAATTATAACAACTGACATATGAAAAGCACCTTGGCGATTATACAGTAAAGTACATCTCTTATGTAGTCATATTCATTTCTAACAGTACCCTTTCAGGAAGACAAGATGAGTATTAGTTTTCTGCTTTGCATATGGGGAAACTATGGCTCAGGGAAAGTTAAAGAAGTTGCCTAGGGTCACTGCAAGAAGTGCAGACACAAGCCTGTCTGATTCCATGTCTCTGTGCTCTGCATCACGCTGCAACACAGCCTACCATCCTATACAGGAGAGTCATGGTTCTTAGGCATAAATTTTTCATCCAAGGAGTTGTAAGCCTCTTTAACTTAGTGGAATTCCAATGAAGAAAGCAACAAAACATGCTGAAGAGTCCTGGACCTGTAGTCCCCTAAGCAGCCGTGAAACCTCACTGGGTTGCTCATCTGGAAAATGAAGGTTTTGGATGCATGATATCTAAGGACTTCTGACTGATCAGCATATAGAAGCTCTCAGACAATTGTTCAGCATATTCCACTGCATTATTTCTGATTTCTTTCTTACTGCTACCTTGGCAGTAATAATAAAGCTGAATAAGGAGGGAATTGAAGCTGGAGAGATGTCCAAGCTGGTGCTGAAGGTCAAATAGGAGTCTCCAAGATGAACAAAGAAGAGAAGAGTAATCAGGTGGAGTGAACAATTAGCAATGCAGAAGTATAAACCAGTGTGGGGCATTGAGGGAACACCAAGCTCTCAATATTGCTGAAATGCAAAGTACAAAGAAGCTGGTGCTAAGTCTTGAGAGTGAAGAAAATGGAGGAGATTCCAACTACATTCACCTCCCATGACTAGAGGCTCCCCTCACAAGGCTCCAAGGTGCACAGGGAAGTCTCAACTTTAAATCAAGATTGTGGTTCTTTACTGTTACATAGGATGAACATTCATAACTACTAAACTGATGTTGTGTTCTCCTATCTAATGTAACCACAGTATTATTTCATAACCTAAGAGCAAATAAGACTGCTCAAGTTTTTATCCAGCAGCAGGTAACAACTAGCCCCACTAAAAAAAGTTTTACGTAAGACTTGGGGAGAAAATTACCTTGTGATTACAACCATGAATCACATCTGTTCAATGTACTTGTTTTATATCCATACATATGAGTCAACCACATAATAAGTAGACTAAAACAGAATTAAATTCTTTTTTTTTAATCTATAATGGATAGAGTGGTAGTACCTCAAGGTTACTGTTTTATTTGCTTAGCATTTTAAGTGCAGGAGTTTGGAATGTATGGAATCTCACTTCAGAGCATTTTAAAAAGCCGATTTTAGAATAAATGTCTGATATGAATTTCTAAAATGACTTTTCCTTCCTTTTGAAAGAGAATTTAGTTCTGCGACGCAGCCCTTGATTCCCCTTCTCCAATGCCGGTACATTGAGAGTTCTGATTAACTGGCTTTGAGTAATGGAGGTTCTTAACTCTGGCTACATGTTAGAATCCCAATGCAAGGCTGTACCTCAGAATAATTAAATCAAAATCTCTACAGCAGGAGCCAGGCATCAATATTATTGAAAGCTCCCCTGGTGATTTCAAAGTACAGCCAAGCCTGAGAACCAGAGATCTGGGTGTGTTTTATTTTTTTTTTTTTTTTAAGATTTAGTTATTCATTTTTAGAGAAAGTGAGCACAAACAGGGGGAGGGGCTGAGGGAGAGGGAGAATCTCAAGGGGACTCCCCACTAAGCAAGGAGCCCTACAGAGGCTAGATCTCAGAACACTGAGATAATGACCTGAACCAAAATCAAGAGCTGGACACTTAACTGACTCAGCCACCCAAGAGTCCCTCAGAACTATATTTTTTTAACCAAACAAACATTAGTATAAAATTAGTTGCCTGTTTTCTCTAGGACTTGTATATTACCTATACTACCTTATTAAATATATATATATATATATATATATATATATATATATATATATATTTTTTTTTTTTAAGAAAGAGAAAGCATGCACAAGCTGGGGGGAGGGGTGTATGGAGAGAGGCAGAGGAAGAGGAACAGAAAGAATCTTAAGCAGGTTCCATGTCCAGGGTAGAGCCCCACGTGGGACTGGATGTCACCACCTTGAGATCATGACTTAAGCCAAAATCAAGAGTCAGATGCCACCCAGGCACCCCAGCCTTATTAAAATATTTAATGATGTAGCAAAATAAAACTCTAGAAACAGATCATGAAGACAATGAGATGAACTTTGCAATGATCATATTTAATTTAGATGAAAGTAGAAAATAATTTCATTTTATTCAGTGTTTATGGCACTGGTTTTCCAGTAAATAGTGAAAGAAATCCACATACACACAATGTAGTAACATTTAGTACTCAATATTAATTCAATAAATAATGTTAAACACAGTGAATTAGCAATTATGTTACAGGTCAAGATTTTTTTACTGTGTGTTTAAGTAAGTTTCATGAAGAGAAATCATTCATTATGTGGGAAATAAGTCTTCAACATATTTCTAACAATAAAACCCATGGGAAACTATATAGAAATGCACATATTAAACATTTGAAGTAACTTATGATTCCACTCTTTAAAATGCAGGTTGTTTCGATCATTTGATGTTAATATTAAAAAAAAAATGCTCAGGAGAGCTGAACCTGAACTGACTATATATATCTTTTGTTTGAGTTCTCTATTATTAAAGCCAAATGAGAAAACCCAGATACACAGTGATACAAACTTACAAACTTATAAATTAGAGAGTGATCATTCACCTTATGAAAAGGTTTTCTGCTTTACAAAAGAATTTATCTTAGCATTTTCTTTAACCACAAGCCAGAGATCTTTATGCAATAACATTCTCCTAAGTGCTCTAAATACACTGTGAGATCCTAGCTATTTTAAGTTGTCCTATGTGAATCCTTTTGTTATGTAAATTAACCCCCTTATTGATCTATTTGTAGATTTGTACATTTTTTTCCTGCAAATATGAATTTGCTTAAAGCATCCTTTACTTGTAAAAAAGGTCTTCTGCATTTAAATTTTTGATTGCAAAACAATAGATTTCCTGTTCATAGGACATGGAAGAACAGTTAGCCTGAAAACGTCTATAAAAAATGTATTTAAAAAATCTGAATAAAATAAAACCAATGTATATGTATTTTTTAATGCAGTGCAGATGCCAGAGACTAGAAGAGAACTGAGAACAGTAAAGTCCAGATCTCACTCTGTGTCTGCTCTGGAAGAGTGTCCTCTAGGTAATCTCGAGGCTTGCACTGACGGTCAGGAGACAAAGCCAACTGTCCCTTTGAGGTAGGGAGCTGGAACTGAGAAAACCCACATAGTCTGGACCCGAGAAGAGCTCCATTCTTAATCAAAATATAAATATGGATCAAAAACAATCTGCCTGTTGGCATAGGGAGAAAACAAGGTATCTTGTCTTCTAACCTGGGTTCAGAGTAGGGGAATGGAGAATCTTCTTTAAGAACCCAGAACCAGGGACAAGTATTTATTTTAGATCTGAATTATTGATCTAGAAAGCTCTAAGCTGAAATAAATTACATAAAAATTGGTCCCAGCCTAGAGATGCCTCAGGGTATTAAGAGAAATAAATAAAACACCTCTGAAGGTTCATATATTCAACTAAAGTAGTAACATAGTATAGTGGATTTATACAAAGTCAACCTAGGTAAGTGGGAACTACATTTCTCAGAATTCCTTTCTTACTATTTTTTTGGGTTGGAGTCAAACACAAAGAAAATGAGCTTGAGAAATAAAAGGCACAAATGAAGGAGTGGCAATTACACCCTGAAAGTCTGTACAAGACACCAAGCACTGACAATTTGCACATGTTGTTGCTAATGTGTTATCTCACCTTATTGGTGTTGAGGACCACCTGGGCCCATAGTTCTTCAGTTCCCACTGGATTTCCTTCTTTGGCTTCCCTGAGTCTGGGTCGACTCTATGGTGAAGGGTGCAGGCTTTTACGAGAGTCACTAGCATCATTGAAGTTGGAGATATTGAGAGATAGTGTCAAGTTCCAATTTGTCCTCATGGGTTCTAATCTGACCTTGTGGATTCCAGTTTGTCCTTACTCTTTTCTACTTCAAATCTAGCTCTTCTTCCTTATTGCCTGCCTAGCTAACCTATCTATGGTGACCCCGGGTCTAGCATCACATACAAAGGCAATAGCCTTACAAAGACTTTTTAACCAGCTCCCAATTGCACAAAGTATAATATCACTTAATATCACTCAATTTCATTTACAATGATCTGTTCCCAGAACAATTCCTTACTGATACACACGTGATTCCTTCAGATGAGCTCAAAACTAATTATGAACTCACAATCTAAAATTACAAAGCACGTAAGTAATAAGTGCTGTCTTATCTTTTTTCAAAGGGTCATGGTTTTCTCATTTGTATTTCTTTTTTCCTCATTCTCTCCATCTATTTTCCTCAATCAACCAATTTTCTTAATCATTTAGGTTTTTAAAATACCATATTAGATGCAGATAAAAAGAATTTATGAACTGAAAGATAGATTTAATAAATTACCCCTAATTTAGCAAAAGATAGGACATATAAGGGATAAGGCATAAGTATAGGTATACCCAATGACCAGTCAATGCCATTCATAGATATATATGTCCCATAGAAATTCTCAAATGGATCTATAAAAACCATGTAAAAATATGCTTACTTGAACATTGTTTGTAAAGTGGGAAGTTGGAATTTCCAAAACTGAAGAATAGATAAGTGAAATGTGTTGATGCATATTATCGATTAAGATGCAGCAATTAAAAGCAGTGAACCAAAAACACAACAAAAGATAAAAAAAAGAAGCAGTGAACCAGATGAACACACAGCAATATACACAGACCTTTAAAAAAGAATGCTGAATATAAAAAGTGATAAACAGAATAAGTTATAGCATAATAACAGTTAGTATATTAAAATACATACACACAAAACCACACTACATATGGGAGGTTGTTGGGGGAATGGGTGAAATAGGTAATAGGAATCAAGAAGTACCCTTGTTGTGATGAGCGCTAAGTGATATTGAATCACTCTTTGTATACCTTAACTATACTGGAATTTTTTTTTTAACTACACTTCATATTTTTTTTAAGTGCCTAACAAATGTACTAGAGTGGATTCCTGTGGGAGAAGAGAAATAGGGAAATAATTTAATGGGAAATAATTTAATGGGAAATAACTAAACAAAAAAACAAGGGAGAAACTGTATATCCATGATACAGTTAGTGTGCCATGAACTGAGGAACATGATTACCTCAATTCTCAGCCCTTTAAATAAAAACTAAACAAACAAAAATGCACATATACAGCTATATGATAAACACATTATGTGTATATATACACATATATAGTATATGTGTGAGTACAGTTGTGTAGACATAAATATGTCAAAAAGAGAAACTTGGAGTTATAGAGTTAAGATAACCTATATCCGATAAGAGTTTCACAAAAAGAATATTAAAAGAATGGGGAGAAGTATATATTAAAAGGTAATAACTAGAAGTTTTCCAGACTGGATTAAAGGCAAGAATTTTAAGCAGGGTAAATCAGAAGAAACTCATAGCTAGACACATCACACAGCATCTTTGGTAAAACACAGAGCACCAAAGGCAAAGAGAAGACCTAAAGAAGAACAAAAGATAGACATTACCAAGGAGGAGGAAAAGATGGAGCAGGAAGAAGAAAAGAAAGAGAAGGAGAAGATAGAGAAGAAAACAGATTCTCAGTAGAAATGTTACAGGATTTCTATCCCTCAGTGCTGGCACTTCTTGGTCATGCCACTTCAACGAATGAAGAAGTAGACGACGAAGAGTGGTGGGCAGCAAGGCAAAGTTTATTGAGCAATAGTGCAAAGCTCCCGGAGAAGGAGGGGACCTGAGAGGGTTGCCATTTTGACATTTAAATCTAGGGGTTCTTTTGCAGAACTATTCTAAGCATCCTGAGTGTGGTTTCCTTGTAGATTGGCTGCCAAGGTGTGCCCATCAGGGCTTTGGTCACACAACCATCTATCTTATTGGGTTATTGTTCATGTGCTGATGGTCTTTGGGGCTATCATTTGGAGACTAATTGCCTCAGCTTGTGATAGTGTCCAGTGTTTTATGGTTTATTGTTTTGTCTCTGGATGTTTTGCAGAAGTACCTCTGCAGAGCCTGCTTCTCAGGATGCTATTGTAGTATTGTCTAAGCTGCAAAACAGGATGTTAGTGCAGCTTTGTCTTAGCTGTCCAGCTCCCTATTTTCTTGTTGGGGACCCTGGCTCTGACTACCTAAGAAACAATATAAGCCAGGATTGAATACAATAACGTCAAAGAATTTTACATCCCGCCGTCTAAAATTCAAGAATACAAAGGAAATAAAGACATTTCAGAAGAACACTAAAAGACTTGTTACTAGATGCCACTTTTTTTTTTTTTTAAGATTTTACTTATTTATTTAGAGAGTGAGATAGTGAGAGAGAGTACAGCAGGGGATGGAGAGGGAGAAGCAGGCTCCCTGGCTTAGAACTTGATCCCAGGATCCTGGGATCATGACCCAAGCCAAAGGATGACAGTTAACTGACTGAGCCACCTAGTTCCCCTAGCTGACACATTTTGAAAGAATTGTTGAAGGATATAATTCATAAATAAGAAAATTGAAGTCAACCGAGAAATGAGAGGCAAGAAGGATTGGTGAGTAAAGAAATTGGTACACATGTAAGTAAAATTAAATAAGCATTGATTATATAAATCAATAATAAAAATAATGACCAATTATGGTGGTATAAAAATATACCAAGTACTGGTATATTAGCACACTTTTATGTAAAATACTGGACAACAATGTCCAGTAAAACAGAGAGGAGATTGATCAGAGGAATGTATGATGATTTAATATTAGAAAAATCTATTATGTGATTCATTATATTAACAGATCAAAGATCAAAAAATATATCAGTAGAAGCTGATGAACATTTGACAAATTTCAATACAGATTCAAAGAAAAGTACTCTGAATAAATTAGAAATTGAAAGAAAATGTCTTAGCCTAATTAACTTTATCTGTGAAAGACATACGTAATGGAAAACTTCAACATAGGCTTGAAATTCACTAAGACAAGGATGGCCACTATCAAAACTATATTTAACATTGAACAAAGGATTCTTAGGTGGCACAATAAGAAAATAAAAAGAAATAAACAGCATTAATATAAAAGGAAGAAACAAAATATCCATTATTCACAGATGAGGTATTAGTGTGTTTGTCAATGGTAACACGAGCTGCTGTGACAAATGAACTACAAATACTCACTTGTTTAACTCAATAAGATTCTCACTCAAATTGTAGTCCAATGTGAGGGCTCCCAGTTGGGCAGCCTTCACAGGATGACTCAGGAACCCAGGGTCCTTTCCATTTTGTATCTGTGACCTCCTTTACGACCTCAAAGTCCCCTCCTATCAGCTGGCAAATAGTAAAAGAACATGAATATTGGTATGTGGGAAGTTTTGCAGACTAGGTGTAGCACCATTTCTGTCCACATTATGTTTTCTAGAAATAGGTCATGTGGTAGAACAAGAGAAACTGGGAAATGTGGTACAGCTATACCTGGGAAGACAAGGAAATGAGTTTCCTAAGCATCTCTGTCTCTACCATGCTTTCTGTGCAGAAAGTTCAAGAGAATCTGCACACAAACTCTCCCATTTATTAGAAGACTTCAGCAAGATTGGATATGATAGGGTGAATATTTGCATAATGTATGAACTTTCAATTCATAGAAGACTCAAATGATAAATGTAGGAAAAGGTGTTTAACATCACTAGTCCTTACAAATGGTAAATTAAAACAACAGTATGAGATGATTTCACACTCTTTAGATTATGAAAAATTTAAATCTAAATACCAAGTCAGAATGTGCCCAAACACTATCATATGTTACTTTTGATTGACACTTTATTTATTTTGATATATTCATATGTGCAATCAAACTACAGCTATTTTGTCTCTCTAAAGAAGCTTTTTATACTCCACTCTGCTCTATTTTGGTTGATTATAAAATATCACCCTTTTGGGCAATTTCATTTTCCTTGTTTCAAAGTTCTTCTGGGGGTGAAAGTAGTGATACCTTATTATGATTCCTATGATTTGACTATAGTTATGTGGTACCTCCAGTTTGTTCTTCTCATGAAAGAAGACCCTTACTTTACCAGAAGTTGCCAGTGCTCGTAGGAAGCCTCTGAATGAGAAACAATCTTTAGGTGTTTCTTACCATCACCTGAAAACCATCCTTCACAATGTGAAAATTGCTCACAAGATGCTTGTGAATCTGGAATTTTTTTGAAGATTTTATTTATTTATTTGACAGAGAGAGATCACAAGCAGGCAAAGAGGCAGGCAGAGAGAGAGGAGGAAGCAGGATCCCCAGCAATCAGAGACCCCCCCAATGCGGGGCTCCATCCCAGGATCCTGAGATCATGACTTGAGCCAAAGGCAGAAGATTAACCCACTGAGCCACCAAGATGCCCGGTGAATCTGGAATTTAATTTTCTTACTTTTTATAAATATTTTAGACTCTCTTCTCAAAACACTTTGCAAATTTCTGGTGGTAATAAGATTAGCATATACATTTTTTGAGATTGTAGCTTTGTATATTTTATAAAAATTATATATTTAAGGCATACAACATAAGATTTGATATACATACACATATACTATAGTTGAGCTAACATATCATCCCCTCACCTAGTTACCACTTTTTGTGTTTAATGAAAGCAACATCTCTTAGCAAATTTTCAACATTCAATAAAGTATTATTAATATAGTCATCATCCTGTGCCTTAAAATTAACTCTAGACTTATTTGTTCTACATAAATGCAACATTGTATCTTTTGACCAACATCCCCCCCCATTTCCTTCAGATATTGTATTTTTAAGACAAAACAGGAAAAAAAATTCAGAATCAGTAAAATACATGTTAACAGTTTGGTGTAATGGAAAAAAATTAGCTGTGGAACCATCTAGACTTGCAATTCTCTGATACAAGTTTTGCAACCTGGGCAAATTTCTTCAGTTTTGACACTGCAAAAAATGGAAATATTATATTTTCAGAAAGTTGTCATAAGGATTAAGTGCAGGGTGCCTGGGTGGCTCTGTCAGCAGCAATCCTGGAGTGGTAGGGGGAAGAACACAGAATTGGAGGCAGAAGACCTGAGATCAATCTGCCTTGACTACTTACTAGCTTTGTGTCTCTAGTTCCATTGCCTTATCTTGATTACTTCCTAATTTCATGTTGCTGTTGTAGAAGTCAAACGAAATAATGGACAGCCAATTCTACTATAACACTTGTTTCAAAGACAGGTTTTCCCCAAATAATATATTATTAGATAATTAAATTATTATTATTATTATTAGATAATTATATTATTAGATAATATAATGAATTTCAGTTTGCTTATGTACTATTTAGTCTAGGAGAAACACAAGGTGGACACAGTTGCACCCAGCTGAACTCAGCAACACAGGAATACACAAAACACACCTTCACACACCTCAAACATTTATCGTCTACCTCAGTTCACCACCTGTGTTATAAACCACGCCCATCCCACACCTGGTGATACAACTTTCCCTTTGATTTCAGATCACTTTTCTTCCAGCACTTCACAAAACTCACAATCTGCAGCCCTTCCAACGTCCACAAGTAAGCTTAAGGTCTTTTTCAAAGGAAAGTGTTATAATTATTGTAGTATTCATATATCGTGTGTGTGTCTGTATTTCTTAATCATTTGGCATGTGTAAAACTGTGCTATCCTTTTTTTTTTATCAGCTTCTTATCTTTTTTAATGGATCACTGACTAAGTTTTGAGTATTGTGTCCCTAACCCCAGCTTTCCCAGAAGCTCTGTGATTTTTATGGCTTTATTTCTATAACATAGTGACTTTTTGAAATATATATGTTGCATCATAATGGAAATATCTGCATGTGAAAGTACTTTGTAATTTCTCATATGATCTTTTGATTACAATAGTACAATGAAATCATCTATTATTTCAAGAGAAAGAAAAAATATCACTTTTTTTAATAGACTTTCAGCTTTTCCTACACTTAGAGGAAATAAGTTTTGACATCCTGCAATCAATTGTCATGTCTATAATCTTAGCATTCCTTCAACTAGTGAATATTTGAGTGGTAGATCTCCATATACCTACTCTGAGATATTTCAATCACACTTGATTTTTCGTGTGAAAACACCAGATCTTCCAACTCAAATATACATTTATTCTTTCACTTGTGCCACCAATTTTTAATAATTCAGGACTATTTAATAATTATCTAATAATTCAGGATCTAACTACTTTGTGATTTAGTTTTTATTGCTGTGTAACAAATTAGTACAAATTTAGTGTCTTAAAACAACATAAATTTATTTCTCAGTTTTTGTGGGTCCACATCCTCTGTGAGTCTAGATGTGACTTAGCTGGGTACTCTGCTCAGGGTCATAGGTTAGAGTCAAGGCATCAGCTGGGGCTAAGATCTCATCTGAGCCTTCTTCCAGGCTCAGATGATTGTTGGGAGAATTGAGTTCCTTATGCTTTAGGACAGAGGCCCTCTGCTCCCAGAGAGCCCTCCTCTCCACAGAGAGTTCACAATATAGATGTCTGTTTTCTTCTTCTAGTCGATTAGAATAATCTAGCTAATGCTTTTGTTCTTTAAAGGGTTCACCTGGTTGGGTCAGACCCAACCAGGATAATCTCCCTTTAAATTAACTCAAAGTCAACTGAAAAGGGATCTTAAATACATCTGCAAAGTTCCTCTTTGTCAGGTAACCTAATTGAGTGGCAGTCCCATCATAATCACAGAACTTGCCACACCCAGGAAGAAGGAGACTATGCAGGCTGCGTATACCAAGGGCAGGAATCTTAGAGGCTACCTTAGAATTCTGCCTACCTCAGTAGTTACATTCTCCAGGCTCCGTTTTTCTCCTCCAAATTTTTGTTTATTTATTATTATTAGCATTCATGGAATAAAGGTACAGTGAGGAAACACCTTGAAACCCAATCATGTTGGTTTTAAAAACGCTGAACTCTTTTAAGCCTTTAATTTCTTTTGTAAACTAAATCTATATGCTAGGGAGAGGATTTGGTAAAGCAGCCTCACCTACTGGCTACTCACTGAATTTCTTCCAGTTACGTAATGGAGGAAAGTTGCCTCCTGGTGTGCATCCAGCCTGGAAATTCAGCTCCAAACCCACACTTCTCCTTTCACTCTATGGTTTACATTTGTACCCATCTTTACATTTACATTTACAATGGATAGGACTGCTTTCTTCCCTTTTGCTCTGTTTCATACAGTGCTCTGTGTGTGTGTGTGTGTGTGTGTGTGTGTGTGTGTAAACTTTCTGGACTAAAAGTCTGCTCTCTGCAGAGACATTCACTATAGTGGGAGGGGGGCAGATGTGAGCATTGAGTCAGGAAGAAGAGGGTTAGGAGTATACTCTAAAATTAGTCTCAGACTGTTTTCATCTGCTTGTACCATTTGTGTACATTTTTATTTCCAAAGAGAACTGTGGACAATTGTGACATAGGATACCATAATAAATTGTGACATAGGATACCATAGCCAACTTTATCATTTTTTAGCTCTATGACCTTGAGCCAGAGTCTCACCCTCTCTGAGACTCAGTTTTCTCACCTGCAAAGTAGGGGCAATATCTACTTCATAAACATGTGAGGCTTAAATGAAATTTACATATAGTATCTGAAGCATGTATACTCGGGATATAGTGGTCCTCACTCCTGTTCCAGGGGCTCCTAGAAGTAGGAGTCCTGCCATTACAGGTAGCTTTGTGAAACAGAAAAATAGTAGTAACAGCTACCATTTACCCTGTGCCATGCACTATCTAAATACTTCATATGTGTTAACTCATTTAATCCTTACAACAACCTTATAATGCAGGAACCAATATTATCCTTGTTTTATACATGAAAAAGCTGGGACACAGAGAGATTGCACTTACCTACCTCAAGGTTCTCAAGGTAAATGGGGGCAGAGCCAAGGTGTAGCCTTTATGAATCCAGCAGGCTACCTGTAAAGTCCCTGCTTTTAATAGTTTTACAGCTCTCCCTCTCACAAGGATAACCGTGAATACCAACTAATGGGCTGGGAACCCAGTGAGCTTTCAAATAGGTAAAGATTACTGTTGGGGTTCTCCTGCCTCTCTTTAGTTCCATTCTCTGTCCCTGGCCCCTTGCTTACTGTCCCTTTTGCTGTTACTTCCAGCACCTTATTTCTCCTACACACATTCCCAGAGAGCTTTGTTCTAATTGAAAATGCACACTATTCCTGCTCTTGAGGCAGTAGCTAATAAAGATTTCTGGCTTTAATTCACCCAGTATTTCCTTTGCATAGATGACTCAACTCTAAAAAGTGATATAATCCTTTAAGAATCAGGGGACTAATTATCTAATGATAGAATAACATGAGGGAGGAAATTTTGACAGGAGTTTCCCCAACGTCATCTAATTGTCTTCACTTATTTCAAGTTCTGCCTAGCATCCCTGAGTTTCTGAATGTAAGGCCTACCGTGCCTTGTGGAGAGCTGGAGTTCTGTAGGGTTAGAAGTTAGGGAAAAGATTACTAATCCCTGACCACAGGAGGTGCTGAGCTGGAGAACTACATACAATGGAATATATGCTTGCCCTCTCCAGAACACAGGATGATTCAATGGATAAGGGAGAATCACAGTGGACTCTGAGTCTGGGAGAGACCTTAACCAAAGAAGGAAGTTTGGGGAACACAGCACAGGAGTTCAGAATCAGTTCCCCATCCTGACCCTCTTCTTTCAAATTGCGCTCTTTCATATGTCCCATCCCTTTGCTCTGTTTGCTCATCCTTACAGAGATTCCAAGATTTGCAACAGATTCTACTAGGACATTGTGTTCAGAACTCTTAGCTCCAAATTATAGAAGAACATTTAGATTTACTTTAATTTTTCTCTTACTGCTGAGTGATCTAGATGGCTATATGAAAGAGGTAACTGCACACTGAGGCAGCTGAACAAGTTGTCTCAAACAGATCCTTTTCTTTGCCTTTCATGGCAGCCTGAAGTAAGCTCAGTAACTCTTCGGTAAGGAACAGCCATTACCATCGGTTTTGACCATGTCCTCCACCATTTCCTGATGCACCATCCTTGACAAATGCAAACCATGACTGAACGAACAGTATTTCTCAATCCAGACTAGCTCCAACATTCTGTGTAATACTTGGGAGTGCAAGTAGTATAAATGTTTTTCACTGCCATCTTCCCCGAAGCTATCTCTCATCTTCAGCCCTGCCACCCTGAGCTCCAGAGCACGGAGGGGTTTCCCATGCGGTCTGTCCTTTCTCAGTGATGAACGTAAAGCAAGCTGGTCCTGGCTTCATGCCATCTCCTCTAGCATGAGATCTTGAAAAAAATTCTTCAGTGTTTCCCTCATGGTAACAATACTCTTCCTTAGTTTCTATACACTTTTTCTTTTATATTTTTGGAGCATTTCAATAGCAGTCTGTAAGGAGGAGGCTGTGAGTTCGGCCTCTTTATTCCAGTTGCCCTCTTGGACCAGTAATCAAGCATTCAGAACTGGAAGGCTCAGATCGGATATAAGCAGGTTGAGCTCAGAGGGCGATAAAGCCTTGGTGTCTGTCCTCCATGTCAGCTCAGTTGTAGGAGACTTCCCAGGTATGGAAAAACACAGCCCCAGATTGGGGCGGGTACAAATGCTACTGAAATTCACAGAAAACTAAAATCGTTTCCCATCTTCTAGGATTCCAAATTCCTCCACTCTGTTAAAGTTCTGTTGTTGGCATTAAGATGATACTGAGTTTCCAGGAGTGTGTGTGTGTGTGTCGCTCATATTTTCGTTTATGTGGTTGCTGTTTGGAGGAAGGAGGGAAGGGAGGGAAGAAGGGAGAAGAGAAGGTGAGAGAAGGGAAGGTGGAAAGGAAAAGGAGAGAGGAATGGGAAAGGAAGATGGAAGAGAGAGAGGAGAGACATGCTTCGCTTTTTTATGCTGAGGCTTTGACCAAAGTTTATTATTATAATAGCATATAAAAAACAACTTTTCTTTTGTCTGAGAATTGGTGCCTAAGGCCCAAACCTAGAGAAAGGGGGTTAAGTATTTCACCTTACAAACAGACTGCCTACCAGATACCCTTTTCAGGGATCACTCAGAAGCAGCAAACTCTTCCTACGATAACAGTGCTTCTCCTCCTACTACCCAACCCACGTGCCAGTAAGGTGTCCACCAGGCAGGAAAATGCAGGTAGTGATGATGGCTAAGGTAACTGAAGGGGGATGAACAGGATTGAGCCAGAGCCATTTCTCTCATGTGAGGGACACCAGTGCTAACCTGGACACGTGCCCCACAGAGAGTCTCAGCAATCACCGGTATAATCCAGAGAAGCAGCAAAAACCAGTGGAGGAGCAAAGAGCCGTTGACCCATCCCCTCTTCTCTCCAAAAGGAGAGGAACTGGTCTTGTAGGAGGAGGAAGGAAGTATCCTAGAATCAAAAAAGGCCCATGCTGTGAAAAAATCATCCCAAATACCCCCACAGCAGCCCCTTGAGTCCCAAGTCTAATCATTGATGGAGCAGAGAAGTCTTGATGTCTGTAGGAGGTCAGAGTATTCAACTGGACTGCACAGAACTTTCAGTGACTAGGTGCCTTCCCAACATGTCGGTAAGCAATGGTCATCAAGAAGAGGCAGGAGAGGGGTACCTGGGGGGCTCAGTGGCTTAAAGCCTCTGGCTTCAGCTCAGGTCATGATCCCAGAGTCCTGGGATCAAGGCCCACATTGGGTTCTCTGCTTAGTGGGGAGCCTGCTTCCCCCTCTCTCTCACTGACTGGCTCTCTGCCTACTTGTGATCTCTCTCTGTCTCTCAAATAAATAAATAAAATATTTTTTTAAAAAAAGAAGAAGAAGAACAACAGGTGGGAGATTCAACATGGCAATTAGGAACAGTGACTAGAGTACCTCTAGCTCTCCCCCATCATGGTCCGACTCCCCAGTAAACAGGCTATATAGAGGTGTAAAAAAAAATCTGCTGCTGTCTTCATGAAAAGTCTAAGGGGCCTAGAATTCGCTGAATCTTTGCATCCGTTTCCATAGAGACATCCTCCTGCCTACATATTTTCTAACTCACCAGTCTATGATTTCTCAAGTACTTTGGTGCCAGATGAAATAATAGGATTCTTTTATAACCGGTTCCTGATCATCTTCCTTTAAAAACAGCTGGTGGGTAGACAGCTCCTACATCACATCCTTAAAGTGACTATGGATTAAAGAATGGGGCTTATTTGGAGAAAAATAGAAAGAGTGAAGCAAAAGCAAGAGAAAATTCCTGACTTATTTTTATGCCTTATTATACCACCTCAGTGTTTTGGATTTTAATTGCAGAATGTATCTGTTTCATATAGATTTTGGCAGAGTGATTGAGAAGTGAAATAGCTTAATAGTTAAGAATTTATGTGGCCTCTGGGGTTCACTTGTCTTATAAATGAGCAGTTAAAATTGGGTGGTTTTTAACTCATTGCCTCAGTTTCCTTATCTGAACATGTGGGTATTGGCAGTGTTTATACTAAATGACCAAGGAATGAATGAAATAAGACATTTAAAGTGCTTAGAACAGTGTCTGGCCCATAAGAACACAATAGTAGCTTTTCACGTTAACTGATATGACTATCTTTATGGTTATCAAAATCTACAAGGAGATTTCAAAGCATATTTGAGATTCTTAGCCTCCATTCATTTCTGGGATTTCAGAAGGAGTTTGGTGCTGAGCCTGCAAATGGCAGGAGTCACAGCTAAAGGGAGAAGGCCTGCTTCTGGTCCTGAGTCCGTGGTTTATTAAATCATACTGTCACCGTTTAACTTGTTTTGCCTCATGGCATTGCACCAGCATAGCCCACACACAGTGGGCCCTAGGAAATGCTTGTAGGTATGAGGAGGGGGGAATAAACCTCTTGTACATGCCCACCTGTGCATCTCTAATGTTATTCTAATATGGAATCAAATCTAAATTGTTCTGGCTACCATGAATCCATCATGGGCAGGGACTGTATTTCTTTTGCTAGTGTTAGGCACTTAATAAATACCTGTGGAATGAATGAACCAGTAAACTTCTCAAAGCGCTAGTGCTATAGGAAGGAGTAAGCTACAGCTGGGGGAAACAAGGTATCAGTAGACATGGTCTTACAACAAGTTAGTGAGATAAGGCTTTAGTTAAAACTCCATGGTTCTGAAGGTTTGTGCTTTTTCCCCACAGCCCCACGTAGTCTGTCTTAAGGTGTTTCTGAGTTGTTACATGACCCAAGTGATGGGATCTGACCTAGAAGATTATGTGATGCTCTAATTTAGAAGAGCCTAGTTTTATAAGGCTCAATCATGAAGCTTTGTTTGGAGAGGGTGGAAGAGATGCTGGTTTCTCTCTCTGCCTTCAGTCATTGGAAGCAGACCTGCATCATCATAGTTCATCCCTGCTCCCTTCTTATTCCCATGAAGAGTTACTATGCCAAACCCTCCAGCTGTACTGAGTGGGCTCACTGTGCAGAATGCCATCAGCAAACGGAGTTCATCAGCATATGTTTTTGACTCCCATCTACTCTGAGTAGTGTGGTGTGTGTGCTTGCGCGTGCACGGGTGAGCACATGTCCCATCCGTATTAAAGGTTTTATTTTATGAGTCTCGTCCTTCTAGAGCCCAGGAACAAACAGACATCCCTAAAGCGAATGCAAGTCCCTTCACTATTCGAATGGGATCTTGCATTCTCTTTGCTTACCACATCCAAAAACGCGCACAAAACGGAAGCCAAAGTCCTCTGGAGGGAGAAGGAGAGATGAAAATAGAGGATAGGAGAGATAAAAAGAAAAAAAGAAAAAAGGCTAGATTTGAGGCATTCCTGTCAAGTTGTGATGCAAATAGTGTTCAGAAACATGGCCATCAAAGTCAATCCTTCCCTTGGAGGCATCCACTTTAAAATCCCATGACTAAGCCTTTTATAGGTTTCAGAGTCCCCTTGCTTTCTGCCCATGTGTTCGGGAAGGATTAGAAAGGCACCGAGCCTCCTCGCAGGCCCGGGTGAATGCAGCTGCAGAGGAGCTCTCGGTACAGGCTGAATCTGACGGGGCTGCCGCAAGGAAACCGGGTTCCTACAAACGCTCCGTCGCCCCAGCGCAGGGGCGCCCGGTGGCGCCGGTCCTAACCGCGTGCTCGCGGTTTGTTTCTTGCTAATGAACAGCTGGCTCCTCGCGGGAAACTTTCGAGATATGTGCCTATTAGGAGGTGTCTGCTTCTCATCTGTAGGCTCTCCTCTTCATTTTCTCATTTGTTACAGCAAGGGGCTTTTTATGACAACAGAATACTTGACTCTGTGGGAAATCTGTTCCTTCTGCTTCTGCTTCTGCCCCCACCGGATGTTCTTATCTGCTCCTTGCGAGGGCACAGGCAATTATAGAGCAATACATCTTCACCCACATAATTTCAGGCAAATATTGTAAAAGGCGTGCAGATGGCACTGGAGAAAAACCTTCTGTCGCTTCCATCTCTTTAGTTTAAAGGAAGAGAGAGCAATTTCTTTTTTAGAGAACACCCTAACAGTTCATTCATTTATTCAGTGAGCCAACAAATGTTTATTCAGTGTCTCCTTGATGCTGGTATGCGTGGGCCTTGCATTTGATACTTAGCACCAACACAGCAACCACCCGCCGTGGGGGATGTTTCGTGCCATCTCACACCCACACAGCACCCACCTGGCTTCTCTCTGGCTCTCCCTCCTTTTCCCCCCTTCGCATCCCCCTTTTCTCATTCTTCTCAAGCAGGAAAAAAATGAGTCATCGCATTGCTTCTTGGGCTCAAGCCCTAACCCCTTGGGTCTGACCTTCTATTCTACTCATTCCCTCATTCAGCCAAGATTTATTGAGAACCTATCATCAGTCTGGTAATAAAAATAACCCCTTACCCTCATGTGGTACTCACTTTGTATATGTGACTCTATATATTATTTTATTTATATATTATTTCATTTAATCTTTATGACAATCCTATTAAGAAGATATTGCTATAATCCCTGTTTGCAAATGAGGATTTTGAGACAGAGTAACTTTCTCCAAGTTACACAACTATTATAACAGGCACGCTTTTGTGTAAGAGTAACCAAAAGTCCAACCTACTGAAACAACTACACATGTATTTTTCTCACATCGGGATAAGCTGGGAAGTCATTTGCTCCCAGTATTGGTTCTGTAGCTCACAGGTGTCAGGTCTGGCATCCCCAAGAACTGCCTGACCTGTTTCCTCCTGAGCACACATGGCTGCCCTGTACACCGCATCACACCCACTTTTTTGTGAAGAGGAGAGAAAGGCAGTGCCGTCAGCCCTCGTCCCTTTCGGCAGGAAGTCAGAGCCTTTCCAGAAACCCTAATCACCTTCCTCTCACCTCTCATTGGTCAGATCTTGTCTGGCCACCGTTAGAAGCCAGAGACCTGGAAAAATAAAATTTAAGCTCTCTTCTTTTTTTTTTTTCTTTTTTTTTTTTTTTTTTTTTTTTCTCCCCCCCTCCCCCCCCCCATCTAGAATAGAAGCAAAGCAAACGGGATCTTAGAATGTTTATTAGGTCAGCCGGTTGGCAAGATAATAAGGACAATAGGTTGCTGGCAGGATAATAAGGACAATATTCTGCAGAAGGTCCTGCCTTTACGGGGCCAAGAAACCAAGAAGCACACAGGTAACTTGACAATTACAAATTCCTGTAAGTGTTAAGAGAGAATAACAGGCTTTTCGGCATATTTAAAACAGCTAATAATCTTATCCTTCTCCTCACGCACTCCGCGAAGTCCAGCAGCCTGTCAGGAAATGGGCTCTTGGCGTTGAAGCCCTTCACCTTGACTTCTCTGAAGTCCTACCTTCCTCTCTCTCTACACTCCGCTCTTCTCTCCATTACTGTCGGCGTTATAATTATACCCGCACATCATCTTTTTCTGTTCTTCCAGGTTTTTTCTTCATCTTTTACTCTCTTCTCTCTTCCTCTTCTTCCTTTTCTCTTCCTCTCCTCACACGTTTCTTAACATTTTATCGGATAGTCCAACAAGAAAAGAAATGGGGCTTTATTCCTGTGAACTGAAATTGTTCCTACCTTAGCTTCTAAAGTGTTGTTAGGAAGAGATCATCACTCCTGTAGAAAAATCACGGTCTGAAATTTCAACCCTCTGGGAGTATCTACCTAGCCTCCTTCACACCGTCAGGGAGAAGATAATCAAATGGGGATTGTTCATAGACCACGACAGCAGCAGTTTCAGCCACTACCAATGTCCTCTGCCGGCAGCCGGCCCCAGCCATGAAGCCTTGGGAGAGCCCAGCCCATCCCCATGCCCTTCACATGTGGCGTCTGCCTGAGCAAAGCACCCGCTCATAGCCCGGAGCCCGCCATCTGCTTAACGGTTAAACTACCCACTCACACTTTAAAATTGCATCGACTTTCCCATTCCCCTTACATCCTGGTGTGTGTGGTTTTTTTTTTCTTTCGATGCATAATAAATTATGGTATTTGATTAACCTTTGACTCAGCATCAGAATTTACCAAAGCATCGACTTTCCCATTCCCCTTACATACTGGTGTGTGTTTTTTTTTTTTCTTTCGATGCATAATAAATTATGGTATTTGATTAACCTTTGACTCAGCATCAGAATTTACCAA
>NC_081562.1:21937548-22159634 GCF_022355385.1 Mustela nigripes
TATTTGACATTCGATAGCCTTTTGCATTTTACCAAAAGTATCTTTTCCCAGAATGTTTGTTATTTCTCTGACCTATCATCCTAAATTCCAGTGTTATATGAAACATCTGTCATCACCACCCAGATGCACAGGCCCAGCGGGCTCAGTCATGGGATGCAGGAGGTTCAGGACACAGTGTGACTGTCTGAGCTACTTGGCTCCAGAAACAAAATTGATTATAAACTCCAGCTCGTGTATCCATGAATTTATATAAAGGTCAAGCTGCCAGTGTAACTCCTTGGCCCTGCCCTGTAGACTTCACTACTCTTCAAAAAGAGGACTCTACCCATAAATGCAGCTGGATTTCCACAGGTTACCTTGCTCGTCAGTTTTCCCAAAACCTCTAAAGATCCGGGTGCACTTTGTATCTTAGCAGATGTATTTAACTCTGACCGTGCCTCCAAATACAGCAGCGTGCTAGCTGGTGAGTGTTTGGTGGGCAGGGACTTCTCTTCAGTCATTTAGGGACAGCTTTTGTACTGAAAACTAACAATTACTATTCCTGTTATAAGCCACAAAGAGACTATAACCACTGATTTTACTTCAGGGCTTATCTCAGCAATTACAGTTCAGCAATTCTAAAGTACAAGGACTGTGCAATAAATGAAAAATCCACTAGGTGGTTCTGGTGTTCTTCTAACCAGAAGCAGACTGTGCTCACTATCTTTCCCCATCACTTGGTATTCCAAAAGTAAAGCAGAATTTGAAAGTGAAAATGTTGTGTTGTTGTTTAACATTTGTTCTAGATTACATGTGAATGGATTAGTATTTGTAGTGCTTGATCAGAGACTAAGCCTCAAGAGTGTTCAAGGTTTTTTGTCTCTTTTTTACATAGACACATGGAGGTTACATTATAATTTTTTTACTTTACAGTTAATAAAACATATTAATTTATGCACCTATCCTCTTAGACACAGATACCACCATTTTCTCCCCACTCACTTGGCAATGTCTCTCATATAAAGACCAGCTTCCAAAGTATGCAATGTATTGATATCCATAAATGCAACTTTCCTTCAACTCAGAGCAACAGAATTCTCGTTTTTAACATTCTTGGTGACTGTTTTCATTATTATTTTCAGTGACATTATCTAAGCATGACCCAGGTTTACAAGGTCTTCTTAGAATCCTTATTAGAAAATCTTCTCTTGTGTTTTAGGATATAATAATAAATAAAGCTAACTCTTTTTAAAAAAAAAAAGATTTTATTTATTTATTTGACAGAGAGAGAGATCACAAGTAGACAGAGAGGCAGGCGGTGGGCGGGGGAGTAGGCTCTTCACAGAGCAGGTAGCGTGATGCGGGGCTTGATGCGGGGCTCGATGCAGGGCTCGATCCCAGGACCCTGAGACCATGACCTGAGCCAAAGGCAGAGGCTTAAACCACTGAGCCACCCAGGCGCCCCTAAAGCTAACTCTTAAGATATGCTTAAATCAGTCTGGCTCCAAAAAGCATCTCAAATTCTTAATCTTCTGTCAGATTTCCCCTTTTACTCTTAAAGTTCCTTCTTTCCAGTATTTTTGTAATTTCCAGTTATGATTATCATGAAATGTTACCTGTCTTTCCCCAAAGAAGCTGAGGTAAATTCCCACAGCACCAGGCTCTCGCTAAATCCCCATGATGGATGACAATTGTTCCTTACCCATAACACTGGAAAAATGGACAAGCTGCACATGGAATAGCAGATAGCTTGCCATTCACCTTGGAGAAGGTTCCAAACCAGAAGACAGGCAAGGCGGTATGCCTGAACTTTATCAGTGCTAGTTAAAATAGTAGATTTTTTTTTCATTTTAAGAGAAAAGATATGTGGCCAACTCCAAAATGAATGCAAACTCCGAAGAACTTTGAAATGAACCTTTATAACAAAAGAAATTAGGGAAATTTCAAAAATAATTATATGAATTAGTTGAAATGCATTTAAATATCAGAAGGTAGAATGTAGTTCTCTGAGGTAGTTAAACACTAAGCCTTTTCTAAGTGGAATATTTTGGTGGGGGTTTGGTTTTTTGGTGTTTGTTTTGGTTTTTTGGGGGGGCTACTTACCGTGCCACTTACATGTTTAGAAAATGTGACCACCAGGGAGATTATGATTTTTAGTATTTGGTGTAATTTTCAATGATAAAAGTAATCAATTTTACCTCAATCAATTTAAACAAGACAGAAATGTATGGAATACAAAGTAAAAAGACCTTCTTGCCAATTTCTTACTTCCTCTACCTACCTAATCCTAATCCCAAGAGAAAGAGGTAATGCCTGTTAAAAATAGTTTGGTATATAGCCTTCTAGTAATTCTAAATGGCAATTAGCATGTAATGATGTGGTAAATTGTAGATATACTGATGGTTTTATTTGGGGGCCTGCTTTTAGTATATTTTTGGTATGTTTCTTTTTTTTAATAATCAAATAGGCTATATATATTGGTCTAGTCCTTATATTTACACACAACTTCTTTAACCAAGGTGTATGCCATTATTGCACTAATTATCTCCAATAGGCATTCTTTTTAAAAACTGTTTTTCATTTTAAAAAGGCTATAAATAAATGTATAAAACTTGATGAGTTTGGAGATAAAGTCTGTACCCATGAAATTATCACAACAATTTATTCCATAAACCCAAACATCATCTCTAAAAGTTCCCTCCCACCTTCATATTTATTATTATTGTTATTATTTGTGACAAGAACATGCCATGTAAAATCTACCCTCTTCCCAAAAACTTTTAAAATATTTTATTTATTTATTTGGCAGATAGAGATCAGAAGTAGGCAGAGAGAGAGGAGGAAGCAGGCTCCCCGCTGAGCAGAGAGCCCGATGTGGGACTTGATCCCAGGACCCTGGGATCATGACCTGAGCCAAAGGCAGAGGCCTTAACCCACTGAGCCACCCAGGCACCCCCATTCCAAAATTTTAAGTATACAGTCCAGTACTGTTAACAATAGGCACTGTGCTGTACAAGATCTCTAGGACTTACTCACCTAGTTAACTGAAAGTTTGTACCCTTTTATTAATAAAAGTACCCCCCATTTCCTCCTCTGCCAGTCCTTGGTGACTACCATTTTGTTCTGTTTTTGTGAGTTTATTTTAGATTCATCATATAAGTGATATCATGTAGTATTTGTCCTTTTGTGTCTGGCTTATTTCACTTAGCATCATGTCCTCCATGTTATCCATATTGTCACAAATGGCAGGACTTCCTTCTTTTTGAGTCTGAATAATATTCTATTGTATTTATATACCATAGTTTCCTTGTCCATTCATAGGTGGATGGACATTTAGGTTGCTTCCTTATCTTGGCTACTGTGAGTAGTGCTGCAATGAACACAGAAGTCCAGATATCATTTTGGAATGCTACTTTCAATTCCTTTGAATATATACCCAGGAGTAAGATTGCTGGATCCAATGATAGTTATATTTCTAATTTTCTGAGGAACCTCCAAATAATTGTGGCTTCAACAATTAATATTCTTACAAAGGTATACAGCATTCTCTTTTTTCTACATACACATCACCATTTGTTAACTTTAGTGTGTTTGTTTGTTTGTTTGTTTGTTTTAAAGCTACCATGATAGATGTAAGGTGACATCTCGTTGTGGTTTTGATTTATATTTCCCTGATGATTAGTGATATTGATCTCCTTTCATATCTCTGTTGACCTTTTTTTTTTTTTAATTTATTTATTTGACAGACAGATCACAAGTAGGCAGAGAGGCAGGCTCTCTGCCTGAGCAGAGAGCCCGATGTGGGGCTCGATCCCAGGACCCTGGGAATAACCTGAGCTGAAGGCAGAGGCTCAACCCACTGAGCCACCCAGGCGCCCCTCTGTTGACCATTTTTATATTTTCTTTTGAGAAATGACTATTTGCCCATTTTTAATAGGGTATTTGATTTTTTTACTATTGAATTTAAATGCCCTTATTTATTTTGGAGATTAACCCTTTATAAGATATATGGTTTGGGCAAGTATTTTGTCCCATTCCATAGGTTGCCTTTTAATTTTGTTGATTGTTTCCTTTCCAGTGCAGAAAATGTTTAATTTGATGTAATCCCACTTGTCTACTTTTGCTTTTTGGCACCTATGCTTTTGGTGTCATATCTAGGAAATCATTACCAAGACTAGTGTCTTGTAGGAGTTTCTTCTAGGATTTTATAGTTTCTGGTCTTATGTGGAAGTCTTTAATCCATTTTGAGTTGATTTTTGTATACAGTCTAAGCTAAGGGTCCAATTTCATTCTTTTGCATCTGGATATCCAGTTTTCCCATCACCATTAACTGAACATAGTATCTTTTCCACGTTGTGTATTCTTGGTAACTTTGTTGAATATTAACGGACAGTTATTTGCACAGCTTTATTTCTGGGCTCTTTATTCTCTTCCATTGCCTTTATGCTAATACCATACTGTTTTTGATTATTGTAGTTTTTTATTATATTTTGAAATCAGGAAGTGTGATACATCCAGCTTTGTTCTTCTTGCTCAAAATTGCTTTGGCTATTTTGGGTTTTGGGTTCCATACAAATTTTAAGGTTGTTTTTTCTATTTCTGCAACAAATGCCATTCAGATTTTGATAGGGATTACAGTCTTTACAACTTATCGTCATCATCATGCAGGAACTCTGGATCTTAATTAGAGGCTATGCAAGAACTTTTTGTGATCATGGTAATATAAAGGGATTTGTTTTCAATGTACAGAATTAAAATTTTAGGGATTTAAATTTAAAATTTGATAGGGATTACAGTCAATCTGCAGACTGCCTTGGGCCCTATGGACATTTTAATAATATCAATCCTGATCCATGAACACAGGATATTTTTCCATTTATTTTTATTTCTTTATTGCTTTTATTTCTTTCCTCATTGTCTTATACTTTTCACGGTACAAGTCTTTTACTTCCTCAATTAAGTTTATTAGTATTTTATTCTTTTGAATTTATTGTAAATAGAATTGTTTTCTTAATTTTGTTTTTTGGATGATTTGTTTTTAGTGCATAGAAGTGCAACTGATTTTTGTATGTTATTTTGATTACTGAAACTTTGCCAAACTTGTTTATTAGTTCTAATGGTTTGGGGTGTGTGTGTGTGCGTGTGTGTGGTCTTTAGAGTTTTCTACATGTAAAATCATGTCATCAGATACTTTTACTACTTTCTTTCCAATTTGGATGCATTGTATTACTTTGTCTTGTCCCAATACTCAGCTAAGACTGTCAATACTACGTTGACTAGAAGTGGCAAGAGTGATCATCCCTGCCTTGTTCCCGCTCTTAAAGGAAAAGCTTTCAGTTTTCTACCATTGAATTTGATGTTAGCTATAAGCTTTTCCTATATGACTTTATTGTGTTAAAGTAAGTCCCTTCTATACCTAATTTTTTGAGAGTTTTTATCATGAAAAGGTGTTGTATTTTGTCAGATGTCTTTTCTGCATCTGTTGAGATGATCATGTGATTTTTAGTCTTCATTCTGTTAATGTGGTGTATCATAATGATTTGTGGGTATTGAACCATTCTTATAGCCTAAGCATAAATCCCACTTGGTCATGGTGTATGATCCTTTTAATTTGCTGTTGAATTTCGTTTACTAATATATTGTTGCAGGTTTTTTGCATCTATGTTCACAAAAAATATTGGCCTGTAGTGTTCTATTCATGTGGTGTCTTTAGCTTTGGTATTAGGGTGATGCTGAGATGCTGACCTCTTAAAATAAGTTTGGAAGGGATGTCACTTCCATTTTTTGGAAGAATTGAAGGATTGGTATCAATTCTTCTTTAAATGTTTAGTAGAATTTAAATTCTTAACTTTCTGTCCATTTAGTAAATATATAACCTTAAGGTTGTGATCAATGTAGCCCTATAGTGGTGTGGTAGGTTTATATATACTACATAGCAACCAAACAGTAATTCCAAAATATTTCAAGATCTTTACTTCAGTTAAACTTCAGTTACACTTTGAAGAGCATTTATCATTCACACAGTACTTCTTAACATCTCCTTTCTGAACCAGTCTGGTACACTTGAAGATGTGGGGCTGAGAAGAAACTAAGTCAGGAGTCTCTCCAGTGTGTCTAATGAGGAGAAAGGCTAGGAGCACCTTAGACCCTAATATTTTTAGTCCTGCCACATGTATCAGATTGGAAATTTTAATTCTGTACATTGAAAACAAATCCCTTTATATTACCATGATCACAAAAAGTTCTTGCATAGCCTCTAATTAAGATCCAGAGTTCCTGCATGATGATGACGATAAGTTGTAAATATTTCCTCTCTGTGATCTTCAATTTCCTAAAGCTTTCTTACCTTATCCCCATTCTGTGGGATTGAAAAATTTCATGTTCCAATGTCTATTTTTACCAAAAAATGCTGCTCCTTATGTTAATTTTGAAATAATAATCAAAATACTGAATCTTTCTATATGAAAACATCATCCTGTATTTACAGTAGATGAAACCTTTAAGATTTACTACACAGCAAAATTCTGACCACAAATTACTTCTCATAAAGTTTCACACTATTTGGTATTTAAGGATCCATTCAGAGATGAATCTTAATCTAATAAAATGGTTCTTGAACTCTAGCACATGTCAGCATCATACGAAGAGCTTGTTAAAACACATATCCTGGGCTCTACTCCCAAATCTTCTGATTTAGTGAATGTTTGGTGGATCCCAAGAATCTGAATTTCTAACAGATTCCTAAGTGATGTTCATGTAATTGATCTGGAGAATTCCATACTTTGAGCTTTTTAGATCTGTAGACTTTGAGTTTTCATCAAACTTGGACATTTTTTGGCTGCTATTTCTCCAAATATTTTCTTTCTGTCCCCACCTCTCTGTCAGCTCCCTCAAGTTACACACATATTAGGCCATATGAAATTGTTCCACAGCTCACTAGTGCTCTGTTCATTTTTTTTTTTTAGTCTTTGATATCTCTTTTTTATTTCAGTTTCTACTATTAATGTCTTCAAGTTCATTAATCATTTCTTTTGTAATGCCTAATCTGCTATTGGTCCCACTCAGTGTAGTTTTGTCTCAAACACTGTACTTTCCTTCTTAAACTGTTCAACTTGAGTCTTTTTGTATTTTCCATGTTTCTACTCAACATCATCAGTCTTTACTCTAGCTTCTTGAACATATGGAATGCAATTATAGTAACTGTGAGTATGTCCTTGACTATTGGTTCTATCGTTTACATCATTGCTGGATCAATTTCAAGTGATTGTTTTTATTGCTAATTGTGGGTTATATTTTCCTACATGCCTGAAAAATTTTTATTGGATGCTACATGTGGTGATTTTACTATATCGAATGCTGGATAGTATTGCATTCCAATAAATATCCTCAAATCTTATTCTAGGATGCAGTTAAGTTACTTGAAAACGGTTTGACCCTTCTGAGTCTTGCTTTTTTTATATGATTTTTCTTTTTAAAGAATAGTGTATTTTTATGGTTTTTTTTTAAGAGTTATTTATTTATTTATTTGACAGATCACAAGTAGGCAGAGAGGCAGGCAGAGAGAGAGAAGGGGAAGCAAGCTCCCTGCTGAGCAGAGAGCCCAATGTGTGTTCTGAGATGATGACCCAAGCTGAAGGCAGAAGCTCAACCCACTGAGCCACCCAGGTACCCCTGTGATTTTTTTTTTAAGTAATCTCTGCACCCAATATGTGGCTCAAACTCAACCCCAAGATCAAGAGTCATACACTCCACCACCTGAGCCAGCCAGCAATCCCTTGGGTCTTGCTTCTAAAGTTTATAAAGTGAAACTAGAACAGCATTTAGTCCAGGGCTTGTTTTGTCTACTACTGACTTAAAACCCTTCTAAATATTCTACCCAGTGCCCCATATGTTATGCTTTTGAGAACAGGAACTATTCCCAGCCCCAAGAGAGTTCCAGCAATTTTTCCCTGTAGTCCCCTGGTGGCTCTTTCCTCAGATATTTTCTTCACATGTATGCATGAATCATTTTCCATTTGATGATTCAAGGGGATCATCTGCATGTCTGTGAAGTACGTGCTCTCGCTCTCTCTCTCTCTCCCTCTCAGCAGCTTTCTCCAGTATTCTTCCTTTCAAAGAGCATTTCTATACTCTTCCCTGAAAACTCTGTTTGCATTGGTTTCTCTGGGCTCCCAATTCTGTCTCCTAGGCTCCAAGAGACTGCAGGTTCCTTTTCCTGACCTTCAATCTGGTAACTCGCTCCAGATAGTAAGATGGGGCAATCATATAGTTCCTGACTCTCAGGGATCACTATCCTTCATTAAGTGAAATCCAGTGTCTTACAACCCATTGTTTTACCCATTGTTTTATATATGTATATAAGCTGAGTTTTTTAGTTGTTCCAAATTAGAGAGTAAATCTGGTCCCTGTTACTCTGTTCGCCAGAAACTAGAGAATACTCATTGGCAACCACTGACCTACTGATTAAAAGCATGCATTCCAGAGCGTGGCTATCTGGGCTTCCTTCCAGTTCTGCCACCTAATAGCTATATAATGTCAGGCAAGTCATTTGGACTTCATCTTAGTTATTTGCATTCAGTTTTCTCCCTTTTAAAATGAGAGTAATAATGGTATTCAGGAGAGTTAAGGTGATAAATAAATTAATATAGGAGATGTGCTTAGAACAGTCTGGCACCAGTATATATTAGGTGGTATTATTATGAAAATAATAAAGGTTATCAGATTATTAAAAATTATACAAATAAGACATTATATTCAAGATACATACCATATGTGGTGAGAAACAATTTTCTTGGCTAAAATATTACTTACTATTTCAGATAGCCTCTTTAATTCCTTCACTTAGAAAGTTTAAAGCCAGTTACATATTAAATGCTGTTCTTTTCATAGTCTACCGAGTGTTATGAACTGAATTGTATCCCATGCTACATGTGGTGATTTTACTATATCGAATGCTGGATAGTATTGCATTCCAATAAATATCCTCAAATCTTATTCTAGGATGCAGTTAAGTTACTTGAAAACAGTTTGACCCTTCTGAGTCTTGCTTTTTTTTATATGATTTTTCTTTTTAAAGAATAGTGTATTTTTATGTTTTTTTTTAAGAGTTATTTATTTATTTATTTGACAGATCACAGATTCCTATGTTGAAGTTCTAAACCCCAGGACCTCAGAATATGACTGTATTTGAAGATAGGGTAGTTAAAGAGGTAATTAATTTAAAATGAGGTCCTTAAGGTGAGACTTAACCCATTACCACTAGTGTCCTTATAAGAAAAGGAAGTTACAAAACAGACATGTACAGAGAGAAGACCATGTGAACACAGCAATGAAAAGACAACCATCTATAAGCCAGAGAGAGGGGCTTCAGAAGAAATGAAACCTGTTGACACTTATTTCAGATATCTAGTGTGAAGAAATGTGAGAAAATAAATTTCTGTTGTTTAAGCCACCCACTCTGTGATACTTTGCTATCGCAGCCCCAACAAACTAATGCAAGCATCCCTAATAATTAAAATTTGATATTAATAAGGCCACAAATTGGGGTGCCAGGGTGGTTCAGTTGGTTAAGCAGCTGTCTTCAGCTCAGATCATGACCTCCAGGTCATGATTGAGCCCCACAGTGAGCTCCCTGCTCAGCAGGGAGTCTGCTACTTCCTTTCCCTCTGCCTCTGCCCCTCACTGCCATTCACTCTCTCTCTCTCTCTCAAATAAATAAACAAAATCATTTAAAAAAAATAATAAGGCCACAATTTATGATCATGATCTCCTACTATCATTGTGTTATAAGGCAAATTTTTAAACCTCTCTAATATAGCTATTTAGCTATATAGCTATTACATCTATAAACATAGATGTAAATCTCTATAAATATAGATATGTCAGGGGCGCCTGGGTGGCTCAGTGGGTTAAGCCGCTGCCTTCGGCTCAGGTCATGATCTCAGGGTCCTGGGATCGAGTCCCGCATCGGGCTCTCTGCTCAGCAGGGAGCCTGCTTCCTCCTCTCTCTCTCTCTGCCTGCCTCTCTGCCTACTTGTAATCTCTCTCTGTCAAATAAGTGAATAAATCTTTAAAAAAAAATATATATATATATATAGATATGTCAGTGAATAAATAATTATACATATTATATATCAATTATGTATACTCCTTAAAAACAGAAGCATATGTAAATGTAATATATGGGTATTTATGATATTTAATAAAAGAGTTTTATGTAAAAAAGTATTTCATAATTGAAAACTAGTATTATTTCAATATAATTTACTTTGACATTTCAAATAACACTTCTACAAATAGGGCTAAAATGAACATGGTAGACTTCCATTAGGAAGATTAAATATCATTTTGCATATAATTAGTAATGTATTTATTTCACAGGGAAAATTAATAAAGTAAAATTAGTGTTAATCAGATTTTTAAACGGAATGAAAGTATTCTGTAATTCTCAGCTTTATCCTGCACAATATTCATCACTTTGCTCTTAGCACTTAACCAAAGAAATGACTCTTTAATTACCAAAATATATCATAAATGAAGAATAAAATCTTTCCTGAAGCCCACTGTTTCCTTGGAGTGTTTCAGCAATCCATTTGTGTTGATCTGTTCATAAGAACCAAATAATTCATTCAGTTAAGTTCCAAGCAGCAAGAAAAGCCTGTAATGGCTGATAAATATTTGGAAAGATGAGTGCAAAAGAAATGCCATCAGCGTGACCTACAAAGTAGAGGGATGTTTCAAAAGAAACCAACGACAAAGCAGCCTTTTGTATTACTCATTGATAACTCCCAAGGGTGATGACAAATCAAAAAACCTTCAGAACCATGTTTCTTCCATGTTTTGAAGATGTGAGGGGAAGAAATAAACACTTAAAAATATCTCCTTTTGTACAAATAAATCGGGCCACGGATGTCAAAGTAGGTCAAAGAGAGAGACGTTCCCTCATAGCTCTACAAGATTTTGTAGATGAAGTATAAACCCCAGAAACTGTTTGAGGGAAGGGGTGAAAAAAGACAAGTACAAGACAAACAGTGTCCTTGTTTGTGGAGCTTTTGTTCTGCTAAACAGAAACAATAAAAATGGGTAAATACTTAGACGAGATCATTTCAGATAGAGATCCGTGTCAGGAATCAGATACACAGGCTGGTGGGCTGCAGCAGGCTAGAGGAGTATTTCAGGTTGGGTTGTCAGAGAAATTCTCTTTAAGGAGAGCACATTTGATCCGATACACAGGAGTGATAACAAAGAAGTCAACCTTGCCAAGATTTGGAGGAAGAGCAGTCCAGGCAAAGGACTCAGCAATGTAAAATCCCCGAGATAGGAACAAGCATGACATTTTGAATCACAAAAGGAAAATCAATGTAGCTAGAGTTTGGTGGATGTCAGGGATGTGAGTACAGAGTGGTGGGCAAGAGCTCTATCAGAAGGTAGGACTTGTATCGTTCTTATAACCTCCCCCCAACCCACTACCTCTGTGGCCTGATTTGATTATGCCATTCATCTGTCACTTCATATGTACCCTCTCCTATTGCTATCTTTTGACATGTAAATATTCTGTTTTCCCAAACAAATTCTAAGTTCTTTAAGAGCAAGACTGAATGTTCTTGTCTATAGATCCCACAGTGCTTTCTTTATAAGTTTTGTTTGTGTATGTGTGTATGTGAGAGAGAGAGAATATATACCATGGGCACAGAATCTACTAGTGGTTTAGAATTTAAGCTCTAGAACCAAACTGCCTAGAATCAGCTCCTGGATTTTATTACTTACTAGGTATGTAACTTCAGCAAGTTAACTTCCCAGTGGTTTGATTTTCTAACCAATAAATGGGAGACCTGCACTTGCCTCACATGGTGGTTATAAGGCTTACATAGATTATCAGATTGTGTAACAGGCAGAACATTTAAAGGTGAGAGGTACAGTGGTGAGGTTAGAAACTACACCATCAATGGACTGAGAACCAGCAATTCAAAACCTATGTAGATAATCTGATTACATCTTGCACATATGCACCAGGAATTGTACAAGAATTTTCATGACAGTATAAAACTGAAATTCCATGGGGTGCCTGGGTGACTCAGTCAGTTAAGTGTCTGCCTTTGGCCCAGGTCATGATCCCCGGGTCCTAGGATCAAGCCCCCTGTTGGGCTCCATGCTCAGTAGGGAGCCTGCCTCTTCCTCTCCCTCTGCCTGCAGCTCCCCCTGCTTGTGCCCTCTCTCAAATAAATAAATAAATAAATAAATAAAACTTAAAAAAAAAAAAAAAAACAAAATAAAAGAAATAAAATGGAAATTCCAAAGTCCATCGATAGTAAATAGAGAAACTGAATAGTCATAAAAAGGAATCTAATACAGCTGTTTAAATGAGCAAACTAAGGTAACACATACAATGTGAACTAACCTAAGGAATATAATGTGGTGCAAAAAAATTGTAAAAAAATATATACAAATGACTCCACTTACATTAGTTTCTCACATTCAAAAATATACAAAACCCAACAATATATATTTAGAGAGACAAGCATATGTGGTAAGCCTGTCAAGAAAAATAAAATGATAATAACAATACTAGGAGAGTAGTAACCTTGTAGAGAGAGGGAAGGAGTTGAGATCAAAGAAGGGCACACAAAAGACATCAGGGATAATGATAATGTCCTTTTTCTTACACCAGTATTGGGTACACTGGTTATCACTGTATTATTAGTACTTTTGGTTTTCAAAGGATAGTCTGCAGATTAGAGGACATGGGCATCACCCGGGATTTTTGTTGACCCTGTAGAAACACATCCCACCCAGCCTGCCTGAGTCAGAATCTTCATTTTAACAAGAACCCGGGTACTTTGTTTGCACATTAAAGTTTGAGAATCACTACTTTAAAATTTATATGAATTTTGTAAGCCCTTTTTTGTATTTAATAATTATTTAATAAAAACTTCTATAAGGTATGAATTCATGTTTGATATCAAATTCTAGTTATCTCCGCATCTAGATCTTTGAAATACCCAATTCCTTCTTCTTCTAATGAGCCCATTCACTTCTCTATCAAAGATGAGCACAAGGATGACTACACAAAGTACTGCATCTAGAGCCCACTTCAGTATTAATGGCGATAACTGATGATTAACTGTTATTTCCTTTCATGTGTCCCTTCCTTTGGAGTGCTCATTTCAATATCTCAGCAGATTGGAGTAGCCTCTGCAAACCTATTATCAAAATCAACTTACTGAGATCATATTACATTCAACATTACCTGGGTAAGAGGTTTTTTTAATTAACAGATAATGTATTATTTGTTTCGGGGATACAGGTCTGTGAAACATCAGTCTTACACAATTCTCAGCACTCCCCATAGCACCTACCCTCCCCAATGTCCATCACCCAGCCACTCCATCCCTCCAACCCTGCCTCCCCTCTAGCAACCCTCAGTTTGTTTCCTGAGATTAAGAGTCTCTTATGGTTTGTCTCCCTCTCTGGTCTCATCTTGCTTCATTTTTCCCTCCCTTCTCCTATGATCCTCTGTCTTGTTTCTCAAATTCCTCATATCAATGAGATCATATAATTGTCTTTTTCTGATTGACTTACTTCACTTGGCATAATAGCCTTTAGTTTCACCCACGTCATTGCAAATGGCAAGATTTCTTTTCTTGATGGCTGCACAATATTCCATTGTATATATATACCACTTCTTCTTTATCCATTCATCTGTTGATGGACATCTCAGCTCTTTCCATAGTTTGGCTATTGTGGACATTGCTGCTATAAACATTCAGGTGCACGTGCCCCTTCAGATCAATACATTTGTTTTTGTTTGTTTGTTTTTTCAGATCAGTACGTCTGTATCTTTAGGGTAAATACCCAAAAGTGTGATAGGGTAGCCCTATTTTCAACTTTTTGTGGATCCATACTGTTTTCCAGAGGGCTGCACCAGTTTGCATTTCCACCTACAGTGTAGGAGGGTTCCCCTTTCTACCTGGACAAGTTTTAAGAATTATGATATAATCATTTTCTACTCTCATGTTGTCTGTAGGAATTGTTTGGTCTACAAGGATCTAAAACAAACTTGTGACTTTCTGGCCATAATGGAGTAACCAGTTCTGGACAACCACCCATTATAAACTGGATAAAATATATGAAGTTCTTATGTTCAGATATTGAACTTTAAGCAGTGTAGGGCTGTGATCTTGGAAAGTTGGGAAACATATGAAGTGATTTCTACAATTGCCCCAGATTTCTGCCTGGAGGCAATTATGGACTGTGAGGAGAGGGAAAGGTAACACAAAAGAGCTTGGCTTCCTTACTAACTCAGAAGACAGAGATCAGTTTGGGGAGGCTGAGGCTAGAGGTTGCAGAACAGAGATCTAGAAAGTAAGGGGCTATACAGGGGGAAAAAATAAAAAGAGCTTCAAAATTCTGCCTAGTGCTTGCTAAGTATTGGGCTTTACATGAGTGAAGTTAAATTCCACAAGCCAGAAAAAGAAAAGCCAGAGATTTGTAAGAAGAAAAATTCCTAGTGTTTGTATAGGGTGGAAAGACATTGGATCTCTGAACAGTCAGTCAGACCAGTCACTCTAGATTACCTGGGGCATCGAGTGGAGACCCCAAAAGGATCACACCTGAATAGTAGGGCTGACCCATACTAAAGAGAATACTTCTCTCCACCCACTGTGACAGAGCTTTAAAAGAGACTTGAAGTAATTAAAGTGATTAACAAATAATTTAGCTGCCTGCCAAGACAAAAATAACATTTTTAGAAGAAGTCAAAACCTAGATAACAATATAGCATTTCTCATTTTTGGCGTTCTATCAAAAATCACTAGACAAGCCAAGAGGCAAGAAAATGTGTCAAATTACAACAAGGAGAAAAAAGTCATCCAATTGAAACAGACCCAAAAATGACAGAAATGGTGGAACTAGCACACAGGGATGTTGGAATACCTATTATCACTACATGCAAATATTTAAAGAAAAACTTAACAGGGGAAGAAAAATAGAAGGTATTTTTTTAACCCAAACAGAATTCTAGAGATGAAAAAATACATCCAACATGAAAATTTTACCATATAGGATCGAGCAGCTTAGATACTACAAAAGAAAAAAGTCCATGTACTTGAAGAAATAGCAAGAGAGTTATCCAAAATCAAGAATATAGATAAAAGGATGGTAAAAAGAAAAATAAACTTGTAGAATAATATTAAGCTGTCTAATATATGTGTAACATATATATGGATTTTTATGATTATATATGTTTAAATATGAAGATGAGTTATTGAAGAAATACTGGCCACCAAATTTTCTAAATTTGATGAGACCTATAAACCCATAAAACCCCAAGAAGAGTAAACACACACATACACACACACACACACACACACACACAACCACCACCACCACCACTACCACTACCACCAAGACAGAGCATAATCAAATCACTGAAAATGTAAAAGCATCCAGAGGGGAGGGGGGAATAAAAATACATTATAGGCACAGAAACAGAGATAAAAAGTTTGGCAGGCTTCTTGTCATAAAGCATGCAACATAAGACAATGGAACAAATACCTTTGAAGTTCTGAATGAATAAAACTGTAAATTTAGGTATTATATCCAATAAATATACCCTTCAAAAATAAAAGTGAAATAAATGTTTTTAGGCAAACAAAATCTGAGATAAATCATTTCCAGCAGACTACACTGTTAGAAATGTTAAAGATGTTTCCTTCTGTTAGAAAGAAAATGATACCAGAGATAAACACATCTACACAAAACATTAAAAAGTGGTGGAAATAGTAAACATATGGGCAAATGTAAATTTTTTCTCATTTTAAACACTAATGAAAGAGATATTTGACTGTTTAAAGCAAAAATAATAACAATGTATCATGAGGTTTAACAGACATAGAAGTAAAATATATGATAAGAATAGCATGAAGGGTGGTGTTATGGACATTGGGGAGGGTATGTGCTTTGGTGAGTGCTGTGAAGTGTGTAAACCTGGCGATTCACAGACCTGTACCCCGGGGGATAAAAATATATGTTTATAAAAAATTAAAAATTAAAAAAAAAGAATAGCATGAAGGGTGGGGGAATGGAATTATAACTATTGTAAAGATCACATTATACTTTAAGTGGTATACTACTTGAAGATAGACTGTAATAATATAAAAATGCATATTGTAAACCTTGTGACAATAACTAAAAATGAATAAACCAAACAAAGTGGTTTAGTTAATAAGTCAGTAGTGGAGATAAAATGGAATACTAAAACAATCACTCCATTAATCCACTCGAAGGCAGAAACTGAGGGGGAAAGGAACAAGAAGAGACAGAATAAATAGAAAACAAATAGCAAAATAATAGATTGAAATTCAACTCTATCAGTAACTACATTAAATGTAAATTAAAAAACAAAGACTGGATTTAAACATTTTTTTTAAAAAAGACCCAGTTGTATAGACCCAGTCTATGAAAAAAAAATTAAATATAAAGACATAGAACAAAACAAACTGGACTGTACTTTTACTTGTATGGAAATTTAAGGTCTTTATAGATTTCTCTCCCACATATCATAATGTATCATAATATGATAAATTCATCAATTATAAAATCTTAAATATTATTAAATCTATATCTGTCTATCATCACTCACCAGGTTGTTTCTTAAGCTACCAATAATGCCTACTGCATATGTACATGAAGTTTAAACTGTTATTTCTGATCATTGACTTTTAGAGTGACATAAAATATTTTATTCCTATACTTAGATTCTACAATCTCCACTGACCTAGAATATCCATCAAGAACAGTATGTTACTTTCCTCAAAGCATAAGACATTTTTATTCTTCTATGACATAGACATTTTCTTCTTCTATGACAACCATTTTTTTTTTTGGTATCAAATATGACTGTCTCAGCCTCTTTTTTATTTGATTTCTAAATGTGAAATCAGATTGGTGATCACATTTCAGAGTTTCCGTTATAATATGTGGCATTTAAACACACTGAAAGTGAAGCTTGCGTTTCCATGTTATACATGAATGGATAAATGCCTTCAGTTTTTTACAACTAAATTTAAACTTTCTGGAATCTTTGCCTTTAGAATGTGCTAATCATATACCACAAAATGGCTCTGACTTCCACAGAAAATAACCCAGCTAAAGATGCTATGTTTCATCTTTGCAGTGAAATGCAAATTTCTCAAAAGATTGAATAGTATTTTCTTAATAAAATATTTTTAAATTTTATATGTAGGGCACAGAAAGCATACTAAAAATATTCTCTGGGCTGCTGGAATTTTCAAATATTAGAACTGATAATTTTCAATCACCTGAAATCTTTGCCTCTGAGAATTTTATTATACAACAGTGAATACATTCTATGAATAGCCAAGGGTATTCTTTTCCTTACATTATTTATTTTCATTGTATTATCTCTAGCTAAAGATGCTCATAAATGTTGACACTTTTTCATTGATTGCTTGTTTGAGAAATGTCGATATTTTCCTTTAACTTCTTTGTTTACTTCCTTTCCTTCCAACCTTGTCTTGACTTTGTAGCCGTTGAATACCTGACATGAAAAGAAAATACCTTGGCAGGTCTAATAGATAATTATTTCAAAGCAGAACATTAGATAAATAAATAGCCTTTATATCCCAAACTACAAATGAACAGTTTTTCCAACTGAGAACCTTTATAAGTTCAGACTCTGGTATTGTTCATCAAAATGAGTATAATTTCATATGTGCCTTTGTGTACTCCATTTTGATAGTAAGTGTTTTCCTAAGTGGGTACATTTTTTAAAGTCTTTATTTAATTCAATCCAGCTAGTTAACATACAATGTAATTTTAGTTTCAGATGTACAACAATATAGTGATTCAACACTTCCATACATCACTTGGTGCTTGTCACAAGGAATGCATTCCTTCATCCCTATCACCTATTCAACCCATCCCCCGACCCACCTTCCTTTTTATAACCATCAGTTAGTTCTCTATAGTGAAAAGTCTATTTCTTGGTTTGCCTCTCTCTCTTTTTTTTCCTTTGCTTGTTTGTTTTGTTTCCTAAATTCCACAAAAGAATGAAACCATGGTATTTCTCTTTCTCTGGCTGACTTATTTAAATTAGCATTATACTCTAAAACTTCATTCATGTCATTGCAAATGTCAAGATTTCATTCTTTTTTATGGTTGAATAATATCCCATTATGTGTGTGTGTGTGTATGTGTGTGTGTGTGTGTGTATGCACTCACCATATCTTCTTTATCCATTCGTCAGTCACTGGACTCTTGGGCTGTTTCCATAATTTGGCTATTGTATATAATGCTGCTATAAATACTGGGGAGCATGTGTCCCTTTGAATTAGTAATTTTGTATTCTTTGGTAAATTCCTAGTAGTTCAATCGCTGGATCATAGAGTAGTTCTATTTTTAACTTTTGAGGAAACTCCATACTGTTTCCACAATGCCTGCATCAGTTTGCATCTCCACCAACAGTGCAAGAAGGTTCCCCTTTCTTCACATTTTTGCCAGCATTTATGATTTCCTGTGTGATTGATTTTAGCCATTCTGACAGTTGTGAAGTGATAACCCATTGTAGTTTTCATTTGCATTTCCCTGATGATTAGTGATGTTAAGCATCCTTTCATGTGTCTGTTGGCCATCCAGATGTCTTCTCTGGAAAAATTCTTGTCTTCTGCCCATTTTTTAATTGGATTATTCACTTCTGGGGTGCTGAGTTTTATAAGTTATTTATATATTTTGGATACTAACCCTATATCAGATATGTCATTTGCAAATATCTTCTCCTATTCCATAGGTTGCCTTCTAGTTTTGTTGACTGTTTCCTTAGCTGTGTAGATAAGTATATGTCATCCCAATAGCTTACTTTTGCTTTTGTTTCTCTTGCTTCAGGAGACATATCTAGAAAGAAGTTGCTACAGCTAATGTCAAAGAAGTTACTTCCTCTGTTCTGTTCTAGAACTTTTGTGGTTTTAGGTCTCACATTTAGGGCTTTGATCCATTTTGAATTTATTTTTGTGTATGGTGTAAGAAAGTGGGCCATTTCATTCTTTTGCACATTGCTCTCCAGTTTTCCTAGTACCGTTTGTTGAAGAGACAGTCTGTCCCATTAGATGTTCTTTCCTGCTTTGTTGAAGATTAATTGACCATAAAATTGTGGGTTCATTACTGGGTTTTCTCTTTTCTTCTATTGATCTGTGTGCCTATTTTTGTACTAGTACCATACTGTTTGAATACTACAGCTTTGTACTGTAACTTGAAGTCTAGAATTGGGACACCTCCAAAAGCTGTGTGAACTTTTTAACTAGTGAAATTTTATGGCACTTATATAAAATATGTCCTCCGATCTTTATTTAATAGAAATATGTCTGCTTGGGGCACCTGGGTGGCTCAGTCTTTAAGTGTTTGCCTTCAGCTCAGGTCATGGTCCCAGGGTCCTGGGATCGAGCCCTGCATTGGGCTTGCTTGCTCAGTGGGGAGCCTGCTTCTCCCTCTGCTTGTGCTCTCTCTCTGTCAAATAAATAATTTTTTTTTTTTTTTTAAGAAAGAAATGTGTCTGCTTGACTACGAGTTTCCTTTACATAAGACTTTGTCACTGTGGCTTCTCCTCTCCTAACATCTAAAATTTGATGGGTATATGCAATTAGTATCTTTGTAATTGCAAAAGAAAAAGAACACCTAGCCAAGTTCAATTTTAATTTATTTCATACATGTTCTTCTTTGCTTAGACACGACCATTAGGGTAATCTTTCACTAAATGGGTTAGCCTAAGTGTCATTTCTTTGTTGCATCTTCTGAAATAAAGTGAAAAAAATCAAGGAGACTCAAGTAACTCTTTTCCCAACGACCTGCAGAAGTATCAAGACTGATTTCAACACACCCAGTCCAGTAACTGTGCTTCTGGGAAGTGCCTGCCTGAACGCATTCCTGCCCTGCCACAGCCCTCACCACCCCCCCACCCATATCTCACAGGCTGCTGCTTTAGAAATAAGTTTCTCAGCTTCAATTAAACAGCACCCACTAGTGTAATATATTTAACGTGTTATTAACATGATACGGATATCAAGTATGTGGAGCATGTCAAACCTATTTCTTTCCTTTTTCTTTTATAACTTCAATGTTTTTTTTTTCACTTTAGGCATATAGAAGCTGGCTAATCTATATTCCTTCTTAAAGTATCGGTCCTTCATTTATTTCTACAAAGAAGCAACTGTCAGTGACATACTTTGGAAGTGGGGTAGACCACTCACATGAGTCCGAGTACACACAGTCGGTGAAATTCCCTACTGCTTGTGAAGCTTCCCTGTTGTTGAGACCGTGCTTCAGTTTATAGGCTCTGGGTGATCTGAACCCTGTCTACCCTCCCTGCTCTCTCTGCTCTCACCATACAGACCGTCTCGCTAGTCTGAAAATCCCATTCCACTTTCTTTGCTTCGTTTTCACTTCAGTCTGGAATAGTCTTTCTCCAGACAGTGATTGTTGATTCTTCCATGTCATTCAGGTCTCTGCTCAAATGCAACTTCCTCAGAGAGGCACCCCAGATCACCCTACCTTAAAAAAAAAAAAAATAGTACCCCCTGTGACTTTATAACACCCCTCCCTAATCCTTTTCACAATATTACGTATGTGTGTCTTTGTTCTTCATCTGTCTCCCCCACTAGAAAGTAGGTTCCAGGAGGGTAGAGACTTCATTTTGTGCACATCATCCCAGTGCCTGACATACACGAGTCACTCAGAAAATATTCGGTGAATGGAAGGCAGGAAAGTAAGCAAGCAGGAAGGCAGAGAGGGAGGGAGGAAGAGAGGAAGTGGGGAAGAAAATGAAAACGTATTATTCTTGTTCAGGGTGGAATGTTCTCTTTAGTTCCTATCACAGTCTTCCAGGGTGGCCGCTGGCTGCGTTCCATGGCTTCCTGAGCTACTCCATTTGGGATCAGCCCATGAGGTCTACCTACACCGCCACCCTCATGAATTCCTAGGTGGGCAGTCTCTGTGGAATTTACTCTGTCAGGTGTGTACTGTCCCTAACTGTCTCTACAGGGGGCTACTTCATGATGCTCTTAAAGAAGTTTGCCTTCTTATACTATTTATACTACTTCTTCAATTCAACGACTCCAGAAGCTTCTATAGTGGGCTTGAGCCTTGGGAGACAAGATGAAAATAGTAACACTTAATACTTCTTAAGTATTTATTATGAGGCAAGCACTGACTTAAGCACTTTGCAAGTATTAACTCATTTAATTAATTCTATGAAGTACTGTTACTTACATTGCAGTTGAATAAACAGATTGAGAGAGGCTGGGTAACTTTCCTCAATCATCCAGAATTTGAACATGTGTACTGTAGCTCTGAGACCCCTGTTCTTAACTATTATCCATACTGAGGTACCACAGACAGCACTGAGCAGGGATTTAGAAGACATACGTGCTTGCCCTTCCTCTGTGATCTTATACAATATTCTTAACTTTTTTAAGTTAAGGAATACTCTCCTCACCTATTATTAAATCAAAAGTTTGGACTACATAATCTATAAATGCCTTCCATCTCCAACATTTCATAACTGGTTTACAGTGAATCTAGAGAGAGTTTCAACTAAAGGGTAACTTTTGGGTACATTCTACACTGCTCATATCCTCTTCTATAGCTCTTATCATCTATGTGGCAACATCATAAAATGAAAAAACATGATCTAGGTTTAAATCTTAGCTTTTCCATGTCTCAACTGTGCAGGCTTCAGTAATTTATTTCATCTTCAGAATCTGTTTTTTTTTTTTTTGCTTTTGTTTTTTCTAAAATTAATATTACCCAACTTACAGTTCTTTCTCAAGGATTTAAAGAGATAAAGTATGCAAACATGACTGGTAAACCTTAGATACCCAATAAAAGTTCATTTCCCCATCATTTTTGCTCTATACTAGTCTTGGGTGTTTTACACAGATGCTGTTATCAGACAAAATAAATGAGAGCCAAGAAATTTTGTTTTAAACTTTCATTTGTGACCAGACATTTGCTTTATAAAATAGAACAAGAAAATCAGGTTCCCCATAATTTTCAATTTTACTCTGTTTTCTGTAGATGCAGAGAATGACCTAATCTTTATTAGGTTCACCAGAGCAGGTTTCAAGAAGCACCTAGGTTGCATTTTAGGAGCAGATGATATTAAGAGACACTTGTATTATGCTAAATACCAGTCTTCCTATTACATAGCATTAAAGGCATTTATTTTTTTTTAAGATTTTATTTATTTATTTATCAGATAGAGATCACAAGTAGGCAAAGAGAAAGGGGGAAGCAGGCTCCCCACCAAGCAGAGAGCCTGATGCGGGGCTCGATCCCAGGACGCCGGGATCACGACCCGAGCAGAAGGCAGAGGCCCAACCCAGTGAGCCACCCAGGCACCCTAAAGGTATTTCTTGGCAAGCCCAGACTTCCATTTCTAATAACACTGTCTTTAGTTTTTGCTTTGATCTCCTTCTGGCTGCCAGAATGCCATTTTTAAAACATCATCCTGTTACACAATGCACAGCTTAGTAAAATGTAATAGAAAGTGGACTCAGAAGCCCTGGATTTGCTTCTTAGCATCACAATTTACTAGCCATGTGCAGCTGAGCAATGTTATCAACTTGGTAACTTCTATGAGCCTCTGATTCCTTATTTGATAAATGAAAATCATGATACAGTCAACCTTACCACATTGTTATGAAGCTTAAATGAGATAATGTATGGTCCTGACACAGAGTAGCCACTTGATGAAAACCACTCAGATCTGACTGAGGAACACAAATAGGATCATTCATTCTGCAGCCCAGTTAAATACACACATCTCAAAAGCATAAGAAATTTTGAGAAAAAAAAATGCAACAAATAAGATTATATTGCAATGTAAGCAAACCTAATTCCTATCACTTGTCACTTATCAGTATAATGCAATGAAACAGCTAATACCTGAGCCATGTATTTGTTCCCAACCACCATGAAATGACTCAAAAGAGCCAGACAGTCCTTCTCTCTGTTGAGTCACTGAATCATTCCCCCTTCTGGAAATAGACAGCAGCTATGTCTCCTGTGTTCCATGATGACTTGTTCTTCAGCCATTGTTCACACAGAGGGACAACAACCCTGTTTCCTGCTGGGTGCTAGTGAAATGGGAGTCCTGTATATCTAGGGGTAGATGATCCAGGAGTAGATTCTGTCAATAAAGTCTAGAGGACTCACGCAACCCTCCATATGAATGTTAGGTGAGTCTAGTTATCCATTCCTCGTCAAAAGACTCATGGAATCTCCTTATTTTGTATTTATCCAAACATACAACAGTTTATACCTTGCCTTTCCCCCTAATGTTGGAGTTGATTTTATAATAACAATAACAAACATATTTCTAATTTGAACATTCCTTAATCAAAGAGGAATTTCTAGGATGGCTTTTTCTTCTTGATTATTTATCTTCTTTGTTTTTGCTTTAATAAATATTTACTGAGTACTTACTCTACACCAGTTGCTTTCACATGGATTATCTCATTTAATGACAGCCAGGTAATAGTTGTCAAAAACAAGGGCTTTAGAGACAGAAAGATTTGGGTTCAACACATTCCGCTGCTATGTCTAGAGATTTGTCATTATCATCCCCATTTCATGATAAAGAAATTGAAACTAAGTAAAACTTCAAAATTTAATCAAGATCACCCAGCCATTGAGGGGCAGAGTTGAAATTTCAACCCAAGTCTGCCTGACCAAAGTTTCTGTCAGGATTTCCTAGTTGTTCTTTCAGTGTGGAGACACTTGTCACACACTGTGGTTCTAAAAATACTGGATCACACTCTTCTTTGAGAAAATTTAAAAGTCTGTGGGCTTTCTCCCCAGGAACATAGAATATATATTTACTACATGCACATATCATATAACACTTATAATTTCAGGAGGTTAACAGACCTTTTGAAACCCAACCCCTACAGATCTATGAAGTTTAAATTAACCTTTACTGCTAAGCTGTGACAGTTGTCGTAGTATTTGGAAGTGGTGTCTTGTCAGTAATGGGTAACCTTTCAGGAAGTGGTGACAGATCATGAATCACACATAAAAGATAACCCATTCTTAGTCATTCCATGAATATTTGTTGGGCACCTCCTGTATGCCAGGCACTGTTAGAGTCACTAAGCAAATAACAGAGAATGAAACTGATGAGAACATCTGCTCCCCCAGGAGCTTACATCCTAACTGGTGATTTTTTATGTGTTTATTCCCCACCCATAAATGGGGTTCCCAAGATTCTTACCCCTCATGTTAAAATGTGGGCACACCTACTCCCTACTGCACTATAGAGTCTCAATTTTGATCTACATGAACCAGATTTTTTTCAGTCAGTATAGTTAAATTGAAGGAGCTTTCCTCAACACAATAAAGGTCATAGATGCAAATCACACAACTAGCATCTTTGCTCAATGAAAAACAAAGGTTTTCCTCTAAGATCTGGAACAAGGCCAGGATGCCTATTCCTGCCACTTCTATTCAATGTAATACTAGGAGGTCTAGCCAGGATAATTAGGCAAGAAAAGGAAGTGAAAAGCATCCAAATCATAAAGGAAAAGGCAAAATTATCTATATTTGCACATAACATGATTTTATATGTAGAAAACCCTAAAAACTTCACACAAAAAATTATTAAATCAATCAATAAATATAAGCAAAGTTGCAGGATACAAGATCAAGATATGAAAATCAGTTGCATTTCTTTGTTTTTAGATTTTATTTATCTTTTTATTCATTTACTTATTTTAGAGAGACAGCACAAGTGGGGGATGAGCAGAGGGAGAGGGGGAGAGAACCACAAACGAACTCCATGCTGAGCACGGAGCCCAACACGGGACTCTATCCCACAACCGTGAGATCATGACCTGAGCTGAAATCAAGAGTCAGAGGCTTACCTGACTGAGTCACCCAGGCACCTTTAAAAAAGAAATATTTTAAAAATCCCATTTATGGTGACATCAAAAAGAATAAAATACTTAAGAATAAACTTAACCAAAGAGGTGAAAGAAAGATTTGTAAACTGAAAACTATAAAACACTGTTTCGTGCCAAGATCAGCCAATTGACAGTAAAACCATTGGCTGGAAGTGGCTGGGTGCACTCACCTGAGCTCCAGTGAGCTTCCCACAGACATCGCTCCTTTCTAAACCAATGTTAGAACTGGACCAACCCTTGTGGTCCTTTCTATGATTGCAAGATGCCCTTCAGCAATAACTATTAGGAAACTTTGAGAAAAAAAAAAAAGAACTGATTATTTACAAGCCCTGGAGCATACAAGGCACACAGGTGGCAGAGAATGAGATCGTCAATAGAGAGAAACACAGAGACAGAGACAGAGAGCAGGGGCCTGTGATTCTGCTATTATTGGGGTGGAGGGAGAGAGCTTAGGATTTCTTGAGCTTACTCTTTATTGACCAATTCAAAACATAAAGCAGGAACTTGAAGTTCAGGAAGAGGGAAAAAAGGGGGGGGGTGCAAATTGTCAGTTATCAGAATCAACTAAGATCTCTAAAACAGGGACTTCAAGGCACCAGATACCCAAGGCAGTTTTGAGCAAGAATAACCAAACTGGAGACCTCACACTTCCTGATTTCAAAATCTAACACAAACCTATAGAAATAAAAACAGTATTATATGAGCATAAGAAGAGACATAGAAACTATGGAGCAGAATAGAGAACTCAGAAATACATCTATGCAAATACTGTCAACTGATCTTCCACAAAGGTGCCAAAAATACATACTGGAGAAAAGATGGTCTCTTCAATAAATGGTGTGGGGAACACTGGATACCCACATGCAAAAGAATGAAATAGGACTCTTACCTTATACCACACACAAAAATCAACTCTTGGGTTAAAGACTTAAACGTAAGACCTGAAGCCATAAAACTCCTAGGTGAAAATACAGGGGGAAAGTTTCATAACATTCATCTTGGCAATAATTTCTTAGATATGACATCAAAAGCATAGCCCCACCCCCCAAAAAAAGCCCATAAAAATAGACATCAAACTAGAAAGTTCTTGAACAGCAAAGGAAGCAATTAACAAAATGAAAAGGCCACTTACGGAACAGAAGAAAATGTTTGTAAACCATATATCTGATAAAGGGTTAATCTCCAAAATATATAAGGAACTTTTGCAACCTAATAGCAAAAAACCAAATAACCCAATTTTTAAAATGAGATAAGGACTTGAATAGACATCTCTCCAAAGAAGACATATAAATGGCCAGTAGGTATATGGCATAAAACTAGAAATCAGTAATCATCAGGAAAATGAAATTCAAACCACAATGATATATCACCTCATACTTGCCAAAATGGCTACTAGAAATTAAAAAAAGAAAAGAAAGAAAGAAAGAAAGGACAAGTCTTGGCAAGAATGTGGAAAAGTTAGAACATCTTGTGCAGTATTGGTGGGAATGCAAATGGTACAGCTTCTACAGAAAACAGTATGGAGTTTCCTCAAAAAAATAAAAATAAAGCCCCATATGATCCAGGAATACAACTTCTGGATATTTAGCCAAAAGTAATGAAATCAAGATCTTGAGAGATATTAGCACTCCCATGTCCATAGCACACTAATCACAATAGCCAAAATGTAGAAACAACCTATATATCCACCAGCAAATGAACTGATGAGGAACATGTGGTATATAAATACAGTGTAATATTATACAGCCTTAAAAAGAAGGAAATCCTGCCATTTGCAACAACATAGATGAACCTGAAAAACAATTACACCAAGTGAAATAAGCCAGACACAGAGAAGAAGTACTACATGATACCACTTCCATGATGATTCTAAAATAGTCAAACTTATAGAAGCGGAGATTAGAACAGTGGTTGTCTGAAGCTGCAGGGAGGTAGGAAATTGGGAGGTATTAATTAAATGATACAAATTGTAATTATTCGAGATGAGTAAGCCCTCTACTCTACCATACAGCATATTGCCTCTAGTTAGTACTATGCTGTATACCTAAAAATTTGCTAAGAGCAAATTTACCATTATTTTTTTGTGATAAAAACACAACAAAAGAAGGAAGGAGGAAAGTTTTGGAGGTGATGGATCTGTTATGGTGCAGATTGTGGTGATGGTTTCACAGTATGTACTTATCTCCACACTTGCCAAGTTGTATACCTTAAATACATACAGGTTTTTGGATGTCAGTCCCATCTCAATAAAGTGGTTTAGCAAAAAAAAAAAGTTAAGTTGACACACATTTGAAGGGATTGAAAATTACTAATTTACATTTTTGCTTAAACTTGTGGCAAAAGGGGGCCCCCTGGATAGCACAGTCGGTTAAGGCACCTACTCTTGGTTTCAGCTCAATTCCTGATCTCAGTACCCTGAGATTGAGCCCCGCCCCCAGCTCTGCCCTTAGCGTGGAGTCTGCTTGTGATTCTCTCTCTCTCTCCCTCAGCCTCTCCTGTTTATGCTTGCACTCTCTCTCTCTCTCTCTCTCAAATTTAAAAAAAAAAATTTTTTTAAAGAAAAGATCGTAGCAAAATAAAAAAAAAGAAGAAGAAGAAGAAGAAGGAGAAGAAGAAGAAAAAGAAAAGAAAAGGTGTCATTTCTATTTTCATTTATCCAGGCAGTCACTGAGCAGATACGAATTGTGTGTCTCCCGTGTGCCAAACCATCCTCATGTTGGCCACTTTCCATGGCCCTTTGTATGCCACAGTTGTTAGTAAAAACACAAAGGAAAGGTAGGAAATCTAGGAGCATTCTAGAGAAGAACATTAAGGGTAGGAGCGGTGTCATGGAAGGAAACATGGCCCAGAGTAAAAACATGAAACTAACACAAAGAAAGAAAGTTATTGAAAGAAAAATATAATGAAAAAGAAAATGATGGAACTCGTGTGAGGAAATGAAAACACTAAATATACATTGGAAAGAGTCATCACTGGTCTTGAAAGCAGACGTCGGTTCGAGAAGCAGAGGGCAGTAACTGAACATAGCAGTGACTGGACAGAACAGACCGGTGCACAGCGTAGCACCTGGGAAGCATTCGGGGGCTGGGATAAGACTGAACGAACAAAGGAAGATCAGACGGTCTGAATACCAATTTCAAATTGCTAGTTAGGTGCCTGTGTGAATGACTCATTGTTTCCCATTTTCTTTCCCCCAAATCTCATCTTTTATAAATCCAGAAAAGCTGGCTATATAGTTATATAAAATGAGCCTGGGTCATTGAGAAGCTTCAGTTTAATAACAAGTACAGTGAATAGGATTCCCTTTCTCTCTCCAAGCCCCGTGAAGTCCATCTGATAAAGCATTGGAAGCATGTCTCTGCACAGTAATTCCCAGAAAAGCATTTCACAGCCTTTAGTCGAATGAAATGAGTAGCTTATTTACATCCCCAGAAGGTTTACCAGGCACTTCCTCTTACATGCAATTTGTGTTTAAAATAATGATCCCATGCGGCATTTTTTTTTTCATCAAATGAACTTAAAAGTAAGCAAAAAAGATATTTCTATTCCACAAAATCAATCATCTGGGATTTGGTGGAGGTTCTTTACTTATTTATATAATACGATTCATCTATAATGGTTCATTTGGTTCACTTTGATTATTGGTGAAGACAGTATATTAGCAGAGAATATGAAGATGAGGAAGAGAAGACAATTAAAATAACCAGAACTTGAGCACAAAGGGTTTAGCTCACATCTGGTCATTAAACTTAAGTGTTTTGGCTTAGATTTCATTCCGCCCATTTACCAGGAGGTGACACTATGAGCCCGTGCAGTTTTCCTTTTCCCTGAGAGGCTGTGGGTACCCGGCCGCTTCCCAGGCCCCTTCCCAGATCGCTTCCACATTTCCCCCTCATCTGGGTGGTTTCTGTCATTTTCTGCTTGAGAAAAGTGAAGGCCAGAGAAGCTTAGTGACATCCCAACACTCCTGCCCAAGTCAGCCGCTGAGCCAGGCTCCCAGTCACAGGCTGATCCTTCCCCATCCAGGTGGCAGCGGCTCAGATTCTCAGCCCTGTTCCAGGTTGATTCACTAGGACAGGAGAGTGTGGGTGCTGCTGGAGAATGTTCTGGGGGTTGGATGTTACTGTGAGAAAGCCAACGCATCATTAGAACATGTTCTTATGCAGTTCTCATCTCGTACTGAAAACTTAGTACAAGGGACATCACTCAATTTTATTAACATATCAGTGCTGTGCCCAAAAAAAAACCCCACACTGCTTTCATGAAGTAAAAGGAAAAAGTAAAGCAAAGTTCACTTTTAATGATTTTCTTTTTTATTTTTAGGTTATTCTTTCTGGTCCAGAAAGCCCATATCCTCCCTCCCCTTCCCCCGCGAGGTACCCGGGCCAACTGTGCTTTCTGGTGGGCGGACGGCTTTCCATCATTAGTCGCTGCATTTTATTTAAAGTCACATGACCCAGCGGGAACCAGGAGGTCTATGATTCTTTCCTAGGAGGTTTGAGGGAGAGAAAGCTGCGACGTTAGATCTCCCCCCCTTCTCAGAGGCTCTATGGGAATGAGGAATATGTTTTTAATTTTTTTCTGTAAGTACAAAAGGGAACCACAGTGGGCCTCCAACCTCAGCCATTTCAGCTTAACTGCTTTTCTGATTTTTTTTTTTTTTTTTTTTTTTTTTGCCTGACACGACTTATCCAGAACAGTGGTTCTCAAACTTGAGTGAGCATCAAAATCACCCTGGAGGGCTTATTAAAACACAGATTGCTGAGTTTCACCTCAAGAGTTTCTGAGGCTGCAGGTCTGGGGCCTGATAATTTGCATTTCTATAAATGCCCAGGTGATAATAATCTGGGGACCACAAGAAGTGCCGCCTTTAGACAGTGGTTTTCACCTCTGGCTACATTAGAATTATCTAGGGGAGCTTTTGTGGTTTTTTTTTTTTTTTTTTTTTTTTTAAGATCAATGCTAGATCCCAGACCCAGAGATACTCATTTAGTTGGTTTGGATTAGTTTTTACCACTTTTCTGGGTGAGTCTTCCAACTGTGCCCCAAACCCTATGAGACATTGTTAAGTGTCAGCTTTCCTTTTATAATCAGCTTCTCTCCTTGAATGTCTTTGAAATGAATGCAGCCTGAGCGGCACTTCTATGCTTTCCCCGTAAGCTCTCTGGTGCCACCTCCTGTTTTCCAAAATCTGTCCTCTTAAATAGCCTTCAGAGCTTAGTCTCCGGGGGACAGAGTGTGGTGATGCTCCCACCCCCAGCCTCACCCCGCTGCCTTTCAGATGAGTCTGTCTGCTAACACAGGAAAACAAATCAGCGCTCCCTGGGACAGCTTGGTGTAAGCCAGTAACCTCATCTGCAGCCTGGACAGGTTTCCGGGTATTTTGATTAAAGAGAACACGACTGAGATGATCAGTTTAGGGCCTTCATTTCAACACTTGAAAGTGCCTCATCGTTCTGATGCAACTAACTCAATTATTAGAGAGCATCATACAGCTAAATAGTTAACTAGATTTTCATAACCAAACCGGTTCTCTTATCCTTTCTCAGATTCTTTCAATGACAAGATGAAATGAAACAACTTCTAGCATAAGGAAAACTCTATTCTTTAAAATTCCCTGGCCCAAGGCCTTTAATACTACTTGTTAACATTTAAACAAAACATTGTCTTGAATTTTTTTTCTTTCCATTTTTGTGTCTCCTACAGTGTGTACATAGGTCTTAGAGAAATTGTCTTCTATTCCTACGCTCACTGCCCTGAAGGAGAGGAACTTGGATATTCATTTCATGTGTATTTCCTGAAAGGCAAGACTTTATTAGGAAGACAGTAATAATATTTCCATTGTCACATGGCCTTTACTGTATTGTAAGTGATGCTGAGACTAGACTAAAAAGTGTAGAGTCCTAGTCATTTCAGATAATCGATCACATTCATGACCAATTAATATGTGGTAGGAATATGGGGGAAAGTCATTTGACTTTTTCAACAATAAAAATAACTGACTGCTGCGAAGGGCCAGGCATTGTGTTGGGTGCTTTATCTGAGTCTGGTACAATTTAGGAGACTGAAATTCAGAGAGTAAGACATCTTGCCCAGGGTAAACAGGCAGAGTCGGGATTTGAACCTAAGCAATTATTACCATTGAAGTCCCCAAAGGCAGGATCACTATTGCATTCCCGGCACCTAGAACTATGCCAGGCATACAGGCACTCAAAAATTACCTTTCAAATAATGAAATGAATAAACAAATCTGACTCCAGAGCCCATGTTATCATCCACTAGATATTACTGTGATGGATGACTGGCCTTGGAGCAGATATCTACATCTTGGCTAAGGGGCTGTGGGAAAGAGGCACATGCCACCCAGACTCTACCAGGTAACAGGCGGGACCCCCCTCTTTAGCTTGGCACATGCCTGAAGCACTTAACATAAGTCTGTGGCTCGGCTTTCTGAACAGAGATGGGGCAAAAGCAGGAAAGAAATTTGCAATCTCAATAGTAAATCCAAGCCCTCAGTGTTAAGCTCTTAGCTTGCCCACCCTATGGCATTTAACCTGTCTCCTATACCCAGCCAACAAAATCACTAACATGCAATGATAGAGACTGACAACCATGCAAACATAGCAAGGAACCTTCATACATCAGATCAATAAGAATCTAATTAAAAGCTTCAGGTTTAAGCGTGCTGGGCCCATAAAAGCTTCAGGTTTGACATTTTTTTCTTGTCCATTTACTACATACCCTTCTTTCCCATGCTACTAAATGCGCCAATTTGTTGGTGAGTACAATCACAAGAGTCCTTAAGTCACTATAATTATTAAGCAGGGCACTCATAATCCTCACCTAATCATAAGCCTTCATAATCAGGATAGTCCCCTTATCTGACATGATTTTAATTTATAAAGTATCTCATTGATAAATTTAAATGTTGTGACAAATTAATAAATAATCAGCTACATGCAGATGTAACTGTATTTTAAGTAACAACAGAACAGGCTTCTCTTTAAATAAATTAAAAAATATTAACAGTGGCTGTGCTAGCTCTTCTGCACAGCAAATTGGTGTCCTTCATAAATTATTTAAAGTGTAGCTTATAAATAGATTCATATGATTTCATAACTCTGATTGACAATCACTGATGAAGTACTATCTTTAAATGTTCAGTATAATACAGAAAGATTGGGGTGCCTGGGTGGCTCAGTGGGTTAAAGCCTATGCCTTCGGCTCAGGTACTGGTCCTAGGGTCCTGGGATCGAGCCCTGCATTGGGCTCTCTGCTCACCAGGGAGCCTGCTTCCCCCCACCCTCTCTGTCTGCCTTTGCGGACTTGAGAACTCTTTCAAATAAATAAGTAAAATCTTTAAAAAAAATAAATAAAATACAGAAAGGATGAATCTGTTTACAGTGTTTAGATGTGTGTACTTGTATGTGCAGGTGTGGACAAATATGTGTAACCAAACATGGGCTAGCAGTCATCACGGAAGTCACACCCTAATGTACCGATTTGGGGGCTGTGGTTTTTATCATAGCCAAAGTGGCATTATACCACCCTTTAAAATGTTCAGTAGTGATCACTTGGTTGTGGACTACCTAATCACACTAGAGATAAGGCAAGAAAGTATCAGATGTTCATTTTTAAAAGCCCATTATAAGACATACCACCATTTGCAACCTACAAGTAAGTCAAAAGGGAGAGAACCAAAAGATTTTTAGGCTCTTTTACTGGAATACTTGGTTTTAGTGCTGTTGCATATTAATAAAATATAGTTATTCCCCAATGAAGCTTTCTAAAATCATCTAAATGTTTCTGTGTGTACATTCAGAGAAAGGTGAGGGGATGGAGAAACAGAGGAGAGTAAAAAGAGAGAAGACCTAGATGGAGGTTGGGGGGCAGAGTTTCTTACCCTGAGCGGAATGCTCACTCCTATACTAAAGCACATCTTCGGTGATGGGGACAACAAATGATGGGTACAGACAAATTAACTTTCCTTGGTACTCATCCTCATTATCAAATCCCCCCCATCTATGTATATGTTGCTTTTTTAAAAAATCTTATTTATTTATTTATTTGACAGAGAGAGAGAGAGATCACCAGTAGGCAGAGAGGCAGGCAGAGAGAGAGGAGGGAGCAGGCTTCCTTCTGAGCAGAGAGCCCGATGTGGGGCTCCATTCCAGGACCCTGGGATCATGACCTGAGCCGAAGGCAGAGGCTTTAACCCACTGAGCCACCCAGGCGCCCCATGTATACATTTCTGAATCCCTGTGTATTTTCATTTCCAAGCCATGTACCTCCTGTAGGAGCTACAAAGAAGAGAAGATCAGGAAATATGGGCAGCTGTATATAAGGCAGTCATGCTGCCATGTTTCTGTAGAGTGGACACACTGAAGGATGACTTAAGAGAGCCTTTACCCCCACCCTTGGATCAGTCTCCCACCAAGCTACTACAAATATATGTATTAATTTAAGTAAAAATTGTGAGGTTGCTATGCAAACTCAGCTTTAAGACAAGTTCCCCAGCACCTTTACCAAGGAGATCAGCACCTCTAAGACTTTACTAGACAAAAATTTTGGAGCTGCCACTGTATGTGTAATCCAGCGCACTTGGATTCAGTCGTTCTGTGGCAAGTTAATAATTACTTATCCCATTTGTGGAGCCCAAGGACAGAGGGACAGATCCAGAAAAAGGACACTTTTCTGCCTCTTAGAATCAAGAAGAAAATCCTATTCCGTGAGCTGTCATCTCCTAGTATAATATACAATACTCTGAACTGAACCTGGGATGTATTTAGAGATAGCCGTACTTCCAGAACTATTAAGTTATTCAATACCTTTTGAGGAAGGAAACATTTTTAGAAGAAAGAATGAGGTTACGAAAAGTGTTAATGCAAGGAAATGACGTGCGCTGAATCTTAAAAGGTGAGTTGGTGTTCTCCGAGTGGCGGTCAGGTGCAGGGAAGTGAAGGTGGTGATAAACTCAAGGCAGAGGGGTCAAAGTGCAAAGGCATAGGAATGGAGAAGGTACTGTTCCATGAAAGCAGGAACTAAGTTGGCCACATCCGGCATTGTATCCCCAGAGCTTAGCATAGTTGCTTGTAACATAGGAAGCACTCTCCATATATTTGAACATTGAATGAACAAATCAATTAACTATAGGTAATGCAGTATAGCTAATAGATAGGAGTGGTGTGTGTGTGTATGTGTGTGTGTGTGAAACAATAAATCTGAGCCAAACTCAGAATTTTCAGCTTTATAGACAGAAGGAGGCTTTTGAGAGATTTTTAAGTGGATCAGTGACGTGACCACATTTGCATTTTAGAAAAATCACCGTGAGGGGCTCCTGGGTGGCTCAGTTGGTTGGGCATATGCTTTTGGCTCGGGTCATGATCCTGGGGTCCTGGGATGAAGCCCTGCATTGGGCTCCCTGCTCAGTGGGGAGCCTTCCTCTCTCTCTCTCTCCCTCTGCCTGCAAATCCCTCTGTTCATGCTCTATGTCTTTCTGTCAAATAAACAAATAAAATCTTTATTTTTTAATTTTTTTATTATGTTACGTTATTCACCATATAATACTTTATTAGTTTTTGGTATGATGTTCCATGATTCATTGTTTGCATATAACACCCAGTGCTCCATGCAATACATGCCCTCCTTAATACCCATCACTGGGCTAACCCATCCCCACACCCCAGGCCCCTCTGAAACCCTCAGTATATTTCCCGGAGTCCATAGTCTCTCATGGTTCATCTCCTCCTCTGATTTTCCCCCTTCATTTTCCCCTTCCTTCTCCTGATGTCCTCAACACTATTCCTTAATGTAAGTGAAACCATATGATAATTATCTTTCTCTGCTTGCCTTATTTCACTTAGCATAATCCTCTCCAGTCCATCCATGTCTATGCAAATGATGGGTATTCATTCTTTCTAATGGCTGAGTAATACTCCATTGTATGTATGGACCACATCTTCTTTATCCATTCGTCTGTTGAAGGGCATCTCGGCTTCTTCCACACTTTGGTTATTGTGGACATTGCTGATATGAACATTGGGGTACATATGGCCCTTCTCTTCACTACATCTGTATCTTTGGGGTAAATAGCCAGTAATGCAATTGCTAGGTCATAAGGTAACTCTATTTTTAACTTTTTGAGGAACCTCCATACTGTTTTCCAAAGTGGCTGTACCAATTTGCATTCCCACCAACAGTATAAGTGATGTCCCTTTTCTCCACATCCTCTCCAACATTTGTTGTTTCCTGCTTTGTTAATTTTTACCATTCTACCTGGTGTAAGGTGGTATCTCAGTGTGGTTTTGATCTGAATTTCCCTGATAGCTAACAATGTTAAACATTTTTTCATGTGTCTGTTAGCCATTTGTATGTCTTCTTTGGAGAAGTGTCTGTTCATGTCTTCTGCCCATTTTTGACTTGATTATTTGTCTTTTGGGTGTTGAGTTTGAGAATTCTTTATAGATCTTGAATATCAGCCCTTTATCTATACTGTCATTTGCAAATATTTTCTCCCATTCCATGGGTTGCCTTTTTGTTTCGTTGACTGTTTCCTTTGCTCTGCAGAAGCTTTTTATCTTGATGAAGTTCCAAAATTCATTTTTGCTTTTCTTTCCTTTGTCTTTGGAGAGGAGTCTTGAAAGAAGTTGCTGTGACCTATGTCAAAGAGATTACTGCCCATATTCTCTAAGATTTTGATGGATTCCTATCTCACATTGAGGTCTTTCATCCATTTAGAGTTTATCTTTGTGTATGGTGTAAGAGAATGGTCAAGTTTCATTCTTCTCTATATGAAACTTGGAAGAAATAAAATCTTTTAAAAAAGAAAGGAAGGAAGGAAGAAAATTACTGTGAAAGAATGAATTAGAGACCAGGAAACCAAGTAGGAAAAGACTGACATAATCCAGGTAGAGATGATGAAAACCTAATTTTAAAAAGCAACAGTGAAGATAGAAGTGAGAGATGGATTCTAGAGATGGCATGAAGGCAGGATTGATGAGGTTTGGTGACCACCAGACATGGGCATGAAGAAAAATGGAAGAGATGTTTGCATATTTGATGGTACCGTTCACTACATTCACAAAGAGGGAGACCAGGTTTTGGAGAAAGAAAATGAATTTCACTTTAGACATGCTGAGGGTCTAGAGATTATCTAAGGGGAGATGATCAGCAGATGGTCAGGAATTCAGGCAGGTCTGATAGGGGAAAATGTTGATTTTTGTCTAAGAGTTAACCACTTGATTAAGATCCTGCTTATTCATTCACTCCACAAATATCCAACTGCCTCCTCAACATCTTCAGTTGTCTAAAAGATATGTCATACTTAACATGGTTCAAACTAAATTCCTAATACTCCCTGAAAAACTTCACTGGTGGCTGGCCCCCATCTCATTTGATGAAAACTGCTTCTTCCTAGTTGCTCAGGCCAAAATTCATGAATGCCCAGGTCCTAGATGCCTCTCTGCCTCTCATAACTCTAATTCCAATTACCAGCAAATAGTGTTGGATCTACCCTCAGAATTTACTCAGAAATGTGGCCATTCCTCACCTCTTCCACGGCTGCCTCTCTGATACAATACACCATTATCTCTTGTCTGTACTTCTAGGGGGCCTCTTAATTGCTCCTCTGCCTCCACCCTTTTGCCCCTAGGGCTTTTTTCAGAGATGTAAGATCTGATCTTATTTCTCTTGTTATGCTCCCCCAAGCTCCTTGTATTCAAAACACAAGAAACATTTCCCACTGTTCCCAGTTCATACCAGCACTCACCTACCCCTTACCCCTTGTACTTGCTATTCTGTGCTCAAGAATGCTCCATCTTCTCAAGGTAGGTACATATTACACATTCTGCTCATCCTTCCATAAGTCTCACTTTCTTACAGGGAGTCTTCTTTAACTCCTTATTTAAAAGTATACTTCCTCAGGGCACCTGGGTGGCTCAGTTGGGTTAAGCCTTTGCCTTCAGCTCAGGTCATGATCTCAGGGTCCTGGGATCATGCCCCACGTGGGGCTCTCTGCTCAGCAGGGAGCCTGCTTCCCCCTCTCTCTCTGCCTGCCTCTCTGCCTACTTATGATCTCTCTCTCTCTCTCTCTCTGTCAAATAAATAAATAAAATCTTTTTTAAAAAAAAGTATACTTCCCCAACATCTTTCTCTGTTTTTTTTTTCCTACAGTGCATATTGTGATTTAATTATGTATTTCATTTGTTTTATTTATTATGTTTTTGCTCCACCAGAATACAAGTTCCATGAAGAGAAGGTGTTTTTTATGAGTGACACTTTCCCCTAGCATATATGATTGCCCTCATATAGAATATTCTATTCTACAGATAGAATATCTCAATATTCCATCTTGATCATTCAGTAAATAGTAAATACAGACCGAAGCTGTATGTGCTGAGCTTTATCAATTATGGACAGAATTATAAAATACATGCTCCTGCCCTCCTTACAGTCTTTTGGCAGAAATAAGACACATTCTCATGCAAAAAGTCAAGGAATTATATAAATGCATGCTAGAGTCATCGACAACACTACTGTGTTCTTTGGACTTCTTTGAGCTTAACGCCTGTGGAAGACCATAGTAACACTATGTAACATCTGTCCTCAGATTTCTCTTTGTTTCACTGATGGACAACATTTGACACAGAGCAGACATTTCTTTACTAAGCTCAGCAAAACCTCATATTTTTTTTCAGACATAAAACAAAATTATGAAATAGCCTGTATCATCAAGGTACATAAACATCACATCTTGTTCTATAGTCATCTACCCTATGAGTCCTTTTTGTTTGATGGACATGTTAGAGGAGAACACTTTGTCAGGTGAAAATTGAGACATTTGTGGAGTAGACCAGGGTTTCTCAATCTTCATGAATCCCTTCAGGCATCACTAAAATACAGATTCAAATTCAGTATGTCTGAGGTGGGGCCCTGAAGTTCTGTACTTCCAACCAGCTCCCAGATGGTACCAATGCTGCTCATCATTTGACAATACATCGAGTGACAAAGATGTAAACAATAAGGCCCAACAACTATGGAGATATGGATTTCAATATTTAGGAAAAACCAAATCAAAAAGTTGAGAGAGGAGTTGAGCCTTGAATAAAGAGACATTCTGGAGGAAAGAAAAGAAGTAGATTGAGTACCAAAGTGAAGCAGTGGAAGATACCATCTGGGAGAGTGAACAGAAGACATTTCCTGGGGCAAAGAATCCCTGTGAGGGAGTATTGGACAATACAGATGGAATGATCGGTTGGGTCATTACTGTGAAAGGCTTGGTATGCCAAGCTGAAGACTAAGGGTCTTATCCTATGCTCAAATGGACAACAACAGAATTTGGAGGTGGAGGAGAAGTAACAATTCAATTTACATTTTAGAAACATTAATCAGGCAAATATTATTACTTTAGTTTAAGGATGAGACAACAGATGTCCTGTCTTAGAAATGCAGTGATGGAAATAGAAGAGAAGAATGCGTGCAATGTGAGAGCCTCTAAAGACAGGTGCAATCTTTGCCAAAAAGCCTCTAGATCCTCAAATGAACAAGGTAAATACTTTAAAGGAGGAACTGAAAAGACTTACTGAATAAGCTAGGAAGAATGAGGACATTAAAGATAACAATGACTCAAACGTCAATAATTAGAATCATCATTAAACAAAGGTAGATTGAGAAGAGGGTAAGTTTGGATTTAGATATCAGGAGTTTAAAGTGATGGCGGAACTCCACATGGAAACTCCAAGCAACCCATAATTGCCAGTGAAGTGATCAGGGGAGGAGTCCTCACTCAGACAAAGACATTAGAAAAGTCATTAAAATCTTGAGGTAGGAGTAGGTCCAGAGGCAGATACTAGAAAGGGCTGAAAGAAGAGGGCCAAAGACTAGACTCACAGGTATGTCTTAATTTAAGGGACAGAAAGACAAATAAGCCAGCAATGCCAAAATAGACTGGTAAAAAAAAATTTTTTTTCAATAGTCCATTATCTATAGTATCTACACCTAACCAAACCTTTTGACCCATAGGACTGTTGACTTTGGTTACATGTGACACATTTGTATTCCGTTCTTCACATAGTCAATGCTAAGATTTTCCTGATGTGTCTTCAGAAGGCCTGGGTTCCAGCCCATTTTGTCTCCTACCTGCTCTGTGCTCTCAGTCATCAGTCACAAGGGATAAAAATACTACACTACTGCAAGCCTCAGAGGTGTTGTGAAAAATAACATTAATTTTTTTTTACATCATAAATTTCAATGAAGGTTTTTCTACCTCATCAAGAATAAATGTAATTTATATACTATACTCAAGCTATTTCTCAACTTAGATTACCAGGAGAAAAGATAAACAGACTTATTTTCCTAAATTAAAATAGCCAGATCAAGGTTTTTAAATGTATTCACCAGATTTTATTGACGGCTTATGGTATGCTCGGTACTGAGACAGCAGCACACCAGATACAGAGTTAAAATCAGCTTGGGGCCTGCTTTGGCAGGACTTAGAATCTGGTAAGGAAGAAAAGACACAGGAGTCGTGAATGATAAAACATGAATCAATATGTTATAAATGCCATAAGACCCATATGAACGGAGACCAGCTGATATTCAGAGAGAGGAAATTTCTGGCTAAGGGAGGAAGGAAGAAGGCCTTGAATAAGGATAAAACTGTGACAGATGGAGAGGAAAGGGAGGGCATCCCATGCAGGCCCAGAGGGAAGAGGGCACAGACAGGGCTTGGACAAAGGCAAGGAGCACAGTTAGCTGGGAACATGGAACAATTAGGGGAACAGTTAGCTGGGAACATGGAACAATTAGGGGAACAGCAGGAGACAGTCAGATTGTAAAGGGCACAGATGCTAGACCAAGGAGTCAGGACTTTGTTCCGTGGACAGTGGAGCATGAGGAGGGCAGCAAAGGACCTAAAGAGGCAAACCAACCAATTATATCCATATTTAAAGTGGTTTCAGCAAAATGGGTGGGCTTTAGGGAGGGAAAAATGGACACAGTAGGATTACCAAAATGCACGGATGTTTTTAAGTTGCTCATTAAAGTAGGGAACAGCAGTATTCTATGAAAACTGCTACAAGCATATCCTTCCCCCCAAATTAATTTCAATAGGAACGTGGAATTCACCCCCCCTGCTTTCCTAATAATCTGTGTTTTATAGTTGAATGTGAAGTTCTAAAATAGATACACTGTCCACTGAAGCCAGGAAGACTGGCCAGGGCAGGAAGCCATGGGCCAGCTCCAGTGAGTCAGGGCAGAAAAGTGATGGGTGGAACAGCCGAAGCAGAAGTTCTAACCCTTTTGGGGGCCATAGATTCCTTTGAGACTACACATAGTTCAGATCTATGTGAAATTCTGCATACAGTTTCAGGGGGTTCATGGGCCGTCTGAGTCCTATACATCGAGCACCAGGCACTCCTATCACGAATCTCTGAGCTGGAAAAGGCAAAAATAAGGATGCCCCAGAAGCATCATAAGAAATAGTCCATAAAAACCCGCAATTACAGAAGTCGGGATTACCTACCCCAGATGTTTCCAATGAGGCTCCCTACCAGAATTACCTGGGGCTATTCCCATGGCACAATCAGACTTTTCAGAGGCAGGCAGGACTCAAAAATCTGAATTTTTAATTAACCAAGGTCATTGTGGTAAGAAAGCAGGTTTTGAAATCTCTTGCCTGGTTTCTTTGGGATGACAGCTATAAACGCTTCCTACGTGGAAGGGACATTCTGCTGTTTCTAAAGGCCTTACTAGAGATCTTTGAATGTCACTATGTGCTGAGCTCTTAGGGGCTGAACCATTTAAACCCGACCTTAAGGTCTCAGCACAGCTTCATTCACTCCTTTCCCTTCATCCCTCACTCAACATGGTCACCAGGCCCTCTTGGAAGACACCCATTCCTTCCTTCAGCCTTCTGTAATCCCAACCTCCCCTACTGTGCTTGTAGCTATAGTTCCTGGCCCATTATCATCATCATGGCTCTTGACTTCTCAGGGCTCAATGCTAATCTAAGATTCTAGAGGCTATCTCTTGAGAATGAGGCATACTGGGGTTTTTACTAGATATCTTCTTGCAATTCCAGGGTGACTCATTCAGGAAGCCCCACGGATCAGGAAATAGGTAGATTCCCTTAACTGATCACTGACCTCCTTAACTGATCACTGATTCTCCGGGCATTTCTCTGTCTCTGCAGAAGCAATGGAAATAGCTAACAACCTAAGGACTAAAGAATAAGAAGCCAGTCATTTAATGCATGCCTCTGATGTCCCATGTTCCTGGTTATTTCAGGAAGAGAACCTATTGTAGAGTCAAGCTTTCTTAAAATTCACCAGCCAAACCGAGACACTTTGGAGCACTGTGGACCAAGGAGGCTCATCACAGCCTCAAAGAGTCAAAACTGAAAATTCGAGCAAATTCTCTGGCTTCGTACCTCCTAGCTTTGAGGGTTCTTGGGTGGGTGAGTCGGACTGGGTGACAATGGCTAGCCAGGACAGAAGAATGCACGTAGGTCGCTGCATGGACCTAGGAAGCAGCAGACACCATGAGACAAGGTCTCCAATGCCGTCTTCACGTGGTTCCAAACACATTAGGTTCCAAACCACTTAAAAGTAGCTCATGCTTGCACTTCTGCCTTTCAGAATATTATCTACTTTTCTGTTCCTGGTGTAGCAGAAAGGGAAAAGATGGAAAGTCAGGGAGATCAGGTAGTTATTTACCATGTGCTTTTTTTGGCTTCTTTCTTAATCACCCAAGAGCTTCAATTTTTTTTTTCTTTTTCTGTGTGTGTGTGTGTGTGTGTGTGTGTGTCGGGGGGGTGTTTGGTTGTGGGTTTTTTTTTTTTTTTTTTTTTTGGTGAAATGGGCATAATTATTCCTACCTTACTGGGTTGTTGTGGATATTAATTAATGCTATGATACACAGCACCCAGCCCAGTGTTTGGCTCAGAAGGAGCACTCAGCGCCACTTCCCTCCCCATTCCCAGCTCCATCCTCCAGATCATTGGTTAGTCAGCTTACAGAGCAAGGTGCTCAGACTTAGACCCTGTCCCTGAGTACATCCTTACCTGCTATTCCAGATCATAACCCAACAACAGGAAGCTAGGTGATCAAGAGCAAATTCACTTAGCCACTTAAAACCTCAGTTTCTTCCTTCTTAAAATGAAGGGTTTGTATGAACAGTCTCCCTCTGTCTCTCTCCCTCACTGATCCTGCTCCAGCAGTAGTAAACCAACCCTCTCTGAGTTATTATCATGCAACAAGTGTGGCTGCAGCTGTGTCCTGGATTGTAACCACAGAAAACAGCCCACTAAGATTCAGAGCAGAGGGGAAAGTATTTAAGGATAAACAGCAGGAGACCTAAACCATTACAGCCAGGTAGAAAGATACAGTAAAGAGAGATAATGTTAAATTACAGTTGAATTGAAGGTGGAAATTACAGCAACAAAAGCAATACCAGCCCAAGAGGCTTACAGCGGATTCTGCGATGTGAGATAAAATGTCATTTCCAAAGTTTTTTAATAATTGTGCTCCTGCAAGAAGATTTGTAATTACAAACATGAATAATCCTCGGCATATATCATTTCTAAAGATAGAGGCTGTTATTCTGCTCCAGCTGAAGAGCTAAAGAATATCTCACACCGGTTGGTACATGACAAGGCAGTAACAGCCAGACAATTAGGATGATGCATCAGGAAAATTGGATTCGCAATATCCCATATACGGATGCTGACTGGATCAACAAGGAAGGGACATCACCGTCACATCAGCAGCGCACGTCTCCAGATAAAGGGAAGCCATATCACACAGAGGAGGAGGACATTACTTACTGCACAGGATAGAACATTACCACTTCGGTCCTACCTGGATAATCTCTCAAAGGCAATGAAGGATAATTTTCTTTTTATAAGGCAGCCAAGAAAAGTATTTTTAAAGTGAGGGAGAGAGCGGTAGAAAATGGAGGAACACCTGGGTGACTCAGTCGGTTAAATGTCTGCCTTTGGCTCAGGTCATGATCTTAGGGTCCTGGGATCAAGCCCCACATTGGGCTTCCTGCTCAGTAGGAAATCTGCTTCTCCCTCTCCCTCTACTCCTCCCCTCTGGTTCATGCCCACTTGCTATCTTTCTCTCTCTCTCTCTAATAAATAAATAAAATCTTTTAAAAAATAATTTTAATGTAAATCCCTTAATATTGAGTTACTGGTTTGCCTGTGGACCCCATGTTTTATTGGGCTTTCTATGGTTTGTAATATTCACTGCTTATAGTAGACAGTGATGTATAGGCAAGCCAGGTAAATTTAGGAGACAATGCGGTATTGCTTCAGGTGGAGTCATTCTTGCACCTGCTTTCTTCCTCGCACATTCCACATATACTTTGTCAGGAAGTCTGTCTGTCCTGCCTTCAAAGCACATCCAGAACGGAAACCACTTCTCACCACCATCACCACCACACAGAATTAGGACTGCGGGTTCCCTGCACCTCTCTTTACCCCTCCAAAGTCTGTTCCCCAACGAGGCTGCCAGAGTGATGGTTTCCATGGTTATGCTCAAAACCCTTCCGTGGCTCCCCATTTCCCTCAGAGCGAAAGCCAAAATCCTTCTTCACTGGCCTTGAAGGCTCACGGGTCTCCCTTGTAACCTCTGACCTCCTTTTTTTTTTTTTTTTAAAGATTTTATTTATTTATTTGACAGAGAGAGATCACAAGCAGGCAGACAGGCAGGCAGAGAGAGAGAGAGAGGAGGAAGCAGGCTCCCTGCTGAGCAGAGAGCCCGATGCGGAACTCGATCCCAGGACCCTGGGATCATGACCTGAGCCGAAGGCAGCGGCTTAACCCACTGAGCCACCCAGGCGCCCCGACCTCCTTTTCTTTACTGCCAGCACGGCATTCTCCTTTTCCTCCCGCACTCCAGGGAAGCTCCCAACTTACGGAATTTGCCTTGGCTCTTGCCTCTGCCTAGAAGTTTCTTCTGCAAATATCCACCACAGACGCTCACTTTACTTGAGAGTTTACTCACACTGCGCTTTTCCAATGAGGTGAAACCTGGCCAGCCTTACTGTTACCGTCGGCCACTGCCATCTTCCATCTGCTGCTCCTGTCGCTCCCTCGTTTCTTCATCTTTCTCTACTGACCACCTTCTAACATCCTTACTGAGTTTCCTGACTTATTATATTTATCCTTTGCTTTTTTATCTCCTCATGCTAGAGGGCAGAGACCTTTGTTTTGCTCTCTGATACAACCCAAATGCCTAGAACAGTGTCTGGTACACAGTAGATATTTATAATTATTTGTGGAATGAATGAGTAAATACAACAGAAAACCCCAATTCAAATTGACTTACACCAAAAGGAAATACTGTCCCATATAACTGGAAGTTGCGAGGTATGTGAGGACCTTAGGAGGAAGCTCGGCTTTCCTGTGATCCTTCTAGGTCGGCTACTTCATCAGGCTGATAACAAGGTGGTTGCAAAAGTTCTAGGACAGGGGCACCTGGGTGGCTCAGTGGGTTAAAGCCTCTGCCTTTGGCTCAGGTCATGATCCCAGGGTCCTGGGCTGGAGCCCTGCCCGCATGGGGCTCTCTGCTCAGCGGGGAGCCTGCTTCCTCCTCTCTCTCTGATACTTGTGTCTGTCAAATAAATAAATAAAATCTTAAAAAAAAAAAAAAAAAGCTCTAGCACAAATTTGGAGTGGCCCAGGCAGGGGCGGGGGTCAGGGTTGGGGGCGAAGGGAGGGAATGGAGAATGACTCTATGAGACTCTCTCTTAAAAGAGTGAGGACACTTTAGCTAGAAGCCCCAGCAAACTTCTGCTAGCATTTCATTGGCTCAACTTGAACCAGTCTTTGTTGCCAGGGGAATGATGTGCAGTGCTTTGCCTCACTGGAAAGAGGGGTGGAAAAGGCAGAATGGATTTAGCTAAGATTAATCAAAACCCACCTCTCAACCCCGTGGTAACCTCACCATGGGGGAGGAGTAGGATAGGTAGTTAAACCTAGCATCCACTTCTCGTAGGTAACCAGATAAGACAGACAGGCAGACAGTAGGCATGGGGGAAAGGATTTGGTCAAAATAGAGATACTGGAAAACTTAACATTCTGAAAACATCGCAATTGATTTTCTTGGTGGTGATGCTCTGAATTCAGAAGCATATGAGCTTTATGACTTAATTGGACGTGCTCAGGAGTATGGGAAGTGTTTATGTGGACCGCACAGAAGGCCTGCTCACGTGTGACAATCCCAGAGAGATTCACACAGCAAAGATGTTTAGCAGTGAATATGAAGCAATTTTTTTACTAATTCTGCTTTCACTGACAACCAAATATAACAAATATTCACACTCTTACAGTTTGTAAATGGGGAAAAGGCAACTGAAATGTGGAATACTCTTTATTTGTTAAATGCACGACGTGGGATGAGATGGGGACATATGGGACATGGAATCTGAGATTTCTGCAGTGTTTTGCTTCTGCATAAACAACACAGAAAAGCTTATCCCTCATGCTGATTTCCAGTCAATGATCATTCCTCCTGGGATTTGGCAGGAGTCTATCTCTGCTATCTGTTGAAAAAAAGCCGTGGGGAATAGGAAAACCTTGTCTAATCAAATTAGAAAGCTAAACAAAATTTCTGAGAGAGGAGTGATTAAGAAGAAAAAGTTTTAGACACAGTTTGTATGCACAATTTCAGGCGAACGGTGGGCAGATTATAACAGGATTATATCTATTCATACTGTGAGTGGGACTTCATGGAAATAACTTATTAACAGTTATTTTTCTATACATAAACTCCCACACAAGTGATACAGTGGAGATCTTAATCTCTTAAATCCATCTAGCAAAAGAAAACTTTGAAATTTTTAACTCCAAAATTATTTCATTCTATGCTTTGACTCTCTGGGTCATTTTGGAGTAGTTTTTTGTTTTGTTTTGTTTTAATTTTTTCTTTTCTTCTTCCTTTTCAGTCATGGGGAACAGAGTTGGGATAAGGACACAGTTTTTAAGATGCCTTACTATATTTCATAGATTACAGGTATATATAATTGTATATATAGTTGTGAAGACAAAATAAGGGCCCCCAAAGATACATATGTTTTAATACTGTAACCTGGAAGTACATGTAACAAGTAACAGGGCAAAGATGTATTAAAGTTGTAGTTGGAAATAAGTCTATTAAACAGTTGACTTTAAAATAAGGAGATTATTGGGATACCTGGGTGGCTCAGTTGGTTAAGCATCTGCCTTCGGTTCAGGTCATGATCCCAGGGTTCTGGGCTCCAGCACCCCACACCAGGCTCCCTGCTCAGCTGGGAGTCTCCTTCTCCCGCTCCCTCTGCCCCTCCCTCTGCTCATGTATTCAGTTTCTCTCTGAAATAAATAAATAAAACCCTTTAAAAAATATATAAATAAATAAAATAAGGGTATTATTTTGTGTTATCCCAGTGAGCCCAAAGTAATCACAAGGGTCCTTGAAAGTAAAAGAGTGTATGGAAGAGGGGACCAATGAAATGGCACCATCAGCCTGACTTTGGTAGCTTTGAAGATGAAGCAAGATAGAGGTGAGCCCAGGAAATCTGACAGTCTCTAAGGATGGAAAATGTAAGGGAACGTATTCCCCCCTAGAACCTCCAGAACAGAAGGCACCTTGCTGACACCTTGATCTTTGCCCAGTGAAATCCATATCAGACTTCTGAATTGCAGAACTATTAGAAAATAAATTTGTGTTGTTTTAAACCATTAGTTTTGTAGTAACTTGTTACAGCAGCCATAGAAAACTAATACAGCTATCATTTTATAGAATCACAAATAGAATTTATAGAATTGCAAATAGAAAGGTACTGAAATAGCCTCGGGTTTGGAACATTCTCAGATGCTTAACCAAATAGATTAAAGACTGAACAAGATCCAGTCCAATCCGCCTTATCAAACAGGACCACATTTCAAGAATTGAGCTCTGCTATCTGTTTATGGACACTTCGAGAAATAGCAGTGTACTCCCCAATAATCACAAACCAGAAAACTGCTGAACAGAATGCACAATTGTAAGACTGGAAAAGGCAACATGAATTTTATTTGCTTTTCATACACAGGCAGATTCTTATTTCTGTGATTCCTATTTGCCTGAATATTAGACATCTTTTCCTTTTTTAAAAAACTATGAAACTTCCTCATTTGAACTCCAGCGTGTTTGAATGAGTTTTGGTGTTGTTTCTGACACTGACTTTCGTTTTTAAAGATAAGTGACGGGAATCACTATGCGTTGGGGTGCTTGATGCATAATCATTCCATGTATATTGGAATAAAATACTTATTCATTCACTGTCAAAACACTGCCCTGGGCAGCAGGGTGCCGTGGTTAATAATCTCCATTCAGCCCTTGCTTTCCCAGAACGTGAAGTCTAGTTGGGAATGCAGACACCTGCGAAGGTCATCACAACACGGTGTGAGAAGTCTTATATAACAGGACACTTTGCTGAACGGCACCTAACACAGTCCTGACAGAGAAGAGGGGATTTTTAGAGAAAGAGTCCCTTTGACACTGCCTTCATTAGATGGCTGACTTATGTTTGCAGAGCTGGGTCTTGTTCTTCTGTCTCCTTCCCCTGGTCAGTTTGAATGCCTTGCTCAGGGAGTCACTCTGTTCCTGGCTGTTGAATGGACATTCAACAAAATGGCGTAAGGAAGAATTCAAAACATTCTTCAAAATTATGGCTCAGTATGTTTTTCAAGCTACTATACAGGTGCAGCTTTGGCTTTTCAATTTGAAGCTTGCCATGCCACCGCCGGCCAAAAATCCTTTAGCTATACCTTGCCCATCACATTTTGCTAACTCCCAACACAAGGAAAATAGTATTTATTATATAAAAAAATAAAATAGATAAAATATTTTATTTTTCTAGCTACAAAATAATACAAGTTTATCTTGGGAATCTGGGAAATTACAGAAAAGAATAAAAAAAAAGTATTTGTCACCCATACTTCTATGATCAGTTTTTAATATAATCAATCCTCTTACTCAGATTCCGTATTTGCGATTTACCTATTCACTAAAACTTAATTGTAACCCCCGAACCGACACCCTCAGTGCTTTCTCAGTCAGAGGCCTGGGCAAGTTTAGAGCAGCAAAAGTGTTGAGACCCGCCGCACGCCTTCTCAGCGGAGAGCACTGAGGCTCTGTCACAGCAATGCTCTGCCTTCTTGTTTCAGCTCTCAGGCTGTAAACAAGTGTCCTTTTTGTAGTCGACTTTAGTGCCATGTGTTTTCGCATTTTTGTGCTTTTTGTTGGAGATTTAGTTGTTTAAAATGACTCCCCAGCAGAGGGCTGAACTGCTCTCGTGTGCCCTAAGCACTTGGAGAAAATACATGTGTTAGACACGCGTTGCTGACACATACATTACAGGGCCGTTGGCCTTGAGCTCAGTGTTAATGAATCAACAATGTATATTAAATAAAGTGTCTTTAAAGGTAAACCCTCATAAAACAATGTTATATATTGATCAGTTGGCAAAACCGTGTGATCAGAGGGTGGGCTTTTCACCAGGAGCACTGATTCAGTGTTGGCTAACTCAGTATTTCTAGTTATAGAACACAACTACCATCAATATCAAGAATCTATTGTATTTTCTTTATGCCAAAAAAGAAAGGAGAAGTCATACCATGTTGGGTTTGGCCAGCAAACCCTGAGACTGCTAATGAAAATATGATTCCAGCACCTTAGTGGGAGAATGGAGAGGCCTAAGGACCAGATGCTCTAGTGGCAAAAGGCCTCGAATGAAGCTTTGTCTCCCCTTTTATTGGGGTGTTATCCATACACCGAGTGCAAACGGAGGACAAGGAAGCAAAGAGTTCGTGAAGTATGTGACCACCACAGGTGCCTGTTTTTCTTCAAAACTTAAACATTTACTCCCTAGATGAGAACCTTGAGCCACAGTAAGAATCTGGCCACTGTTGGCCAAGAAACTTCAAAGGAGGCCCAGGGTCCTGGCACTCCTCCTGTGCTTTTCAATTAGTCCCATAGGCATAATACAAGTTAGATTTTGTCTCTCCAGGCACTGTGAATTCCCACAATACCGTATGTTAATTTTTGTATCCCACCTTTTTTTTTTCCACTTAATCCACATTCGGAACACTTTTCAATGTTATTATACATTTTTAAATATAATTTTAATGATGTATTTGACCACATGGATCTCCTTGATTTGCTTTCCTCTTGCTAGATGTTGGATTATTTCCAAAGATCATTCTTCTATATACGTTTTGTGTTTTTCTTTCATCCACTCATTCAGCAAATATGTATTGAGTTCCAACTATATTTAGGGCCTCATGCATAAAGATACAAAAACAAACAGGATAGATATCTATTCTCAGGAGTCTCTGTCCCTCCCTCAACTGAGAGGGACAGATAAAAGCATTTACACAAATAATTCATTAGAATAGTAATAAATGCTAGCAGGGACAAGGACAGGAAGCTACAAAAGCACCCAAGAGAGCCTGATCTTAATGAGGGAGTAGTTCCTTGATAAGTGACATTTTCAGCTGATCCCTGAAAGAACTCGGGACCAGAATGTACCAAACTCTTATATTAGAGGTAGAGCGGAAGGGTTTTTCTTCTCTCTTCTTCTCTCCCTCCTGACCCTCCCCACAGCACAAGTTAATGGTGCATCGGTAGGCTCCACCCTTGGGGGCATGTGACCACAGGGTCCTGTCTGGCTGCCTGCCCACACCCAGTACCTCCCATTCTTCTACCCCCACCATCAGAGGGAAGAACGGTAGGGAGGCCATCAGGCTAGGCTAAAGGATGTGTCTGCCTGGATGGGATCCAGCACATAACAGCCAGCAAACCCCACAGGACGAAGCTGGCAGAAGAGAGGGGGTCAGGTGCTGCTGTGGGCCTACCCAGGGGAGGGCCTGGACTCAGCCGTGGGGTGAGGCAAACAGATGGACTGCAACTTGGCACTGGCTGGGGCCACAACAAGTACAATCCAAACCCCCTCCCCATGCCCTTTCTTCCAGTACAAACTGGCAGCTGCTCAAAATCATCAGGAGGGAGACAAACTGTAAGAGACTCTTAATTTCAGGAAACAAACTGAGGGTTGCTGGGGGGTGGGGGAGGGGAGGGATAGAGTGGCTGGGTCATGGACACTGGGGAGGGTATGTGCTATGGTGAGTGCTGTGAAATGTGTAAGACTGATGATTCACAGACATGTACCCCTGGGGCAAATAATACATTTATGTTAATAAAAAAAAAATCATCCTTTGCTGTTGTTTGAAAGATCAAATTCAGAGTGCAAGTGGCCATTCAGGGATACAGGTATATAGTAGGTGAACAAGTCAGTTGCATTCAAGACAAGAACCAGCTGACCTTATTGCACGCCTTAAGGATCTCATTAGTTTAAGAGGTCTAAGTGTCTACTTGGCCAGAAAATCTTCGAAACCATTTTCTTTGAGACTGTTTCTCCACAAAATGTGTCCACAGAACTTGAGACAATGTGAGCATCAGGGAATTGGGATGTGCAAAGCTTAATTATTTGGTAATTACTGGGGGGAGTATCAGTCTGAATTATATCAAGCGAAATGTAAAAGAAATGTAATTTGTACTTTCTGAAGTGTTAGCACTAAGTCTTAACTGCTAACTAGCCATTGCCACTAGAGGTCCTGCCTGCCCGACTTCACCAAACAGATAAGCATTTTTCTTAACTAACTAGTCCTGAGTGGTGTGATTTGTAACACATCACTTAAGTGCTTGGAAATACTTATTCTCTTTAAAAAAAAATATATATATATGTATATATTTATATATCTGCAGTAACCTTTGGCACGCCACAAATTTGCTTAACAAATTCTGTCAACACAAATGAAACTTCAGGCAGTTATAGGCTAAATTGTTACCAATTCCAAAGCAGCAATATCCAAATTAGTATGCAATGCAAAAAGTTAACTTCCATCCTGAACCCCTTGACATCCAGGATGCAAATTAATAGTGACTTATTTACAGCCATACCCTGTGATTCTCTAAAAAAACACTCTGATGATAACATTAATCCTAATAAGGTTTCTCCAGAACATCTTCACAAAAACTTGAAATTCCATACCCTCTGGGCTTGTATTAGCTGCTGCTCACCTAAAGCTCTCACCCAGAGAAGCAGTTTGAAGCTAATTTGGCACCTCACCCAGCTTTCTAACAGTCCCCAGGTGAGAAGGAGGAAAAAAAGTTGTTGGTTACAAAACCAGGATCAGAGTTCATAAACTTTTGCCTTTGCTTTCTATGTAGGCTAGTTGAGATTGTGTTAGAAAGAGCCCCCTTCCCCCCCCCCCCTCCCCCCCCCCCCACCTTCTCATCAAGGTCTTCTCCATTTATTGCAAATGGCAAGATCTTTTCCAATTTACTCAACCCTCAGGAGCTCCCGTGCTCCCTGACCTCACAAAAAGTTCATCTCCTGCTCTGCCTTTGTCAATACCTTCAGCTGTTTCTTCCAAGACATTGTTCGGGTTCTGTGACATGATCTATTCTTAGTGAACCCATGCTGGGAAGACGTAAACTTTCACATTTTCATCCAAGTGACTCCATAGTTTGGTCTTCGTATAAATAACTGCAATTTGTATGTGTTTTCCCCCACTAAGGATGGAGTTTAACCTTCAAAGCCAGGGTATTTAAAGTCGTTCAGAACTGCATTTGTAGGAAAAGCACTCATTCTGTCTCGTGTTTTCCTGAGTCCCTTTATTTTTCTATTTATGACACTTAGAGCAGTGGTTCTCAGCTCTAGCTACACATGAAAATCATCTGGAGATTTTAAAAAGCACAGATGCTTGGATTTCATCCCATATCAACTGAATCAAAATTCCTGTGAGTAGGGCTTTTGTATTTTTTTTTTTTTATCTCCCAGGTGAAATGTGCAGCCAGGGTTGAGAACCAGTGCCTGTAAGTGTCAATTATGATTGTTTTGCTCACCTCACCTGATCAAGATTTTTGAGAAAGATATCCTATTGAAATTCATGGGAATCTAATAAATGTTAATAATAATGGCACTTACTATTTTTTCTGGAGATTTTGACATTTTATAGCACTCTCACAACTCATTGGCTGCATAATCAATCAATATTTATGAAATACGTATCAGGGACCATCGTAGGTGCTAGAACAAAAATGATGAAGAAGACATGGCTCTTGCCCTTCAGAGATATACAGACAAGTAAGTGAAATCAAACAGATACACATCTAGACAAATTGCAGGTGTCATATATGGAGTATGATGGAAATCCAAGGAGTGAGTCATCTGATATACCTGGGAGCTTTGGGAAAGGACTCATGCAGGCGGTTACTCCTTTGCTGAGTCTTGAAAGATGAGCAGGGGGTCTCCAAGTAGAAGGTAGGGGGCTGAGAGAGATTTCAGGAATTTCAGATAAAGGGAGTGGAATAAGCAAAGATAATGAAGTTATGAATATACTGGCATGTTCGACTAATTAGGTAGGAGAGGCACAAGCAGAAAATGGATATTCACAAGTGAGTTCACAGGGAGCTCAATTCTACAGTGAAGAATTTGGACTTTATCCTGAAGGCCACTGAACCGCCAACACTTTTTATCACCTACTCCTATTAGTACAGAATTTTAGCAAAATTTCCAACACATATTTATTTACTTATAGTGTACCTAAATGTAATGCTATGTTAATTACAAAACATATGCCAAAGATAGAAATGTTTAAAAGGCCAAGATTAAAAATAACTATAGCTGGCATTTCTGATATTGTCCCTTCCCTCCAGTGAATCACCTTGCGCATCCCTAGAATATTTATACCCCACTTTAAGATCACTACGACAAACATGGAGAGTAAGCAGCATGACTTGATCTATACTTCACAGAACCTGTGAGGTACGCAGGGCAAAAATAGGAGAACTAAGCCCCAGAGTTTTAGAGTGACTTGTCCAAGTCACGCAGCTAGTTACAGCATAGAAAGGACTAGGCCTCACACTGAAGACCCGGACCACTATTCCTCCCACTACCTCACATTACCTATCCTGAGCTTTACTCCTCACCACAATTTTCGTAAAGTCAAGAGCCTTTGGACAAGAGATAGCTGTGTATCCAATTATGTGATCCTTTCTTGTTTTACCAGAATATAAGAGAGAGTCTGACGTAGGAACCATAAAACATCATTGGGATGAGACTGTATTAGCACTGTATTGAGACATAGGAAGAGAGTCCTTTAACTGAATGAATGAGAAATAGAATGGTCTTCGTTAACAAAGAGCCACAACGTGCATGTAAGAATAAATGCTCATGGCATGACAGATGGAGATAATACTGGCTTTGGAGTTGGGGGTCTGAGATCTAATCCTAACTCTGCTGCTTAATATACCTTGCATGAGCTTGAACAACTTGTTTAACCTTGGTCACCACGGAGAGACTGAATAATTTCTAAGACTGATGTGAATATTAAATATACTTTCTATAGGTGTTCTTTCTCCTCTCCTTCCTCAACAAATAGAATACCACAATTGGGCTAGCCACTAAAATTGGACTGAAACTTGACTATAATTCCATCTGGATTGGGTCATAACAAAGGCATTTTAGGAACTTCTATTAAATTTTATTATTGTAAATTAAAGAAATGCTTCCTTCTTGATGGAAAGACTGTTGACTCAACTAGTTTTTTGTATACAGAATACTAGTTACCATTTATTGAAGGCCTACTAGGCCAAGATTTCATTATCTAGTCTCCATATAATATTTAATTTTCATGGCACAACTTGCAGCAAGTAATATTGTCTTCATTTTGTAAATGAAGTTAATTGGCAGAGGGCCCACAACTAGAATCCAGTCCTATTTGTTCAAAATCTTTTCCATTAACTATTACTTTAGGTTAAAGAGTATGAATCTAAAACCCCATTTCACAAACTCTTGCACAGAACACTAGCTTCTTGGAATACAAACATCCATTCCGGAGTGAAGACTGTTTACCATAGCTGCATCTGAGATGTTCACAAAAACACTTTGTATTTTTATTAAGGATTCTGTGAAGCTCCGAAGGGAGGAAACCAATTTATTTTTATTTAACCCAAATTTCTCAAATGTATTTGGCCATGGAAACCTTTCTGGTTTCTAAGATTACATATTAACATTCACCCATGAACAAATATTCAATAACCACTCGTTTGGGAAATGCTTATCTAAAGAAACCATAGGACTACTTCCATTTGCTATGTTGATATTATCAGAAAGTCAAAGACCGATAAAACATTGTTTTCCTAACCCTTTGGAAGATTTAGGAGGTATAGAACAAGGAGGATTATATGACTCTTTTTCTATAGCAGCAGTTCCACACAGATAAGACTTTAGTCTCTACCGCTTGCCACTCATCAAGCTTGGTCACTTTCACAAACACGAAATTTGTTTTAGAAAAACAAAACTAAAGCGATTAGGGTTCTGAACATCCTGGAATTATACCACCGTATTCAGGTGAGCTTTTCAGAAGAGAAGGAATGACTGCCCTGCATATCAAGCAACTCAGGAGAGAAAACATCTCTCCTTACACAAGCGGCTATGACTAAAGAAATCTTGCTCCTTATAAAGAATTCTCAATGGTAAAGCTGCAGGGCTGATTGATGAGTGCTGCCTACCACAGTAGGGAAATGGCAAAGAGAAACTGCACACACAACTGAGAGGAGCACACTGTACTTATCTGCAATTCCCCCTGGTCCCCGGCCGCGGGTCTGGAGGCTGCAGAGGAAGGACATGACAATGGAGAGAAATCAGAGAGAAGTGGGAGGGCATTGTCGCCAGCGAGAGCCAGGAGGGCTGAGGCTGGTGCATTTTTGCCTCTCTTGGCGCCAGTCGGGCAGCCACTAAACACCACAGTATAGATTGAGAGCTTGTTAAGATCAGATGCATAGTTGTGTCCCTTCCCAGTAATCCGCAGAGGCCTTGAGAAAGTACAATCAGGGTCATCATCAATTTCTATCTGGGGAAAGTGCCAATATACAGTTTCCTTAAAGAAGTGGGAATTTGGGTTTAGAATGTTGAAAGACCAATCTGAAAACCGAGGTTAAGCTTGAGGTGATAGATGTAGGGCAGTATTAATTGAGAAGAGAACTATGAGTGGCTTTCCCTCCCTCTCACATACAAAAGTGTCTAGGAAATATTTGACAACATAATAAGCTGCGCTTGGGTTATCTTTTTCCCCCAGAAACAAAACAAAACAAAAAAATTGCAACAAGATATCAATATAAATTTAAAAATGGTAACACAGAGTGTTCTATCTCAAATTTTAAGGACTTCCCCTATCTCTGAAGTATACAGAGCCACTATTTGATGAAGATATGCTATCCCCAAATATAATCCTAATAGAAAGGAGAAAGTCGTCTCTGTTAACTTGCTGCTTTGTATGTACCCAGAATCTCAAATTTGGTTATTTGGTCTTCCCTTTATTCTCCTATAAAGAATTCATTTTCTTTTAATACTAGATAAATTCCTAGGTCATAAGAAATGAATTTTCCCCTTTGGCCAGTAACCAGAGGACCTCAAGTTCCTCTAAATTTAAAGCTTTACTTCAGCTGTGTTCAAAATAGACTGAGTTTGAAAGATATTGTTGGTTACGCTCCATATTTAGAGTATACCAGGGATGTTAAACTTTACAGAGCATTTATCAACAACTCAAGTCACCAGTGTCCATGATGGACAGAATCAGGTTGATTTCACTGCCCTGGGTAGGAGAGCTGCCTAACAACTCTGATTATCCTCAGGCTATTGCTCCTGGTGCCTTAAAAGCCATTTCTGAAATGTCATTTGCTGTCACCATCATTTTCTGCCAGAGACGCCAACATGGTAAACTTCTGAATTGACCCACTAGCAAAAAAGAAAAGGAAAGAAAACTACAAGTGCCCAAATTTACACCACATCATTTTTCATAATAGCTTTATTAAGATATAATTCACATACCATTAAATTTGATCTTTTATGTGGTACAGTGGAGTAGGTTTTAGTATAGTCACAGAATCGTGCAACTGTCACCACTATCTAATTTTAGAGTATTTTCACCATCCTTAAAAAGAAACTTGTACCCATTAACATTCACTCTCTACTCTTTCCATCCCATAGACTAGGCGTTTCTTATAAATAGAGTCATACAATATGTTGTCTTTCTGGTTGTTTTCTTTCACTAAGCATAATGTTTTTAATGTTCATCTAAAGCATATGTAAGTGCTTCATTCCCTTTTACTGACAAATTTTTGTTCCATCATCTAGATACACCATATTTCATTTATCCATTTGTCAGTTAATGGGCATTTGGATTGTTTTCCCTTTTTTGGCTATTATGAATAATGCTGCTAGAAATCTTCTGTACAGATTTTCGTACAGACATGTGTTTTCAGTTCTCTTGGGTATGTACCTAAGAGTGAAATTGCTGGGCCATATGGTAAATCTAAGTTTAAGTTGTTGAGGTACACCAAACTATTTTCCAAAGAGGCTGCACCATTTCACAATCCCACCAGTAATGTATGAGGGTTAAAATTTCTCCACATCTTTGCCTACCCTTGTTGTTGTCTTTATATTTTTATTTTAGTCATCTTAGTAGATGCAAAGTGGTATTTCGTTATGGCTTTGATTTCCATTTCCCTAGTGGATAGTGAGGTTGAGCAACTTTTCATGGGGGCATTGGCAATTTTGTATATCTTTTTTTGAGAAACGTCTAGTCAAATCCTCTGGCCATCTTTTAGTTGGGCCATTTGTCTTTTTATTATTGACGTAACAATTTATTATATGTTGTGGGTAGAAGTCTCTGCGGTTTTGTGATTCGCAAATATTTTCTCCATTTCATGGATTATCTTTTTTACTTTCTTAATGATGTTCTTTGAAGTACAAGTTTTTAATTTTGATGAAGTCCAATTAATTTATTTTTTCTTTTGTCCCTCATGTTTTTTCCATCCTATCTAAGAAGCCATTGCTGAATTCAGGGTCATGAAGACTTATTTCTGTGTTTTTCTTAGGAGTTGTGTAGTGTTAGCTCTTTCCTTTAGGCCTATGATTTTTTTTGAATTAATTTTTGTATATCATGCAAAATAAGAGTCCAACTTTATTCTTTTAAATGTGGATATGCCATTGTCCTCAATCATTTGTTTTCCTGTTTCCCTTCCATTGGGTTATCTCAGCTCCTTTGTCAAAAATTAATGGGTCATTAAGAGCTTACTTCTGAGATTTTTTATTCTATTCCATTGTTCTATATTTCTATCCTCTGCCGCTACTGTATTGATTATAATAGCTTTGTAGTAAGTTATAAAATTGGGAAGTATGAATTCTTCAACTTGGTTCTTCTTTAAAACAACTCTTTGAATTTTTCAGTTCTTTGTATTTCCATGTGAATTTTGGGATCAGCTAATCAATTTCTACAAACAAAGGCAGCTGAAATTTTGATAAGAGTTACACTTAATTTATTGATCAATTTGGAGAGTTGCCATCTTAACAACATTGTCTTTTGATAAAAGAGCAAACTACTCACTGCTCTAACAGGCAGTTTAAAACTCTGACCTTATTTAGGTCTTCTTTAATTTCTTTTGATAATATTTTATAGCTTTTAGTGTACAACTCATTTGTCTTAAAATTTTGTTCTAAATTATTTTGTTCTTGATGTTAATGTTTAAAGAATTGTTTCTTAATTTCATTTCTGAGTTAGTCATTGATCATATATGGAAATACAACTGATATTTGTATATTCATTTTATATCAGGCAACCTTGCTGAACTTGCCGATTAGTTCTAATAACGTGTGTATGTGTGTATGTGTCTTCCTTGGGATTTTCTACATAAAAGATCATATAATTTGGTTTTTTGTTTCGTTTTAAATATTTTACTTATTTATTTGAGAGATAGAGTAAAAGAGAACATGAGAGGGAAGAAGGTCAGAGGGAGAAGCAGACTCCCCACAGAGCTGGGAGCCTGGTGTGGGATTTGATTCTGGGACTCTGGAATCATGACCTGAGCCAAAAGCAGTAGCTTAGCCAACTGAGCCACCCAGGCACCTCTAAAGGTCACATAATTTGTAAAGGGAGATGGTTTTACTTCTTCCTTTTCAATCTAGATCCATTTTACTTCTTTTTCTCTTTTCTTTTCTTTCTTTTTCTTTTTTTTTTTTTTCCTAATTACCCTGACTAGAACCTCCCATACAATGTTGACTAGAAGTGATTAGAGAATACATCCTTGTCTTGTTCTCGATCTTAGAGGAAGAACATGCAACTTTTCAACATTAAGTATGATTTTAGCATACTGTTTTGTATATATATATCAGGTTGACAAATATCAGGTTGACAAAATTCCTTTTTTTTCTAGTTTGTCAAATTATTTTTCTATGAAGGAGTATTGGGCTTTGTCAAATGCTTTTTCTATATCTATTGAGAGAATCCGGCCTTTTATTCCTTAGTGTATGCATTCTATTTGTTCACAGTGTATAATCCTCTTAATATGTTGCTGGACGAAGTTTGTAATGTTTTCTTAAGAATTTTTATATCTTTTATATTCCCTCCTTTTCTGTTTTTTAGAAGAGTTTATGAGGATTGGTATTAATTCTTTTTTAGTTAAGCATTTGGTAGAATTCACCAGTGAGGTCATTTTTACCTAGGCTTTTCTTTGTGGGAAGTATTTTTATTACTCATCTAATCTCTATACTTGCTACATTCAAATTTTCTATTTTTTAAAGTCCATTTCAACAGTTTCTGGCTTCTAAGAACTTGTCCCTTTCATCTAGATTATCTAATCTGTTGGCATACAATTGTTCATAAGTTTCACTTATAATGTTTTTTGGGTTTTTTGTTGTTGTTTTTAAATTTCTGTAAGGTCACGTCCTTTCTTTCATTTTCAATTTGGTCATTTCAGTCTTCTCTCTGTTTCTCTTGCTCAGTCCAGATAAATATTTGTCAATTTTCTTGATCTTTCCAAAGAATGAACTTTTGAGTTTGTTGACTTTCTCTATTGTTTTACTCTTCTCTGTATCATTTATTCCTACTTAATATTTTTTATTTCTTTTATTCTTCTTGCAATGGGTTTAGTTTGCACTTCTCTTTCTGGTACCTTAAGGTAGAAATTTAGGTTATTGATTTGATATCTTTCTCCTTATTTAATACAGGCATTTATAGCTATGAATTTCCCTCTAATGATTCTTTTAGCTATCTCCCATAAGCTTTGGTATGCTTTATCTTTCTTTTCACCATCTCATAGTATTCTAATTTCTCATATGATTTTTTTCTTTGACCCTTTAGTTATGAGTGTATTATTTAATGCACCTATTAAATTTCCCCAAAATCCTGTTGTTAATTTCTAATTTTATTCCATATGGTCAGAGAATATACTTGGCATGATTTTGATCTTTTTAAACTTATTTTTTTTAAGATTTTATTTTTAAAATAAAGGGAGAGAAAAAGAGAAAGCATAAGCAGGGGGAGCAACAGGCAGAGGGCGAGGGAGAAGCAAGCTCACCACTGAGCAGAGAGCCTGATGTGGGGCTTGATCTCAGGGCTCTGGGATCATGACTTAAGTCAAAGGCAGACATTTAACCAACTGAGCCACCCAGGTGTCCCAATATTTTTAAACTTATTAAGGCTTGTTTTATGGCCTAATGTATGGTCTATCCTTGACAATGTCCCATATTCAATTGACAAGAATTGTACATTCTGCTGTTGGGTGGAGTGTTCTATAAATGTTGGTATGTCTATTGGTTTATGGTGTTGTTCAAGTCTTCTGCTTCCTTGTTGATCTTGCCTGTTTATTCTTTTCATTATTGAAAGTAGGATATTGAAGTTTCCAACTATCACTGTTGAATTACCTATTACTCCCTTCAATTCTGCCATTTTTTGTTTCATGTATTTTAGGACTCTCTAGTTAAATCCATGCATATTTATAACTATTATCTTTCTCATGGACTGACACTTGTATCATTATAAAATTTCCTCCCTTGTCTCTAGTAACAATTTTGTCCAAAAATCTGTTTCATCTGACAGAAGTATAGCCATTCTAGGTCTCTGGTTACGGCTTTGATGGTACATCTTTTTCCATTCTTTCGCTTTCTGCTTATTTGAATCTTTGAAACTAAAGTATATCTCTTACAGACAGCATATAGTTGGATTATATGTTTTCTTTAAAATCTATTCTGCCACTTTCTACCTTTTGTTTGGAGTGTAAAGCCCTCACAATTACTGTAATTTCTGGTAAGACTGGACTTATATCTGTCATTTCGCTATTTGTTTCCTTTATGTCTTGTGTCTTTTTGTTCCTCTGTTCCTCTGTTCCCTGACTTTTTTGTGTTAAATAGATATTTTCTAGTGTATCATTTTGATTCCTTTGTTTCTTTTTTACTATTTGTTTACATTTATGCCCTAGGGATTACAATTAACATCTTAAAACAATCTAGTTTGGATAAATACCAATTTACTTTCAATGATATATAAAACATTGCACCAATATAGCTCCATTCTTCTCCTTCTCCTTTGTGTTATTATCATACAACTTACATCTTCATACTTATAAGTCCATCAACACCCTTTTATAATTATTCCTTTATGCAGTTGTCTTTTAAGTTAGAAGAAGGAAATAGTTATGAGCAAAAAATATATTTAGACTTTTATTTTTATAAGCACAGTTACCTTTACTGGTACTCTTTCTTCATGTGCTTTTTTTTTTTTATTAACATATAATGTATTATCTGTTCTAGGGTACAGGTCTGTGAATCATTAGGCTTACCCATTTCACAGCACTCACCATACCACATATCCTCCCCAATGTCCATCACCCAGCCACCCAATCCTTCCCACCCCACCTCCCCTCCAGCAACCCTCAGTTTGTTCCCTGAGATTTAGAGTCTTTTATGGTTTATCTCCCTCCCTGATCCCATCTTGTTTCATTTTTCCCTCCCTTTCCCCCACAACCCCCTGCCCTGCCTCTCAAGTTACCATCTATTATTCTTTCATTTTATCCAAAAGTTCTCCCTTTACTATTTGCTGTAGGACAGGTCTGTCAGTAATGAATTCTCTCAGCTTATCTGAGAATTTCTTAATTTCTCCTACGTTTTTTGAAGGATAGTTTGCTGGATATAAAATTCTTGATTAACACTGTTTTCCTTTCAGCATTTTGAATAACTCACTCCATTGTTTTTGAGAAACTATGTTTTGAGGGCTTTTTGCTGTTTTGTTTTGTTTTGCATTTTATGGGATTCAGCTACTAACCTTATTGAGGATAACTCGAACCTGATGAATCACTTATGTGTTGCTATTTTCAAGTTTTCTTTTCTTTTTTTTTTTTAACTGTGGTGTATCAAGGTGTAGATCGCTTTGAGTTTCTCCCGCTTAGATTTATTGAGGTTCGTGGATGTATATATTAGTGTTTTTCATCAAATTTGAGAAGTTTCCATTATTTTTTCAAACATTTTTTATGCTTCTTGTTCTTTCTCCTCTCTTCTGAGACTCTTGTTGAGCTGAGACTCTGTGTATTGAGCTATGCCTTTAATGCTCTAACAGGCAGTTTAAAACTCTGCATTAGCTTCCACAACCTGTTTGCACAGAACCTTAAGGATAGCCAGAGAAGAGATTAGGGCCTTCTCAGATCTTTCCTGGGCATGTACACAGCTCTGAATGTGTTCTGCAACCTCTTTATCAGGAACATGCTGGAGCTTTGAAAATCCCCTATGGACATTTTATTCTCCAATTTTTCCACAAAAATTTCAGTAACCTCTATTTAACCCTAACTTGTATCATTCCTTCTGGCAGCTTCAGTGTTAAACAATTGCTGCTGATTGCTCCAACAAATGCCTTGGGGATATGGTATTTATTATAATAAACATAATAACAAATTTTGATGGGACATGTGAGTTCAGGGTAGGATGTCCAAGGAAATGCTATAAGAGCTGGGCATGGCTTTGGGGCTATAATTTGCCACACAGAGAAGGAGGCAGGCAACAAGGCAAAGACAGCATCTCTAAAGCCCATAACATGTTGGAACCTGGTACTACAGGGTGACTAATGCCCAGGAAGAAGCTGTGGCTGGAAAGGGAACATGAAGTAAGATAGTGAGGGACTTCGGTTAAGGAAGGCCTTGGCCAAGGTAAACTAAGAAGTTTAAACTTTAGTTCTTTAGATTATAGAAAATCATAGAAAGGTCTTGAATAGAGAAATCATTCAATTATTAATTTATTCAACAAATATTTGTTGTCTATTGTACATCAGGTACTGTTGTATTCATTGAGGATGTAGCAGTGGACAGGACAATGGTTCTGACTTCATAAAGCTTATATTCTTGGGGGGTAGAAATACAATGAGGAGAAAATACTAAATATATAACATAGATTTAGGTTGGGTTGAGTACTGTGAGTTAAAGCAAGAGAAAAAAAGGCAATGTTGGAGAGAGCTTTGGATCCTGGAAGGCAGGAGTTAGCTGTGTAAGGGTAGTCAAGGGAAGCCATCTCTGAGGAAGAGACAATCACTGAAATAAGAGCAAACTACTCACAGCTTTGAGGAGCAGCAAATCCAGGAAGAAGCAATGGTCAGTATGAATACCCTGAAGCAAGAATGGAATTGCATTTTTGAAAAAATACCAAAAAGCTTGGGAATAAAGTAAGGGTGAGGGTGATATGAAATGAGGTCTCCCTGGTAGACCAGGGTAAGGAGTTTTAGTTTTATTGTAAGTAATGGTAGGGAAGCATTGGAGGAATTAAAGCAAAGAAGTGACATGATATGATTCACATTTTCTAAAGGTTACTAGTTGTGTGAAAAATGGACAGTAGAAGGACAAGAGTTGAAGAAAGGGGACCAATTAATTTGAGAGATTATAGTGGCCTGAATGTTGTGCTATTAGTCGAATTGATGAGATGTGCTTGAATTTAAGATATATTTTAAAGGTAAAGCAACAGAACTTACTGAGCAATTGTTAAGAGAAAGGGAAAAAAATCAAAGCTGATTCCTAGGTAGTGAGCTTAAGCAACCAAGTAAATGGTAGCCAGTAATAAAGAAGAAGAGGAGCAGAAGGAAAAATCAGGGATTTGGTCTGTGTTATATTAAATTTGAGATGTTGATTAACTCTATTACTGTAGATGTCAAGTGGGCAGTTGGATATTTGAGTCTAGTGCTCAGAAGAGAAGTCGGAACTGGGTATAAAAATTTGAGAGTATCAAGCTTAGAGATGGGATTTGATTAGTCACTTAGGAAATGTTCACTATAATGAACAAATTAGTCATTTATGGACAACATATCAAGATTAAGTTATATTTTATCATCATTTTTATATAGCCTGAATATAGATTTTTATTTTTCCCTTTATATACTCTAAACTCACCATCGGTATTTTCTGCTGTTTCATTATAAACCAATTGGCTTCATATTTATACTATTAACAGTAATAGCCATTAAGTGCCTCCTCAAGGCAAACATTGGATGTATAACTGCTTAAGAAATATACTCTTTCTGTTCTTATGTAGAAAGCTTATCAGCTGTGGAGTTCTACATTATGCCATTCTGCTGTAGTTCATTATTCTTAACAACGAAAGTGTCAGTTGCACATAATGGAACCTTTTTTTGTGTGTTATAGGTCACTTCAGTTTGGAGAATTTTTAAGCAATCACTTTTTGTCTCTATGTTTCGCCTGGACTTTGAGTATTAAATTTTTTGCAACAGGCTCAGCATTTCATTAGCAAATAATGTACTTTGCCTTCCTACTCATTTAACTATGGAAATTAGTCTGCATTATTATTTGATAATCTGTTTCAAAATACTATCTCAGTTTGGGGGTAGGGAAAATAATTTCCCTATATGTTGGAAACTATTTAGTGAATTGATTAAGGAACAAAAGAAACCAGCCTTGATTCTGAATTCCCTTCTAAAAGTCCTGAAAGCCTTCTTACAGAAAGAAATTTTATTCTGACATCATTAGACATCCAAATATTTAGCAGAAGGATTGCATGACCTCAAAATAAAACTATACCAATTTTGTATTTGTGTCTCTAAGACAATGTGTCTTCAGGTTGGTGACATGTAAGAATAAGGTAAAATTGGCCTATGGGGAACAAAATAGAAAGTAAGGACAGAGGGAGACTTGGGAGAAGCTACTTAATTCTTCCAAAGTCAAAAACACTTGGAGTTATTTGTATTATTCCAAATTAACTTGGAGTTAATATGTATGTTCAAAAGCAGATATGGGGGTGCCTGGGTGGCTCAGTCAGTTAGGTGCCCAAGTCTTCATCCCAGCTCAGGAGCTGCATGCAGCCTCAGCACTGAAGTGGGGGCTCCCTGCTTTAATTAGAGCACTGCTGCCCACTTTTCTCCCGTCCTGTGGGATGAAGGGAAGAAATAGGGAGGGTCCAGGTATATGTGGTAAATCTGAGTTTGGGACCCACCGTGCCTGACTCTTCACTTGCTTTCATGTCTGTTGCTTACCTGCAATCCAACTGGGACTGAAGCAAGAAGACAAAGCATAAACCGATTTTTAATGGATGCAGAAATAAATGACTTCTTTAGTGCCCCCCAGAGATATGAAGAGCGAAAACTGACAAAGAGAGGGGAGGCATTAGAAAAATAGCTCTGATAAATATAGGGAAGACGAAAAATGAAAAAAATGGCTCTTAGTTGAGAACTAAATGATAACTCTATTAGGCTCTGCTTCCTCTTGATGCTGCAACATAGTCCTACTTCTCCCCCCACACCCTGTCAAAGGTAGGTGGGGGATTTTTTTTCTCTTTTTTAAATTTTTTTTAAGAGACAGTGCAAGAGGGGGAGGGGGCAGGGGAGGGAGAGAGAGAGAGAATCTTAAGCAGACTTCAGGCTGAGCATGGATCCCGACATGGGGCTCAATCTCATGACCTAAACTGAAATCAAGAATCCAACATTCAACGCTCTGAGCCACCCAGATGCCCCTCTCTTCTCTAACTATTGGCTGGTGGCTATGAGCAGCAATGAAGTGTCCAGCTACTGTTTTATTAGCTATCCAAAGTGGTTTCTACAAATTTGCTCTCCATTTATAATATGCTTCCTCTATCCAGGTAGAGGTAGGAAATAAGTTTTGTGCTTTTGTGCATGAATTATAAAATAAAAGTCATTAGAAACTAAACCTTTAAGAAGTATTGGGTTTATCAACTAAAATTGTGTTACAGCAGGCCAACTAAAGCCTCCCTTCAGACATCAGATCAACTTTTGGTATTGAAGCTCTTCTTGGATGCTGAGCTTCCGGACGGACAAAACTCTCAGGGAATCAACTATGATTCATAGTACTATTATGCATGTTTTTCCAGGACTTTCTAAGAAAATTTTATTTTTATACAAAAGTCCACAAATGAGTCAGAACTTAAGTGTGTAAGTGCATCATTTATGTAAAGATCTCAAGAAAGAGGTATATCAATTCAATTCCTTTTCTTATGCAGTGACATATTGATGCTTATCTTTCTGATGAAGTAATTACAACCAGTGTACAAAGAGCATGAATTTATGTTGTCAAAGGAAAGTCCACAATGACTAGCAGAAGACCCTCGCTAAAAGGCATATAGATTCCGTGAAATTCAGAGTGCCAGAGGAATAAAAGTTAAGAGTTATAAAAAGGGGCAAGACGTGTATATTTGGAAATCCACAAAGATGCCTCTCAGGATATGATATTATTAAATATTAACATCATAAAATAAAATTACCGAAAACTCTAAATAATGAAAAATACGATTCTCAAGCAGAGATGCCCCTTGAGGGAGAAACACCAGCACCAAGCAATTGCAGAGTGATTCTGAATGTGCAAAAGGAAAGGTGTAACTGAATCATTGTTTCCTTGTTGATGTTTTGAACTAATAAAGTTCCAAGAGGAGCGATCTCTCTGCTCGAGGCTATAGGAGGAAAATATTTCTGTTCTGTGCATGTTTTTTCTTTCTGACCCATTCTGAAAGGTATAGAAATTTGGGTCAGACTGTGGAATTTATTAAAATCTGGAACTTTAAACTCACTACGAGAAAGTTTCTATACTAAATATCAAAAAATCCCTTCAGATTAATTCTTACGGTTTCTATCTTAATAGAGGGAAATACTCTTCATTTACATTTATAATCACTTTCCTCAAATTAATTTCCTCGGTGAACACATTCATTAAGTAGTTTCCACCAAAGCAGACCAAAGCAGGTAAACAGACGACAGGAGTGGACCATCTATCGACTGTTCAATCATCCCCACCCTCTCTGCTTTCTGTGTTGGAGGGTAGAAAATGTAGGCACAGCACGTTGGGAGTCGGGTGATGTCCCTTTTAGAAAGAAAAAGCCTCCTAAACGTCAACCATTTGCTTTAAAACCTCATTTAGAACCTAGCAATAACTGACAGAGTCTACAGAAAACACACTGAGCTCCTTGAAAGAGCAGTAAAACATTACAATATGCTATTAAGATGAAGCCCTGGTGGAAAAACAGGGGCAAACACAAAGAGCAAAATCTCAGAAAGCACTCAAGAGATCCTAACCCTATTTCCTAGAGAGAGCACTACAGGCCTCCCCGGGGCAGGTGACTTTGGTTGTTTCAGGCCTTAGGGAGTCTGTTGAGGGCGGGAACTAGTTACCTTGTCTTAGTATTTAGAGGCGCATGATGGCGTTCGGTGTAAGCTGCCATGCGTTACGGGCTCCTTAAATGTTTGTTGAGTCCACAGAAAGCAGGAAGGCAGCGAAGAAATCGGGAAAGAGGGAGGGAGGCAGGGAGAAAGGAGAATTTAAGAAGGAAAGAGAGAGAAGAATGAATGGCAGGGAGAGAAAGAAAGAGATACTTTTAACTAGACCTAGTAAGTTTTTTTAATTTTTTTTGGCCTCCCTGGAATAGCCAAGAATATTACATAAATGTACTAGATCTTGTTTGAAAATTGAAGTTTGTGTTAACTTGCTGCCATCCACAGCTTCTACCAGGGGATGCAACTGCTCTCCACTCTTTTTTTTTTTTTTTTTTCTCAGTGTTCCAAACCCAGTGCTCCACGCAATGCGTGCCCTCCATAATACCCACCACCAGGCTAACGCAAACCCCTGCTCCCCTCCCCTCCAAAACCCTCAGTTTGTTTCTCAGAGTCCACAGTCTCTCATGGTGGAATTTAATTTACTTAGCGCTTAGTAAAGCAGCCGACTTTCAGGTTTAAAGTATGCGCTGAGATCGATGGTTTGAAGGTAGCTCTAAGCGGAGTTCACTGCAAGTCAGCCAACTGTTTCTGGCTGCCCACGGTTGATGCGATAAGTGGACGAGGACTTGCTAAGTGTTCTGTGTGCTTAGTAATCCTCACGGCTTCTTGGAGTAGACACATCTCCACATTCACCGTCAAATAACAGCCCCAACTGCTGGCAGAGTTTTTTATCCAGATCTAGAGGCCTGGCCTTTGAAACACATCTGAAAGTGCTTTCTTCAAACAATCCGAGCAGCCTGTGTGGTTTCAGGCCTCTGCTCTTCAAGATGTGAGATTTGTAGGGAAGCTAAAACGGCGTAGGTAGACACGGGCATGATATATCTCACTCTGTTCCCCAGTATCACATGGTATGTATCACAGGATGCTTTTCATTCATCTGCTAGCCCTGGGGCCACATTAGTGCATGTGTCAGAAAACATTACAAGGAACTCATAGACCACAGAGCATCCAACAGGAAGAAACAGCCCAGTGAAAACAAAAGTTTGGTTAGAGGCAGAGCAGATGCTATGAAATCTCTATCCCTCTCCCTGAGAATCCTCTGAAAACAGAACCCATTCAGTAAGTGTGGGTTGCTGTGGCCGTACATTGACTTGAAGCCTAGGGACCAGAGTGTACAGAACCAAGTTTGAATCAGGCTCCACTACGGATTAGCTGTGTTACCTTGAAAGAGTTCCTTATCTCCCCAAGATTTAGTCACCTTATCTGAGAAGTGGTAGTAATAATAGAGGTATATAATCTTTCAGTTCACTCATTTGACAACTGTTGGCTGTGCACATATATAGAAGGCATCTCACTATGTAAACTATAAAACAAGGGCCTGGTTTTGATCACTATATATCCTCAGTGCCTAGGACAGTGTCTGGCATGTAGAAAGATTTAAAAAATATTTCCGAGTGGTATTATATAACGTAGTAGGAAAAGCAGGCTTCCTCGGTTTGAAATCCACCTCCTCCACTTAGCTGCATCACCTCAGAGCAAATCACCCCACCTCTGTGTGCCACAGTTGTCTCATCTGCAAAATGGGATGCCGACAACAGAATCTGCTTCCCTGGGTTGTGTGAGGATTAAATGAGATACCATATATTAAGTATTTAGAATAGTGTCTGGTATTGTGTTCAAAAATTCCAGTTGCTCTAAGGGGTGCCTGAGTGGTACAGTCAGCTGAGTGATCAACTGTTGGTTTCTGCTTGGGTCCTGATCTCGGGGTGGTGCGATAGAGCCCCACCTCAGGCTCCACACTCGGCATGGAGTCTGCATGGGTTTCTCCCTCCCTCACCCTCTCTCTCTCTCTCTCGGCCCCTCCCTGCTGCACATGCTCCCTCTGTCTCTTTCTCTAAAATAAATAAATAGATATTTTTAAATTTCTGTTTTAAAATAATAACTATTGTTATTAGTTATGGCTCTTATCCTCAGTGTTTTTGCCTACTGGAGGATCCAAGCAAAACTGTCGATTATAATACAGACGCAAGATCAGTGCAATAACAGGTGACCGTGGAAGTACAAGCAGATGCTTCACAGCACAATCTGTGAAATCAGTGAGTATTCCTTAGAGAAACTGGCATACACATCCTACATTCAGTTTCTAAAACTAAATCCTCTTACCTAACGGAAAAGAAACCTTCATGTAGTCATCAAAAATGCCCCAGTGTCCAGGTGAATCACAGGACATGGGTACCAGCATTTTCCCTTTCCTCTCCCTATGATTCTTACTTTATGATATCAGGTAGGACTGTTTGGTACGGTGCCCTCATTCCTCTACAGACCAAGCTCTAATACAGTGGCTTTCAAACTGTGTCCCAGTGAACCCTGGGATTCTACAGACATTGCCTCAGCATATCCCACTCTAAACCAGAGCAAAACCTGATTATGGAAGGATCTCTAGAACCTCTACCCTGCACTATCCATAGACCTAGAAATTTGTGTGTGATTTCCTTGGAAAAGATCACTCTACTGTGAAAGTTAATGATTTTTACAGGTTTAAAATGCACTGCCTTAGAGATTCTTCTAAGAAACCTTATCAGGGAGAACAAGATTCCCTGTTCTCAGGAAAGGCACATGCTTGGCAAAAGGAAATTTTGAAAGGCTTTTAGACAGGTAGTTTTCTCCCTGGCATATTTCCCATTGAGAATCAAGCAAGATATTTCTTTTTAATGCAATATTGTAGGAAACATGGTTCAGTGAATAAAACATCAAATTTACTGAACAGTGAAATATTACAAATCCCCTTGAAGTATTGATTCATGATCTTTTACTTGGTTTCACAGTGGATCACATACTCCAAAAAGGAAGCATAAATTCACATAAACAAATTCTAGCCATAATTTCACCTTTATTAAAAAAAAAAAAGACATGGATCAATCAATTGAGTCTACTCCATTTGTAGTCATTCTGCATGTGCAGGCTATTTTTTATATCTTTGGAAGTTTAGAAAATATATACATATATATATTCAATTACCTCATTTTAACTCACTTACATCTGCAAAGACCCTATCTCCAAATAAGATCACATTCTGAAATATTGGGGGTTAGGACTTTAATATAGGAATGAGGTGGCACAATTCAACCCACAAGGGATGGGCTTCTTGGGTGGCGCCTGGGTGGCTCAGTTGGTTAAGCAACTGCCTTTGGCTCAGGTTGTGATCCCAGGGTCCTGGGATCGAGCCCCACATCGGGTTCCTTGTTCAGTGGGGAGCCTGCTTCTCCCTCTCTCTCTACCTGTTGCTCTGCCTACTTGTGCTCTCTCTCTAATAAGTAAATAAATGTCTGTTAAATAAATGAAATATTTTTTAAAAAGAGATGGGCATCTTAAGGTATAGCTAGCTAGATATATATAGATATATAAATATAGATATAGATATAGATATAGATATAGATATAGATAGATATATATCTCTTTGAAATTTAGAGAGTCACTAAGTGATGAAGAATACCAGGAGTCCCCAACCTCATCTCTCTACAGCAACAAAAAACAAAAAAAATGAAATTGAAACCAATAATGACCCTGAAATATTTTAAAAGCTTGCCAAATTTTAATAGTTATATCATAAACATAGAAATACATCCTATAAATAAAAACCATTTAATGAAAATACAGTACTTCCATTACTTTTTGTTTAAAACATTGTATTTCTTTATTTGAGAAAGAGAGCATGAAGGGGGTAGGATGAGCAGGAGAAGCAGAATGCCCACAGAGCAGGGGTCCCAATGCCAGGCTCTGTCCTGAGACTCTGGAATCATGACCTTAGCTGAAGGCAGATGCTTAACCAAATGAGCCACCCAGGCACCCAGTACTTCCATTACTTTTTAATTTCATTTACTGATCCTTAGATTAGCACTATTATCCCTACACAATTATCCCTCATATTATTCTAATAATTCAAACATGTGTAAGGAAAAAGAAAACATATGCTGAATGTGTACTATATACTGGGCATTTATATACTGTACTATATATATGTACTATATATTAGGCATTTAACATGAAACCAACTGCTTAGTGTATAGTCATTTGGTAAATCAATAAATAAATCTTTCCCATAATTCAGTTCTTTTTTTACAGTTGAAGAAACAGGTTCAGGGGGATTTCCCAAAGTTTCAGATCTAATAAGAGCCAGGATTGAAACTCAATTTGTCTTCTGAGATGCCCATATTCTACCCAACATCAGAGTATGTAGTACAATAATTATTGTAATTATTATATTACCCATCTCTTATGGGTTGAATTGTGCCACCTCATTCCTTGTTGAAGTCCCAACCCCCAGTACTTCAGAATTATATTTTATTTGGAGATAGGGTCTTTGCATATGTAAGTGAGTTAAAATGAGGTAGTTAAGGTGGGCCCTACTCCAATATGATCAGTGTCCACATAAAAAGGGGAAATTTAGAGGCAGACATGCACAGAGGGAAAATACCATGTGAACACAAAGGCAGAGTTCAGGGAACACTTCTACAAACCAAGGAATGCCAAAGATTGCCAGCAAACCATCAGAAGGTAGGCAAGAAGTATGGCACAGATTTTCACTTACAGCCCTCAAAAGGAACCAACCCTGCCAACATATCGTCTTGGACTTCTGGCCTCCAGAACTGTGAGACAGTGAATTTCTGTTGTTTAAGCCACCCGACTAGTGGTACTTGATTATGGCAGCTGTTGTAAACTAATACACTTTTACTTCAGATAACTGGATGTTGAGCTGGTGGACTTTCCTCACTTGCTGAAGTTTCCCGTCATTGAAATGAAAAGTCCATAGTATGGTCATTCTTTAGAGTGTTCTCCTACCTTTTACTCTATTTTGGAACTCGCTATTATGTTAAATACACTCATAATTGCATATTTTTAAAAAATATAGCCAACTACTTCACCAATTGGTTGGGGGTTTTTTTGTTTTTTTTTTTTTAAGATTTTTATTTATTTATTTGATAGAGAGAGATCATAAGTAGGCAGAGAGACAGGGGGAAGCAGGCTCCCCGCTGAGCAGAGAGCCTGATGTGGGGCTCAATCTCAGGACCCTGAGATCATGACCCGAGCCGAAGGCAGAGGCTTAAACCACTGAGCCACCCAGGTGCCCCTTACCAATTGGTTTTTATCCAATCATCCAATCATCATACTTTGAAAAAGACCCTCAGCCCTAAATTTACTGCAGCATTACTTACAATAGCCAAGATACAGAAGCAACCAATAGATGAATAGATAAAGAATATATATATGTGTATATATATATGTATGTATGTATGTATATGTAGAGAGAAATATTCCACTAGTGGAATATTATTCAGCTATAAAAAAGAATAAGATCTTGCTATTTGCAACAATGTGGGTGGACCTAGTGGGAATAATGTTAAGTGAAATAAGTCAGAAGAGAAGGCAAATACCATATGATTTCACTTACAAGTGGAATTTAAAAAACAAAACAAAAAACAAAAACCAGACTCTTCAATACGGAGAACAACCAAGCGGTTGTCAGAGGGGAGGTGGGTAGAGGTGGGTGGAGGTGGGTGGAGGGGCGATAAAGGGGAGTAAGAGGTACAAATGTCCAGTTATGGAATAAATAAGTTATGGAAATGAAAGGCCCAGCATAGAATATAGTCAAGGTTTTTGTAATAGTGTTGTATGTGACAGATGGCAGCTACATTTCTGGTGAGCACAGAATAATGTATTGAGTTATCCAATTTCAATGTATTGAAATTAATTTAGCATCCTGTGTCAACTATCCTTCAATTAAAAAGAAAAAAAAAAAGGCCCTGGGAAAATATCAGTTGAAGTTGCCCTGGGTACCAAATAAGAACAAACTAAAAAAGAAAAGAAACATTTCTCCCAAATGACAAAGTGTTCTCTTTTTAAAGAAATATAATAATTTAGTTTTGAAAGGCAGTTGGAAAGTGGGAGTTGGGGTCCAGGAGGAACAGTATGTATAAGTGTCCCATTGTAAATCAGTACAGATGCAGCCTCATAATTGAGGGTTTCTGACTCTTTAAAAGAGTTAAAGTAGACTGAATTGTTCTTATTCAGTAGGTTCTGTACAGAGCACACAAATGATGACATCCCTCCTTCTTTGGATCATATACTCTTCCTCATTATGTGCTTAAATAGGTCTCTGTGTGCTCAATTCATTGTATGAGCTACTGAAATTCATCGATTTACTAGATTTACTAGAAAACAAGTATTAACACAACAGAGACCTTTCTGGAATAGGATGGTACAATTCTATTTTTTTTTATTTTGCTTAAAAATTTTCCTTCATAAAAATTCAGTTACAATAAAATAAATACTAAATAAACAAAAGCGTTATATGCAAATACAAAAACATTTTTTAACACTAGGAGGGAAAAAAACAAGCCAAGTAGTTTCCTGATCTGGAAAGGAAAAACTATTTTTTAAGGAAGGAAGGATGGGGTGGAAGAAAGAGAGAAAGAAAGAAAGAAAGAGAGGAGAGAGGGAGGGGGGAGGAAGGAAGGAAAGAAGGAAGGAGTGAAAGAAAGAAAAAAGAAAGAAAGGAAGAAAAAGAAATTTGACTATGTTTGAAAAATATGAACTTCTGTGCCTCAAAAATTAAAAGGCAAAGAGCAAAGTATGGGGAAACCCTTGCAAAATATGTCTATGAGCGTCGGTCTTGTTATATGAAGAGTTCTTATAAGCCAATAACAAAAACATAAATGTCCCAACAGACAAAATGGACAAAAGACATGAACAAGCTTGATTCACAAAAGAATTTAAAATGCCCCATAACATATGAAAAATATTCAAATACTTGAGAAAGTCAAAATTTTAATGGTTGATTGACCAAGGCTCAGTATTGGTAGAATGTGCTAAAATAGAGCCTTCCGTTTATTACTGAAGAGAGTGGAAAATCAGTACTATCTTTCTGTGAAAAAGGATTCCTACTGTCGTAAGAGCTATAAAATGTGTGTAGCCCTTGATCTGAGAACATATTACAGGAAATGATCAGAAAGGCTACAATTATCGGTGTACAAGGATATTCATCATAAGATTCCTCGTAATACAAAAAAAAAAAGAAGAAAGAAAGAAAGAAAATGATCCAACATTAGGGGGATGGTTAAAGCAACTGTGGTACATGTATCACAGCATCCCCTACTCCCATGCATTCTCTTTCTGCTACCAGCTAGCTTCCTCATGCACTCCTCCATGCTTTTGTGTGCCTTGTAGCTTCTGTTTACTCATAGCTTCTGCCTACTTACGACTCCTGCCTGCCCCTGGTCCCACCTGGTCTCCTTCTCGTCTGCTTTGGACTCCTTTTTGATCATCTTCTTAGTTTCTATCACTAGAGCTGAATCTCTGACTTCTAGTCAGCCTCCAAATGTAAACTCCTAAGGGAGAGATTCTGACTCATCTGGCCAATTTACCATGTTCCCTGGGCAGAGGTGGGGAGAGCAGCAGGGAGGAGCAGTGGTTGGCATCATCGAGCCAAGAAAGAGTCAGGAAAGAGTCAGGAAAGAGATAGGCTGCCCTGTCAAGGAAAGAGTCCTTTGTGAAGGGACCCTAAGCATGGCCAGTACCATCTTGTCCTGCTTACCACAGTTCCACTGCCTGTGTATATTCACACCAAAATAACACCACACTGAGCTCAAATAGCTGCTCTGCTTGTTTTCTTTCTTCATTCTCCTTAGAAGGGCAGGGACCATGATTTATTCAATTTAGTAATCCCAGCACAATGCTGGCGCCTGGCAGTCCATAAGTGTTTGTGGATGATTGAGTTGTCATAATAATTAATGGGAATAATGAGGGTCAGGGACCTAGTGTGATGCCTGGCGTGAGGTAGCTGCTCAGCAAATGCTCCTACTCTCCCTTCTCCCCTCCTCATTCTCCCAAATCCCACTCCTCTTTTGTTCATGCTGGATTTGCTCCACTAAGTGGTCCCCAGACGAGAGCTACTCACTAATCTCAGAGCTGGAAGACATTTATGTTACCATGAGATTCATTAACTGGGATAAATAACCCTTTATCCTGAATGCTTAGAGTAGTTCAGCTGATACCAAATAAAAAACAATCTCAAACTTGTGCTCTTACCTCTTGTATTAATTGAACTGGTTTTTGTTTTTTGTTTTACTGTCTTCATGCATATGGGGACTAAGCTGATATAGAAATGAGGGCTAAATTACTAAGCTCCAGAGAATATGGACACGGTACTTTCCTTTAACTGAGACTTTGAGTCAGCAAAACTTTGAGTTTGCAGGAACACTGGCTTTCTGGAGTATAGAGTGGAAGGGAAGAGCCCTGACATTTATGGGTGTAGTGTCGGGAAGATCAATCCTCTGGGATCCAGACTGCCTGGACCCAAAGACCCATCCTTGTCACTTGTTAACTGTGTGCCATTGAGAAAGTTGCCTAACCTCTCTATACATCAATTTCTCCATCTGTATAATGGTAATAATAATGGTTGAATCTGAGGGTTGTTGTAAGGGTTAAGCAAATTAGCATTTGCCAGTACCTGGTTTATAGTAAGGACGTATAAATATTTGCTGTTATTATTGAGGACTTGATTTTTGAGGATTTGATTTTCAAAAACATACTCTTTTAGTCTTTGAAACAACACTGAGAAGTGTTCTTCGTCACTCCGTGATGAAGGAACTAAACTGAGGTCTAGAGAGTTTAAGAGCATCTGCACTATTCTAACCAAGTGGGTTTTACCAAGGACCATGTTCAGCTACCATGTCCTGATAAGGCTTTGCTAGCCACTGATGGTCTACGCTGTCTATACTTTGTTAGATGTATTCTTGACCTGTTGGGTTGAGTGTCCAAACATGTTTGACCTCTTTCAGAATGTTTCAGTGTGACTATATTCATTTATTCTGAAGCAATTTGAAGTCATTTCTTCCTCCATGAAGTATGTTGGATAGATTGCTGCCTCCCGCCACTTCTTTTTATTGCCTCTCCTTAAATAAGGCTGTCAGAGTGGAGAGCATCTCTTCATGGATGTGGAAAAGTGCTCAGCAGCAAGTTGATTTAATTGACATGTTCTTTTGGATCAGCCCACTGAGGTATTTGTATATTTCACTGTGACATCATGGTGACTTATCTTAGCTGATTATCTCCTCTAAACCTTGGATTGCTCCCTGTGGCTCAGTGGCTCAGCAGTGAATCATTCTTTTTTCCTATATATTATGACTATATCTTTTGTTACTTCCTGAATAATGGAAGAATCATGCACAAGGTTTTCCTCTGAGAGGAAATCAGAACACTTAGCAAACACATCAATAATTGCCCAGCCATGACTTAACCAGGCTATGTGATGATGGAGGGGGTGTTAAGAGGAAAGTAGAAAAGATGAGACCTAAGACATGATGAGAGAACTCCAGAGATCTCCTTCCCTCTCAGCACAGTGTTATTCAATGGGCCTGACAGACCAAAGCTGCATCAAGATGTGGTGGCTGAGGGCTAGATGGGGAGGTAAGAAAGCTGGATTTGGGTTCTGCCGGTTTATCACTGTGTGTTCCTACCAAGTTACTTACCCTTTTTTTTCCCACTGGAAAAATTAACTCACTCACTTATTCATCAAAAGAGTGAGAGTAGATGGAGAGAAGGAACAGGCCCAGGAACAGTACCTTGGGCCATCCAACGTGTAGAAGACATGGGCATGAGGAGGGATTAGGGGAGGAAGAGAAAGAGAGGCCAGAGAAGTAGGAGAAAAACCAGGAGAGTATTTTCCTGAAAATCAGGGTGGGGAGCATATCAGGTCAGTCCCGGCAACCAGACTTAGCAGCATGAAGGCCACTGGTCACCTTGACAGGCCAGTGGATGTGACACCTGATTGGAATGAGTTAATGAGAGACTTAGAGACCCTAAGTACAGACTTGAGAAGTTTCACTTTAAAGGGGGACAAAACTGGGTTGAGTTGCAATCTGATATTTCATACTAAAATGCCTTGAAGCGGGAGGTGGATGATATAAATAAATGAAGTGGTACATAACAATAGAATATAGTGCAGAAGGTGGAGAAATAAAAAGGAAATGTCCTGCCTCGAGGTGTTCCAATAAAAATAGAAACAAATACTAGTAAGTGTCAAATAAAACATCTCTCGAGGCCACCGGTTTGCAGTGCCTGGACTAAATGATCTCGAAGGGCCGTTCCAGTCTAAAATTCTACACATCTAAGCTGTGAGGAAAAATTAAGTCCAGGTCATGTAACATTGAGCCCCTGAGCTATAAATAGCCTTGCTTCTTTCTGAACTGGGGCTAAGTATTTGTCATGATTTCCCCAGGATTTCTGATAGAATCCTTTTTGTTCTTAATCTGCCTGTAAAAGCTGGAAACCAGCCATAAAATGGAGACTTCTTAGCATAAGGGTCCATCCTTTAAACAGACAAATTTATGTAGTGGCAGCTCTATATGGCAGGCACTGTGTTATTTACCAGAACATCTCAGACCATCTCTGTCTTCAAAGAGTTTGTGGAGTAGTGGAGAACACAAACAAGTAAGCAGACATGCAGCGTTGCGCTCTAGCACAGAGAACAGTGCGGACAGTGGAGGACACACCTCACCTGGGCTGAAGGGGCAGAAGCAGGAAGCCTTAAGGAAAAGAAGAAAAGAAAAGAAACAGAAAGGAAAGGGAAAAGAAAAAAGAAAAGAGGAAGGAAGGAAGGAAGAAGAGGGAGGAAGGAAGGGAGGGAGAAAGAAAAGAAAAAAGGAAAGAAAGAGAAAGAAATGGAGGCGCCTGGGTGGCTCAGTGGGTTAAAGCCTCTGCCTTCGGCTCAGGTCATGATCCCAGGGTCCTGGGATCGAGCCCCACATCAGGCTCTCTGCTCAGCGGGGACCTGCTTCCCTCTCTCTCTCTGCTGCTCTGCCGACTTGTGATCTCTTTCTCTCTCTCTCTCTCTGTCAAATAAGTAAATAAAATCTTTACAAAAAAGAAAGAAAGAAAGAAAGGAAGGAAGGAAGGAAATGACTCCTGGACTGAGTGTTGAGGATTAGCTGGAGTTCGAGAACACAGAAGGAGGGGAGGGTTGTAAACATGATTGCCGTGCTAGGCAGTTGGTTCTCTGGTGGCCAGTGCTGGGGCTATGGTGGTGAGGGCTCAGGACCACTCTACTCTGAGGAGTGCTGAAGGACGGGCGCTCAGGAGCCTGACTGCCTTAGTTCAGAATCTCCGTGTTGCCACTTACCAGTGACCTTAAGTAAATTTCTTATCCTCTCTGCCTTTAAGTCTCTCTGTCTCTAGGATGGAGATTATAATAGTAGCTACTTAGTAGGACTCTGGTGACGATGAAACGTGTTTAGTAAAGCATTTAGAAGTATACGTGGGACCAAGCTATGTGTTTGCTATTGTTATCAGGGAAAGCTTTGAGGAGGAGATAACACAGAAAGGAAGAACAGCTTTCCAGGGAAGGAACTGGCAGCAGAATGTGAGAGGCAGACAGAGTCCCACAGGCAAAAGCACCCCAGACCCTAGAGGTGCATCAAAGAGTTGAAGACATCATTCTTTAGGCTGGAGAGATAGATATGATGGTCAGGATCAGAGGCGTCTTTCTACCTTCGCTGGTAAGAAATGTCTTAGCCAAGAAGAACTGGAGGGTCAGCTCTGATCAAGCCAGAGAGAGACAGTCTGTAGCAGTGGGTAGGTTGTAGGAGAGTCATTTTTCCAGGGCAATAACTGGACCAACCATAGAACAGATTTGTGACCTCATGTGCTCCACACACACAAGACTGTAGAAAGCATGATGGAGGATTCTCATTTGGCATGAATCCCAGTAGCTCATCGACCCTGGAAAAACTATTGTCTTCCATTTAAAAGACCACAATCCTGAAATTGATTGTAGTCCAGGTAGTGCATTAATTTCTTACAGCAAAAGTAATCGACTCGTGCCCCTGCTTTTCCTAAGGAACCATTCACTACGTTTTTAGTCAGTAAATATTTGAAGAGATTTGTTCTCATAATCTCAACATGGAGATTAGCTACTTGGGGCAGTATCGTTCACATTATAGCCAGTACATCCAAACCTTCTCGGGCAGTGTGATGCTTTCTTTAAGTCCCTGAAGACTGTGGAATCAACAGTATCATTATCTTGACTCTTTGATTCTACAAATACAGCGGCAGCTGTTCTTCACAAAGGCAGACATCCATTTTTCTAATCCTAGAATCAAGCAGTAAATAGATTTATAGTAAGTAATCCAAGGGAACTTTGGCTATGATCTTGTCATTAATATAAAGCTCATCAGTAAGATATCACAGTTAAAAGAAATTCTACTGCAGGATTTATATCTCCAGATGGTGGTGACGGGGGTGTCATTGAAATCCCGTAGCCCTTCCTCAATTCTCCATATGTTGACAGAGAGCTCGTGCAGATATCTCCATAAATGTTACCTCTGTGTTTTAAGACTCCTGCCAGTATTCTGCCTTACCATTCTGTATGATTTTCAGATTTGGCTACTTCAAGGACTAGGATGCTTCTTTGTTATTTCGTTTCTCCAACTCATATATTGACACTGTTCCGCAGGTGATTATTGGACCCATGGTCAACAAAGTCAAAAATACTGAACTGATTGGCTGTAGAATGCTTCTCTTGTGTCAGTGAAGACGTTTGGAATGGTTGTAGCTTCATTGGTGGTTATTATTTTACTGTTTGACCATCACATTAAAACCAATTTTTTAGATGCATCATTTATAATAAGTTTCTACAAATATATTAAAATTACCTGGATTCTTTCTTTTGCTGATTTACACATTGCCTTATAGTTTGCGATGACACTATTTCTGATGTATTTCATCTCCTAATTAAACTAATTACTGTTTTTCTGAACATTCAACACGTTCTCTCTATTTCCCACTGAAGCTAATTCTTTTTCTTCTGTTCCTCTGGGATCCTGATGTTCAAATACATTTCGGGTACCAACAGGCTGCAATTCTGTCCCATTTCCCCTTTTTTTGTGTTCTTTTTGTTTTAAATATTATTATCAATAAGACCAAACATTTATTGAATGTCCATTCTGTGGCGATGATACTATAAGATATATAAAATGGGGAAAAGCACTATATATATATATACACTGTGTGTGTGTGGAAGTTCACTTCCTTTGTTTTTTTTTTTTTTTATTTTTTATAAACATATATTTTTATCCCCAGGGGTACAGGTCTGTGAATCACCAGGTTTACACACTTCACAGCACTCACCAAATCACACTTCCTTTGTTTTGATAGTCTCTCATCTTACTTAAAGCAAACCTCTATTTCCTTTTAGCCTTACTCCTTTTGAATTCTAAATGAGGTGTGTTTGTGTGTGTGTGGAATTATTTGCTGATAGAACTTTGTGATCGTATCTTGTTCAAAAAGCACGGATAGGCACAAAGTTTGTCAGGAAAAGGTAAAAAACTTCTACCTTCCCAGCTAACAGTGGCCCACAGGCTGCTAATTAGCTTGATGGATCAGCACCTGGTCTGGTCATGAATGCTCAGAAGCCCATTGGCTGCTGGCAGCCGATTCCTGACTCCCTACGGTTTGGATATGTATCAACCCCGAGCAGAGAGAGCTGGCACTTGCTTAAAGGGTAGCTGTAGCCAATTATTCATGCGCTCCTTTGGACTTGACTTGGCTGAAGAAAGAGCCATGCTTTCAGACACATTTGAGGCAGCCTTTTCTTGCACAAATGTTGCATCTACCTGGCACATTTTTCCTTTTTGGTGTCATTACAGTACAATGAGTAATGTCAGTACAACCCTACAATTATCTAAGGGATAACTAAGTTATGCCATGTTTTTTTTTTCTTATGTTCTTGTTCTCCCTCCCTTTTCCTACTTTTTATTTGCTAAGAATGTTTTTAAAGTCAATTCTTCTTATTCTTCTGATTTCAGTGGGGTTTCAAAGTATACGCAATGTGTAGCGTTTGGTGTATATGACACCTAGATAGTCTGCTAACATTTCATTGACCAGAACCATGGAATTGTATCTCTGCTTGACCACTCAGTAGGTGTAGTTTCCTGGCCTCTCTGAGCCTCACATACCTCATTTGTAAACTGCAAAGACTAATTCCTACATCAAAACGTTGTTGAAATGATTACACTAGATCATATCAGTTTCTTTCCCTTAGTAGCTACTACTGACATTGATAATTCTTCAATATTTGAATATCCACTGTGTGCAGAGCCTGGTGGTAGAGCTCATGGGGAAAAAAAACTAAACAGAATATACATAATTACTGTTACACACACACACCCCAAAGTACACAGCCTCAACAAAAACTGAAATCATCCAGAGGAAACAATCAAAGAAGAATGTTATAACCCAGCACCAGCTTTATACTCATCTTCAGGCAAATACATCCACTCAGGCTGTCTATTTTAATTTGTGCCAACATGGACGCAAATCTCGATACCTCTTTGAGACCCTCCCCCTATTAATCTAATCACACATAGAAACATTAGTCAGTTACTTAGTCCTTACTAAAGATTTCAGATGATGGGAAGGTGAAGGTGTTTACAGCATATACCCAACACGAACAATTTGTTTAAAGCCTCATTCAATATTTCCCATCTCTCAATGGCATATTGTCACACTTGCCCCAAAAAACTTTTGCCCTCAGTGACTCCTCTTTCTTTACCACTTTCCTCCTGAGAACAATAAAAACTCCTCTCCTTGTCATTAAGTGCAGAAGTTAAGCAACCTTCTTGAATTACCTGAGTCTGTCTCTGTCTCACCATCTCCCTCACAGAGCTTACCACCGTTTTTATTCTAAAGAAATGCAGTGCTAGAGGAATGCAGGTGAATACAATTTTCTCCATCCCTATACACACATCATCTTATTCCCTTCTCATAATATCCTTGTGAAGGTAGTATTGCATCAGTATTACAGATGAGAAGATTACACTGAGAAGATGGGCACCCCCCCAATGTATAAACCCTCTGCCTCATACATTTGTTGTGAGGACTAAATAAGGTAGCATATTGTTAAGTGCTTGCCCCAGCACAAGTCACAGAGAATGAATGGTGACCTCCAGTAACAGAAGTAATAATGGCAGTGGACACGGTAGTAGCAACACTCTTGTCGTATCTAGCTTGATGGTAGCATAATGAGTGTCAAGAACAGGTTTGGGGGTGCCTGGGTGGCTCAGTGGGTTAAGCCTCTGCCTTTGGCTCAGGTCATGATCTCAGGGTCCTGGGATCGAGCCCCGCGTCGGGCTCTCTGCTCAGCGGGGATCCTGTTTCCCCCTCTCTCTCTGCCTGCCTCTCTGCCTACTAGTGATCTCTGTCCATCAAAAACATAAATAAAATCTTTAAAAAAAAAAAAGTGTTGACTTCTACCCAGACAGCCATTTTTATCCCATGGAGTATGTTGACTCACCCTAGAGGTCCTGCCAGAAAGGGTGGCTTCTCCCAGAAAGCACTAGAGACCCCACCCTAATGCTCAATAGAACGGGAGTGGTTAAAAGTTCTTTGGGAGAATTCCACCCCCCCCTCACCATCAGAAACTTCAGGGAGCCTGGGGCCTGGGTTCTTTCTTTCCTTGGGTCTTTCTCTTGTAAGCCAGTGAGGGTAGCAGCAGACACCAGCACAAAGTGTCAGGCTGGGCATTGCTCTGCAAGGGAGAATGTTTTAGAACAAAGCTTTCATCAGTCACTGTTCTGACAAAGCCCCACTTCATAGCAGCTTGCCTGATGCAGCAGCTGTAGTGTCATGGGAGAATAAATACATAAGAATGGGAGTGAGGAATTTTGAATCCCAGCCATGGTCATGTGACTTTTTAGCTGTGTGACCTTGACCAAGTCATTGGACCTCGCAGGGACTCCATGGCCTCATCTGCCAAATAAAAACGACATTAGCAGTATCAACCTCTGAATTATTGTTTCGACAACTAATTAAAATAGCATGTAAATATATTTTGTCAACTAAAAAATATCTTGGGGCACCTGGGTGGCTCAGTTGTTAAGCATCTGACTCTTGATTTTGGCTCAGGCCCTGATCTCAAGGTCTTGGGATCAAGCCCGCATTGGGCTCTGCACTGCGTGTGGAGTCCGCTTAAGATTCTCTTTCTCTCTCCCTCTCCCCACCACCACTCTCAAGTTAATAAATAAATCTAAAACAAACAAACAACCCCCCCCAAAACCTCTTATAACTGTTTGTTAATTAAGGAAACATTGTAGCATAATAAAAAATCATGGATCTCAGAGCCACATATTCTAGATTTAATTCTAGTGCTATTTGATCTTGGAAAAATTACTTAGTCTCTCAGAGCCTTCACAATTTCTTCATCTGGAAAAAAAAGATGGTACTAAATAATAACACAGACCCTCCAGCATTGTTGAGGAAGCACTTATAAAGGTCTTGTACTTGGTAGGTACACAAAATCGGTCACCTGGATGGCTCAGTCAATACAACATTGTACTTTTGATCTCAGGCTTGGGAGTTTGTGCCTCACATTGGATGAAAAGATTACTTAAAAATATATGTTTATATAACCAGAGTAAGTACACAAGAAACGTGCTTCTTCCCTCCATATATGTCTCTTTCCCATTCCCCAAAACATCTTCCACAAGTATGCGCTTCTTTTTGGATCCTGGACCTCAAAGTCCAGGGAATCCTACCCCGCAAGGCTCAGGCAACCTCTGCTGCATCCTCCATACTGGGTTCCCTGGCTCCCTTCCTCTGCCTCTCAGGGTGTTGGCAAGAGAAGACAAGAGAGAAACCAGTCTTGAGGGCTGAACATAAGCAGAGTATTCTGACATGCATTTGTGTGATAAAGGGCTATGCAAAAAATTGCATATACTTTAAAAATATTTGCTTTGGTTGTGTATCAAATTCTGTTCTTTAAATCTGATCCCATTAAAATATTTTAAAATCTATAGAACTGTCATGCGTCCCGTCACAGACCCCATTGGTTTATTGCCTGTTGAGACAGCTAGCAGAACCTTCATCTTTCCTAACCCATGCTGCCCTCCCTATTTTTTCACCATCTGTGTGATTTCTGGAGGTCATCCTAGACTCCATCTTCTTTCTTGCCCTCAACCTCCATTCAATCGCCAAGTCACAGAGATGCTACACCTTTATGTCTCCGGTCCATCTTCATCCTCTTTATTCCCACCTCCACCGCCCTTACGTCATTCAGTCCAATATTATTTCTCATCTGGGTTTCTGAGGTGGCTTTCAAAATAATTTTTAGATCATTATGTTGTTTGGAGAAGTAAATGAGATCATAAATTTATATTTATTAACATTAACATAGCACATGGCCCCTGGCCCCTGCTGGTGGGTATGAAATAAATGGTAAGACACAAAAGTTTCAGAAAAGAAGATTTAGGTCACTGTAACAAAGTCTTCTGTAGCAGTAAAGGCTCCAAAGTTGGCTTCTTCAGCTGGTAATGAGCTCCCTAGCACCGGGGGAGTCCAAGTTTTGGTTGAGTGACTCTTCATTAGAAGTTGTAGAGGAGATTGAAACAGCATTAATTGCATTTAAGTTCCCTTCTGAATAAGCTAGGACATTTTCAGTTACAAGTATCAGAAACTAACTCAAAATGCCTGAAGCAAAACAAGGAATTTAGTGGTTTGTACTGATAAACTCGAGAGGTTTTTTTCAGGCACAACTGAAAGAGCCTTGAAAGCTATCACTGGAATCACTCAGGCTCTCACTCCCTGTCACTGCTCTGCTTTCCTCTACACTGTTTTACCCTTATGCAGACCCTCTCCATGATGCCCTTGACAGGTCCAGGCATTAAGCTCAGCACCCTGGCAATGTCAGGGTCCCCAGCTTAGAAACCTCAATGAAAAGAGAGCTTCTCTTTCCCAGTATTCCAGCAGAATCCTGGTCCTAAACTTCCCTGAAAGATCCCCTGTGACTGAGTGACAAAATCCTTTGATGGATCAGTAGATCGTGGGCCAACTCTATGCTCAGCTTTTCTAGGATTTTCCAGGATTTCATGGCTGAGGGCTGATGGAGTGAGTCTCCAGTGAAAAATCAGACAATTGCTAACAGAAATAAAAGGGACTGGGTGTCGAGCAAGAAGAACATTGGACATCAACCACAACTTCCTATCCTAAGAAATATTTATATGTAGTTTTTTCTCCTTTTGCCCCTCTAGTATATGTTAACACCCTTAATGGACGCTGCTGGAGAATTAGCATAATGATATACATAATTATCATCAAGTGATAGGCTATCTTGTCCTCCATAAAATCCTGTGGAGAAAAAAAAAAAGCCCTTTTTTTAATGAATCTACATTAGAAAAAGTTTCTGCCCATTCCCAGGGGTGTGAGCTGTTCCTCACTGATACAGCCCATAAGCACACTAGAAGGTACTATGGAAAGGAGCTTTGTTACTTAGTTGAGTTGGTAAGTTGGAGTAGCCTCTTGATTCTAAAGACCTACAAATTAATCCTAGGGTGAACTTAATTCTCTGGTTGAGCAATTATTGTGCACCGGGTAGCATGCTAGATTTTTACATGGGTGCGCTCATTTAATCCTTAAAGCACAAGTATGCCGATTTCACAGAGGCAGAAACTGAAGTGCACCAAGATTAAGCAACTTCTCAGGGTCTATAGCTAGTAAATGATAGAGTCATATTTGAACCCATGTCTGAACCCATGGCCTTTTTCTATACATTATACTACCTCCTTGAGGACCCCAAGTATAATCTCCAAAGTGCTATAAACCATATGCTTCTGAATCAAAATTTAGATCCCCTGGTCTGTCTGACTCACTTCAAGAGGATTGCCCTGGGAAGTCAGGAATATATGCCCACTCAGTAAAACAGACATCCAGGATCAGGTTACTGGAGCATTACCCTCTCATGGTTAACCTTGAAAGCTGCTGCCAGTGTTGAGCACAGCTGCTCTATTGGCTAAAGGTGTTAGAAGGATGAAGTATTTAACACCTGTGTTGTATGGCTAGCACTGATTCCTAGGGGCTTGTTGTAAGCAAAAGCTGTAAGCAAACATCTTAGCTATGGCTCAGTGGAGCTCTATGTGGCTCAGGCCTTGAATGTAGTTAACATCCAAAAGAAGTCCCTAGGTCTTAATTCAGAAGACTGGGGCAGAACATTCCTGGCAGATGGGCCTCTGTGTTTACATTCATTCCCCCCGGATCCCAAGCTTGCTTGCCTTCAGGAAAAAGTGTAAATCCCTTCTGCTCACTCTGGGTTATGTTAGCTTGGTAGTAAATATGCCCGTGGTTAATAGGCAGTCTATAAATTGTTTCAAATTTGCTGTCCAAATAAAGGAATTTTTCCTCAGCAGAAGTATGATCATGCCATATAAAATAATAGAATCTATGAGTGGTAGAAGTCAGCCCATCCCTTATTTATCTCATTAATGTCAAGCAAGCCCTGAGTATAAGGGAGAATCATCCAGCTTCTATGTCAGACATACCTCACCAATGACCATCCCCAACTGTTCACTACTCAGAGCCTTCCCTGATGCCCACCTCTCGTAGAACTCCATGATCCTGTTTCTTCCCCAGCACACAGGCTCTGTCTCTCTGGCTTGTGCCCCATGCTCTCTGTCTACACACACCAACTTTGGTTTTTCAAAGTTCAGCACCCTGCCTTCCACCTATTGAAAGGTAAGTTTCCACCATATCATGATTATAAGTCCATATTCATATCTTTTCAGTAGCTTAGTTCTGAAATGCCTGTTTATTTGAAACTTGTCCACATGATTAAAAGGATTTACCTGGTGGAGTTTTCTAAAATTTTTCTAGCCTAGCAGTGGGTCATGTTTCATCCCACAGTATAAACTGTAACATGTGGGCACTTGTCTAGAGTTCTTTGATAATTCTAGGATAGTTCTAGTTGTAGTTCTAGGTGATGGCATTCCACTCCCAAGCCTTCCCACTGCCAGGAAGGCAGTGGAGAGCAGCTCTTACCCCTCTTCCTCTCCTCTCTCCTGAACTCCAGGTTTATATCCCTTTTGCTTCCTGTATGTGCCTGGATGGAAAACAACTACAATTTGACATGTCCTGAGCTTTCTTTCACTTGTTTGACAAATAGTTTCCTACCACCTGTTTGGGGTCAGAAGGTAAGCAGAGGTAGAGGATTACATAAGCAGGGTCCCTGACTTCATGCAGTCTTCTAGGGAGATCTATAACTAAACAAGTAATTACTAAAAAACAAATTTTAAAAAACCCCAATAATAACAAATGCTATATTAGGGAAAGCAAGGTAACTGTAAGAGCAAAAGAATTTTGTCTAGGCCAGTTCCGAGATGTATAAACATTTTCCTGGATTAAGTTGCATATTAGTTGAAATCCATAAGGATACACGGGAGCTACTCAGAGAATGGGTTTCACAAAGCTAGAGTCCATCACTAACCCACCCTTCTATCCCTCTGCTCCCAACTCATGGTTTGACATCACAGGCATTCAGTGAATCTTGATATAATGAGCAGAGGTATTTTTATGTCACTACCTTTTTAAAAAAATTATTAATGTGGTATAAAGGATCACAGGACAGCTCTGTCTAGGGAATACACACACAAATACAAGACTTAAAACAAGCATTTGTTAAATGGAATCTAAGTTATCAGAGTTTTGATATAAAGTCAAAAGGTTCTCCCTCTCTCTTACTATCTCATCACTTTTTAATCCCATTTATATCTGAGAATTCCTTCCTGGACTTTGTTTACTGACCCCGAGATATTTCCCCCGCTTTAAGTTTTGTATGCCTGGTATTATAATTTTGAAGGACAAAGGCAGCGTCTGTGTAAGTAGGTTGTGCCAGGACTGCTTTTAAATAATTTTAAAGTATTTTTTTTCTTTGCTTAAAAATGCTCAAAATAAATTAAAAGTGATCAGATGAATAACATAGGATATTAAGATAAGCTAACACTGGAATAAGAAAGATCTTTTCCTTTAGTATTTTTAAGTATGAGAGGATTTCTTCCTCCAAGAATCTCAAAGCAGTTCTCTTAAATATTTAATTCTAGTTGGCTTAAGACCAACAGTCATAAATAAAGTTATATTACGTCATAGAATTACATGTTGATCCATGAAAACAGATCTTCCTAGTTTCATATGATAAGTCCATCTGGATCTGTTAAAAGAGGAGTGCCTACCTTTTTATTCATTGTTTCCTAACCAGGAAGTGTTCATGATTTTTCTACATAGCTCCAGGTAAAAAAAAAAATCAACACTGGTTCGCTCATTTCCTTTGTTTTCCTGGAAATCTTACTAAAACATTGAAGCCTTTCCTGGTTGAGGTTGCTATCATTGAAGGTAATAGGCATCTATCTCTATTCTACTTCAGAACTTGAAGACATTTTTATCAAAGTACATACCTTGATACTGTGCATGTGAGAGGTATACAATAAAGGTTTTGCTAAAAACATTTGAGCTACATTTGGCAGGGGCGAGGGGGCTCATTATGTGCCAGATACTATAGTTAGTACTTTACAAAGTGTGTACGTTAGGGCTCAATCAGAGAAATAAAACTGGTAGTAGATATACACCAGGAGATTTACTGCAAGGAATTGGCCTATGTAAATTATGGGAACTGGCCAGGGAGTCTGAAATCTGTAAGTCAGGCCATGGGGAAGGGCAGGCTGCAATTCTTAGGCAGGAGCTGAAACTGCCATTCACAGAGCTGCTTTTTCTTCAGGAAACCCTCATCTCTGCTCCTAAGGCGTTATAACTGATTGAATCAGATTATCTAGAACAATCTCTCTTAAAGTCAACTGATTATGGACTTTAATCGCATCTACAAAATACTTTCATGGCAACACCTAGATTGTGTTTGATTACATATATGGGGACTTGTAACCTAGTCAAACTGTCACATCAAAAAGAGCACCACAGGGGTGTAATCTCCTTTCCCCCAGCTGCAGCTCTAAGAAATAATTTATGTTATTATTTATACAGTTTTGCAAGATAAGATAAGATAAGGCTAAAAAAATTTAAGTAACATACTCAAGATTACAAAACTATTAAGTGGAATAGCCATTACTTGAACCCATAGGTCTGATTCCAAAATTGGGAGCTTAATTAACTACGGCACAATACTACATCAAAACAAAGGAATGAATTATTGTAATTCTATTCCTCTAAATTTATACAAATGGATGCATATTAGTGTTTTACATATCTCTTTGAGAACTTACCACCATCTTCAGACTTTGTGAGACTGAAATATTCAACATAATCTTCTGGATAATTTTTTTTAATGCAAAGAAAGAATACAGGAGATTGGGAAATTCCAAATGTGAGTCCCTTCTGATGCCAAATTGCTGTTCTTAAATAAGTAGTTTAAGTTAGAGAGGGTTGCATTCTCAATGACTTGTAATGGAAAGGATGTTTTACTTTTCTTTAGGATATGGGGAAGTCGGGAGTTGGTACTCTAAGCGTTTTTTCTAAATTGTTCATGTTCCAAGGAACAGCATATTAATTAATATAACCAGTGTATTAAAAACAAAATGTGGATTCCCCCAAGTAAACGAACATGAGGCTATTGTTCATATTTTAAATAACGTAACTTAGAATTAACTGATTTTTATAACAGATGAATGGATAAAGAAGATGTGGTATTGTGTAAAAATATGTCTTGGTAAAGACACCAGTGTAGTGATCTGAAGGGTCACGTGCACCCGAATGTTTATAGCAGCAATGTCCACAATAGCCAAACGATGGAAAGAACCTAGATGTCCATCAGCAGATGAATGGCTAATGAAGATGTGGTACATATATACAATGGAATACTATGCAGTCATCAAAAGAAGTGAAAACTTGCCATTTGTGACAACATGGATGGAACTAGAGGGTATTATGCTTAGCAAAATAAGTCAGTCAGAAAAAGACAATTATCATACGATCTCCCTGATATGAGGAAGTTGAGAGGCAACATGGGGGGGTTGGGGAGTAGGAAAAGAATAAATGAAACAAGATGGGATTGGGAGGAAACAAACCATAAGAGACTCTTAATCTCACAAAACAAACTGAGGGCTGCGGGGAGGCAGGGCCTGTGAGGGTGGTTGGGTTATGGACATTGGGGAGGGTATGTGCTATGGTGAGTGCTGTGAAGTGTGTAAACCTGGCAATTCACAGACCTGTACCCCTGGGGCTAATAATACATTATATGTTAATTAAAAAAATTTTTTTAAAGAATTAACTGATTTTTAGCAAAAATTATAAAAGTATTAAAGGAAGAAATAACTCTGGCATTGAATATCCTGGGGCACAATAATATCATGTTAAATGTCTGAATAAGTGGCAAGAATTCATGATTTTGCTCCTGTCTCTAGTTAGGGTAGGTCCTTGGGCAAGTGACTTAATCATTCTTTGCATCAATTTCCTTTGCTACAATATTAGAGGATTTCAGAAGATGATCTCTTATATTCTTTATGCTGTTCTAGAGCATTAAAATGTCAAAAATTTCAACTATAAGAAGGGACTATTTTAGTGCCAAAGAATAAAAAGTCCTCCCTCTGTGGATTATTTAATGTTTCTACCCAAACCAGTAGTAGGAAACTACACTAATAAAATCTTTATGTTTTACTATGCATACCTGGGGTTTATTGCTAAATTTCACTAGTGCTGGCATGAAGTTATTTTCCAGGTCTATAGTATTTAATATGTGACCTGATTATGTTGAATGGAGCATCAGTACCAGCTACCATGGACAGCAACTCTCCCAGCTCCCTCAAGAAGTTTTTACTAGGCAAGCACAAATGCTGACTGAGAATTCAATTTCCATCATTCTCTAGAGGTGGCGCAGACACAAAAAGGCCTATAGGTCCCAAATGACTCTAGAGTGCAAAAGACTTGATGATACAAAAATGAGAGCATGCCTCCTTTCTAAAGAGCCTGTAGTTCCTTGCTAACAAAAGGCATCTTTTGGACAGAGCCCAATATTGTTGCTGGAGAGCAATATCCAGAAGAGATCGATGCCCCAGGAAATGTCATTCTTCAGTCATTCATAGGATTGGGAAACCAAGAAAACACCTATCCCATCCCAAGTCTCATGTTTTTGGTTGCACACCGAGAAATAGAACTAAATGGCCTGAAGCCCAAACCCACTGAAAGCTTGCTGATCTCAAAAAAAAAAAAAAAAAAAAAAAAAAAATCAAAAAAAAAAAAACAAAACAAAAAAACCCGAAGATGCAAACATGCCCTAGTCAAGAAGGCAGATCATGTCCAATCTGTTTCTCTTTCTATATATGTAAGATGTAAAATCAAAAAGCTTCACGAACTCCTTCTGTAAATGAGAAGTCATTTGTATACGGTTAAATGCTCACACTTGTGGGCCTCACAGACCGAGGCTTATAGCAAAGAGCCCTGACTCTTGCTAAAGGGGTGGCTTCAGAGTATACTATTAACCTGAACCTCACAAAGGCACATGATGACATGAAAACAGACAAAACCGTGGACGTTTGGTGTGTCTGGTTTAAGGAAATGAATGCTGTCCCATAACTAGTGGCTGCAGATCTCACTGAGCCTTTTATTTTTCATCTGTAACATGAAGATAATAATAAAACTTACCTCATAGAGTTCCGAGAATTAAATGAGATAATTCACAGACGCCTGGCAAATCATAAGTGCCCAGTAAATGTTACATAGTATTTAAAAACTGATTCACATTTCTATTTTAGTGCCTGACATTTGCAGTTGATCAAAATCTTTGTTTCCTTTGGTCTTAGAGCAATAAATGTGCACTCTTAAAGTTTAGAAACTGAAAGTAGCCTGAAAAACAGACTGCTTAGTACTGTTGGAGTTGATCAGAATGTTGTACATTTCCTTAAATATTTGAAGTATCTCATTCCAAACTATTTTTCACAGACAGTTTGGGTGCTGTTACCTTGTTTTCAGACGATGGGTATGGGTTTGTGGGAATCTGCGGTTCTTATCCCAGACTAAGTGGGCAACTCACACTTTTGGATGGAACGCTTGAAACACCAAGGAACTGAAGTGCGTGGGTTGCCAGATATGTTCATTCAAACCTTTTGGAATTAAGCAGTCTGTAAACTGCACATCATTTTTATTTATTGATGGCAAGGAAGAACTATTGGGATTTAAAAAAAAAAGGAGGGGAGGGTGAAAAACCTTATCATTTGAGGCCAGGTGTCCCTCATTTAATTGGCATAATTTTGAAGAGAATAAATTTATACAACTGCTCGTAATAGTACAATGGTAACTTTGATGGAAACCGGGGGCAGGGACAAAGGGAGTTTGAACCGTACCAAAATCTTAACGGAAAATGTTAACCTGGCCCTCTAGGTCTCCAGGGGCCTGATCAGTCCCCTCTGAGAACAGCTGGAACGCTAGTCGCTCGGGTGGGGCCACCAGTCCACACAAGTTGAGGATGGCGGTGGCCTCTCCAGGGCTGTGAACTCGTAGCCGCTCCGTTGGTGGGAGCAAACCCTAGGGGGCCTTGGGAGTAAAGTCGGACCTTCTTTCTCCCCCTCTTCCTCCTCCTCTCCCCATCGGCTGCGACGGCAGTGACGGCGGCGGTGGCGGCTGCTGCCACCGCTGCTGCCGCTGCTGGGCTGGTCACCTGGGCGCCTGCGGAGCTGCCTGGCTGCTGCCGCTGCGACGGCCTCTCGGAGTGCGAGGAGGAGGCGGCGAAGAGCGAGAATATCCATAGTAACACAGGATGCGCCGGGCGCCGAGCAGGAGCTAGTGCGGGAGGAGGAAGCCCCCGCGCGCCAGCAGCCCGCGGTGCTAGGCGCCCTGCACCCCCGCGCGCCGCGCCCGGGCCCGCGTCGCTCTCGCAGTTAGGGTCCGACTGAGCGGTAAGCCCTCCCCGACAACTAAGCCGACACCTCCCACCGCCCCAGCCGCCCACCCGCGGGAAGCAGCCGCAGAACAATGGAGAGCGCCGCCAGCAGCCCTGGAGACGGCGCTCGGGGGAGGACGCGCCGCAGCCGGGGCTGGCGCGCGCCGCGTGGGGCCGGGCGCGTGCGAGGGCGCGCGGCGGGGTTGGGGGGCGCGGCGGGGGGCGCGCGCGCGCGGGCCCGGGGAGCTGGCGGGGAGAGCCCGGCGCTCGGCGCGGCGCAGCGCGGCGCGGCGCGGCCAGGCTCGGCGCCTCTCCCGCCCCTCCTCGGCGCGCTCGCCCTCGCCTCGCCGCTCGCTTTCGCTGGGGGCGCCCAGAAAGATGCTCAGAGGTAACGGCTAGGGGAGCGGAGGTTCCAGCCACATGTCCGCGTCCACGGGGGCCAGAGCCCGCCAGCCCTCGCGGATCCCGGCTCGCAGCCAGCCCGCGGCCGCTGCCGTCGCTAGTGCCGACCGGCTCGGGTGAGTAGCGGGGTGGAAGCGGGCGGCGTGGGGCACGGCTTTCCCCGCTGCCCACGGCCCCTGCTCGCCAAGATGCGGTTTCCAGAAGTGGTGCGGCAGCTGGGGCAGGAAAGGAAAAAGAAAGCCGGGTCGGAAAATCCGAGGAGGCTGCGGAAAGGGTTTGCCGGGGCATTTGTTGCAGCCCAGGCTAGCGGTTTCTACCGTGTGGGCTGCTTTTTTTTTTTTTTTTTTTTTTTTAAAACGTGGTTTGGTTATTGGTTTTCCCCCATCTCCCACCACCACCACCACCACCACCCGGGTTGGGCACATTTTTCCCTTTCCTCATCTTCCCGGTTGCGAGGAGTTTGAAGCGGTAAATTACTGGAGGTCTCTCCAAATGGTTTGACTTTCACGAGTATATATTTTCCAAAGGTCATTTGTTTTCTAAATTAAAAAGCCATGACAACCCATGTAATTTCCGGGTGCGCTTTGAATCACCTCTGAGGAGTCGCAGGAAGAATAGACCTGGAAGGGTTGGTTTTGAGCGTGCTTTCTCTCCTCGTGTTTTTTTTTTTTTTTTTTTAATACATTGATTAATTGGAGGGGGACGTGAGCATGGACTTTCCAATGGAACGCCTTGGAGAGCGGTAATAAAGCAGCAGAGACTGCAATTTGCGGCTTTCGTGAAGGTCGGGTCAGCATTTCTACTGAAATCCCAGTTTCCGTGGTTGTAACTTGGAGGTAATTTTACTCCAGGCTAAAACTTGCCAAGCCGAGCAAGGACTTGCTTTTATAAGGATATTGCCACTGCTGCGTGTTGTTTTTTTGTTTGGTTTGGTTTGGTTGGTTGGTTGGCTAGTTGTTGTTGTTGTTGTTTTTCTCTCCAAGAATACCAGCTGTCTGCAAACATAAGCCCCTAAAACAAATAGGCAGCTCAGGAAGGCTTTGCATTTTCAGAGATGGACCAGGTAGGCTAAGTCCTCCCTGCAGTAACTGTTTCTCCTCTCCCAGTGCCTGAGATGTTAGTTTTAGAAGACTAAAAATTCAGTCCCCGGTGTGCATATTTAAACCCAATTTGTTGTATCTGTAGAATGGATGCATAAGAACTTCGAGGTCTTTAATGATTCTTAGGCACTTATATTAGTATACTTGCTATATGGACTCTTGCATCTGGAAAGACAGGATTAGAGGAAATAGTGTTGGAAGGGCAACACAAGGAATTTAGGTACAACTGAAGACTCTTCTGAACGTGGACACGAGCTACCAAGGGAGTCTGTAATTCTCTTCTGAGAGTCTTTACAATAGGGTAGATTCCTGTTGAAATTTGGAGCCAGAAGGGAAAGAGGCAAGAAAATTAGAAAACGTCTCAGAGGTTGCTTCGAAACCTGTGTGTTCTTTGTACTCAGCAGATGAGCTTAGGCAAGGAGATGCCAGTGGTGTCTGGGTTATTTGAGTCCATACTGTGGATGGCTCTGTGACAAAATAGGCTATAATGACTTGTGCTGGCATTATTCCACTGTAAAGCCTTCTTCAGAAGTGTTCTGTTCTGTTGTTCTGTCAGTCATGAGTAACGCTTGGTGTGATGATGGCAGAGATCCTCCTGGACTCAGATGGTGGAGAAAGGAGTAACTGGTATAAATGAAATTAAAACAGATGCATGCTACCTAGGAGACTTAGTGACAGTGTCATACAAAAGCATTGTTACAAAGATTTTTTTTTTTTTTTGAAAGCTTTAGAATGCAGGGGGAGATACGATTTTAGGAAAAAGCATCGAAGTACTAGAACTCCTTGTTCAAGGATGGGAACTTTGTCATGCAGTTGTTAATTGCTAAACTCAATTTTACTGCATTGGAATTACTTTGCTTGGTGCACTTTGGCATGTACTTTTAGTACAAGCAATATTTTTTTCTTTAATCAGTGATAGTAGGGTGACTATACATCCCTGAATCAGGAATGAGAAACCCCATATATTGGTACAGTTCTACTAAAGGGGAACCAGAGACAGAGAACAAAGTGTTTTGCCTCTACTTGGAGATCAAATCTCCATTAAAATAATTTTGAAATTTAGGATGGTGCAATAAGTAAGATACTTTGGGGTAATGAATTTTTAACAAAACTGTATCAATGCATTTATATGTCAGCAATTTAAAATGACAACCGCTGAGCAGTTACTAACAATCTAAAAGTTTGCAGGTGTAACCAGTTCTCTATACCTGTATTGAATTCTGATACATTTCTTGCTATAATTTACTGCAAATGGTAGAGTAGGTGTGAAATGTTAGGGAATTGCTTTCTTTAAAATAGTAGTATTTGTTTAAAGTTACTCTACATGTTCCAAATAGAGTATAAACTAGTAGATAGTACATTATGCAGTAAAGGCATTCGCAGTAATCATTTGTGATGTTATTACCCTCTTGTAAATGTTGGCAGGTATTTTCCAGCTTATTATCAAGTCATTCTCATTGCATCATTCATTGAGTAAGCATTTTTGAGTACCATGGGTTTGCAAGCAGGCTTATTCTTTTTCTAACTGTAAGGCAGACATGTTCTCCAAAATGTTTATTGAAATAAATGCTTCAGTGTCGTCAGTGTTTATAGCACTTGCAGAGTCTGTAGAGACACCAAGTAGAGTTTATTGATATCCCTATTTCTGACCAGATGCTGGTGTCAACATATCTCCCAGGAATATCCATCAAGCCAGTTAATGTCCTGGGAGGAATGAACAATTAGCAAAATTAATTTGGAGATCTGCTTGATTAAAGTCATTAATGATCATGTGCAAAACATTTACATTTCTATAGCTATGTTTGATTTTTACATATTTTGGACTTAGAGCAGTAACTCAGACTTACGATTTCCAAGTGCCAATACCAGTAATCAAAGTACTAGGTCTTTCATAGGCCACCAGTGTCAGCATTTCTCCATGACAATGGAAATGTGGACAGAATCCAAATTTACCAATTAGCTACCTATTTTTTTCCTTCCATGGACAATAAACAAGAACAAAGCATAAATATTTACTGTTTACTTTAATAGCAGTATATATCAATAAGCCTTAGAAAAAAATTGTTGCATATGTATTTCCTTGAGTTAAAGATTACATTAGCGATGATGTCTTTACACTTGTATTAATATTTGATTTCTTTAAAATGATTGTTTTCAAAGGCAGTACTGTCAATATATTTAATAATCTGCTTGAGAAAGAACATTTACATGAGTGCATTTATCTTCCCACATAACTGTCAATAATGCATTGTTCCAGAAATCTATTTTTATGTAGATGTAATTTTCATGTAAAAATTAACCTTTCTTATAATTCTGGTGTGAGACAAAAACCATTCTTGTTCATCTGATTTCTGCTTTTTTCTCATGCAGTCATGAGATGGGGTTTTTTTGGAGTCAAATATGATTAAGCTGAGTCATTTTTTTTTCCTTTAAAAAATTGTGAGGATAAATTAGTTTGTTTAGATTAATTCCCTAAAAATTTTTGTTTTCAGCCCATATCTCCTGGTTGTGGTATTTACAGAAAAACATAGGGACTGTTTGCTGGTGGTTTTCTCACATGAGAACAGGAGGAAATGCAGAGAAGGCCAAAGCAAAACTTGAACTGGAAGAAGCAGAAATGCATGTTCTAATCCCCTTTGGTTACCAAATACTTGATAGTACAGTTTTAGGTAAATTTCAAAACAAAGTTGTTCTATGAATGGCTTTTATGGATACATTTCTTTGGGGTTTGGGATTAACATAACTAAACGGAAACCACTGACCTTGCAGGACCAACCAAAAGGAAATGCTCTGGAAGATCAAAGATTGTGTTGAGATCTTCCTGGATGCCCACATTTGCTATGTTCTGGTACCTCTGTCACTACAGACAGCTGCCGTTGCAGAGCATGGGAAGACTGGCAGAATCAGTGGGTGTCCCCAGCATCCTTTCACTGCCCCTTGGGCATATGTTTAAATGATAGTTGGATTAACATTGGTCAGGGTTTAAGGTTTTGTGGCTCTTGGCAAAAGAAAAATTATATTTTAAGACGATTTGAGCATCCTCTCATTTTAACACATGTCAATGAGAACAATTTTTTGGTAACCATAAGTTTTATGGTTCTGTTTTTTTTGTTTTAATTAAGGCTTCAGAGTGACTCACATAGAGTTGTAGCTGCAACAGGTGGTATGTTTTGTGTTGTGTGATGTTCATAAAGTCTCATTTCCCTGTGTTTAGAAATCACGACCATGTTGTGGTTATTTTTCTAGAAATATAAAATGTAACTGTAAAAATAAGCTGCTTCTCTTTATCTCCATGATTCACTTCTCCAGAAAAGACTTGCAGACCATATGCAGTATTTTTTGGCTCTTAATGCATTTTTTTTTTTTCTGTCCTAACTGTCAACTTAGTATAAAAATAATTGGTTCCAATTGTTTTCTTGTAGTATAGCTTTCCCTCCAGAACGGAAGGTCTGGCATTGCCTCCTAAACATCTCCCAGGGGTTGGTTGATACCCTTGATATGAATGATGCTATTTATTTCACCCTACTGGTAGATTAGTCACAAAAACTCTTGCCAAACCAAATTTGGGACAAAGCTTTAAATTAAAAATATATAGTCCCTCCCAAGTTTCAACATTGTTTACATACTAGCTCTCCCTTCTTTTAGCCACCCTGAAGTACTCTGGTCAAGAAAGCTGTCTTGGAAGATGAAATTTCCTCATAGTGAAATTTCATAGAAATTTCCTCATAGTGAAATTTCTCCTCCATCATCTCCTGACCACTCACCATTGACTTTTTCTTTCCTCGCATTCATTGCTCTTAGTTCAGGGAGCTTTCAGATCACGAATGGTGCTTAATCCCTTTCCTTGGTCCCCTCCCCTGATGCCCACAGAACACCACTCTGGCTTTTCCTCTTTTGCATTTTTGATACAAAACAATGAGCCGCCTCATGAGCATTCATGGTGGTATTAGTGATATGTCTATTATCAAAGGAGTCAAAAGCGATACATCTTTAAGTGAGCTTATATGCAATAAAAAACCAGGATCAAAAAGCTCTCCAGCCCTTGAAAATGCTCTGAAGCCCCCTTCTGACTATCCATGAATGTCTCCACCCACATGAAAGATAAATAATAGTTGTCATTTGTGCATATTTAAATAAGTTAAAATATTTTTAAATTGTATATTAGGCCAATGATAATTCATCCTGTTGAGTTCCTTGTATTTTTGTTGCACATATGCAGAATTTTATTCCATTGTGAATCCAGTAGACTTTCATGGACTAACTTTGATATTTAATTAAAATTTATACTGTAGCTTATTTGAAGGAACACACATTCTAAATTCTAAGCGACTGACTTAAAAGACAGCTTTGCAAATACAATCCTTCCTTTAAAGCCAAGAAACAATCTCTATCTATATTCATTCACTTGAGAAATATTTATTGGATGTCTGTTATCTCCTAGAAATATTTACTGAATGGCCACATGCTTAGGGCAGGAGAGATACTAGTGAACAAAATATACAAGGGTCTTCTTTGCTAGAGCAGATAGTTGGGAAGGAGTGACACAAAACAAGTAAGTCAATAAATAAATGAGGAAGATAATCTCAGGTAGTGACAAAGGCCGTGACGGCCATACTGCAGGTGAAGTGCTTGAGAGTTTCCTGGAGGGGACGGATGCTACCTGAAAACATTTTCTCAGAGAAGGTATCCTGGAGACAGTGCCTCTCAGGGAGGCGGAGGGTGAGCAGGAACCTGCCATGCAGAGACGCTGGGGAAAGAGCTTTCCAGGCATAGGGAACTGCATGTGGAAAAGCCTTTGGGGGAAAAAGTGCAGGGTGTTCGGGAAGCAGAGAGCAGTCGCTTTCGGTTGTGGGTCAGCTTCCCAGGTGTGACAAAGAGTTTGGGCTTTATTCTAAAAACGGTGTGGAGCAAATGGAGAACAGAAAACAGAGGTGTGATTGCTTTACCTTTGAAAAGAATCCACTGGCCGCTCTGGGAACCCTGGATAATACTAGGGCATGAATGGACACAGACCACATAGAAGACCATTAAAGTAGCCTAGGGGAGAAATAACAAGTGATTTAAACTGGGCTGTGGCCATAAACAAGACATATATGGAAAGAGTCACAATATCAAAGTGGGAAAAGCTGGGGCACCTGGGTGGCTCAGTGGGTTAAGCCTCTGCCTTTGGCTCAGGTCATGATCCCAGGGTCCTGGGATCGAGCTCTGCATCTGGCTCTCTGCTCAGCGGAGATCCTGCTTCTCCCTCTCTCTCTCTCTCTCTCTGCCTGCCTCTCTGCCTACTTGTGATCTCTGTCAAATAAATAAATAAAATCTTAAAAAAAAAAAAGTAGGAAAAGCTTTTTGAAATACTACAAATCTAGGAAAACACAAAGAAGAAAATAACAATTCTCTATAGCTCATACCACCCAAAGTAACATCTGTTAATATCTTGGCATTTTTAAGGAAAATAATCACTGTATTTTTGATATTTTGATATGTGACCATAATTAGGCAGTGCACACAATGTAAATACTAAAATCTTCAGATTACCCTAAATCCCACCACCCAGAAGTAACCACCTATAACATTAGACTGACAATCATTGCAGGCATCTTTCTGTGCATATATGCAGTGAGATTAATTAATGGATGCATGAAGAGAAATACTTTTATAACAGTGGCAACAGTAGATTCATACTGGAAATGCTTTTTTAAAATAAAAAGCATTAAGATTTAATTTCTTATATTTAACAGCAGAAAAAAAATGGAGGTAAGAAGTAAATAATTGTTGAACTTTAAGCAGATGTCTCTTTACTACAAGAATTATTTCCTGAAAGATCTCCCCTTATGGTTAAGAGAAATAGTTATGAAAAATGCTAAGAGGTTTGAGCAGGAGTAAATTGAGATTTTGTGAGACTTGAGAATTGAGAATTTGGGAGTCCTCTTTAAGAAAATGGAGTATAGCCTGACTCTGTAGTACAGTGGATAGTGCATTGGACTTCTAGGAAAATGGAGTATAATTCAATGGACTATTACACAGCCATATAAAGGATGAACTCTTGTTATTTGTCACAACATGGATAGATCTAGAACGTATTATGCTAAGTAGACTAAGTCAGACTGAGAAAGATATTTCTCTCATGTGGAATCTGAAAAACAAGACAAATGAATAAACAAAAAGCAGAATCAGTCCTATTCATACAGAGAACAAATTGAGGGTTACCAGAGGGAAGAGGGTGGGGAGATGAGCAAAATGAGTTGGGGGGGAGGTGGGAGATACAGGCTTCCAGTTATGGAATGAGTAGGTCACAGGAATAGAGGCACAGCACAGGGAATACAGTCAATGGTACTGTAATAGCATTGTATGGTGACAGATGGTAGCTACAATAGTGGTGAGCCTAGCTTAAGGTATAGAGCTGTTCTATCACTATGTTGTATCCTGAAACTAATGTGACATTGTGTGTCAACCATACTGAAATATAAAAAAACTAAAAAACGAAAAGAACAAAGTCACTGGTAGTGCTAATATCACTCTGGTTTGTTACCAAAGTTGTGACTTAAGGAATTGTTAAACTTAAATAAACTTAAAAAATAGAAATTTTTAAAAGGAAATGAAGTATATTTTACAAATTGTATAAAAGCTTTATGAAAGCTTTGCGGCGGCAATCCCCCTTCTCATACACACACCCTGCAGCCTGGGAAAAGGCAAATCACCCACGCAAGGGAAGGGCCTTGGAACGTAAGCCCCAGTAGGTTTACTGTAAACCCACCTCACACTTGGAATTATTGTGTTTTTTAAACTACATACTCCAATTTTAAATACATTAAATTGATTCTGTGTATTGATATTCAGTATATCAGTCTCCTGAGTATGACATTCTTGTGTTATGCTTTCTTTCACTTATAATTTTGGTTTATTAGCTTTCACGGCTGATACGGAGTCCGAGACCATCCTTTGTAGATGATTTCCTCTTCCTGCCTGGACCCCTAAAAAGTCTTTCTTTCTCTTCATAGCTCAGTAGCACAGCTAGGATACGTCCAGGTATTGAATGTTCTGTGTCAAAATTTTCTGCATTACAGTGTGCTCTTTAAACTTGCTGCTCTTGTGTCTTATCTTTGAAAATACTTGCTATTCTACTTGTATTGTTACCTACTTCAGGGACACCAATTATCCTTATTTTGGATCATCTTTGTCTCTCTTCCACTTTTTTTATGTCTTTGTAACTTAATCTTTTTGTTATTTTCATCTGCATTCACGGTAAGTATGAAAATCCTTTTTTCTGTGTTAGTAATTCCATTTTCAGAAGTGTCTCCTGTTTCTTGATGTTTCTAACTTATTGATTCTGAAATGAGGCTCTTTGTTCTGTTTGTTTCCTTCAGTCCACAGTCTCTTTTCATCCTGTTCAGTTGTTTCATCATTCTGTCAGTAAGCTTCAATTTTTATTGAAACCATTCTTCTACACTAGAAAGTTTCTGTGAGGATTTCCTTCTTTTTCTTTACACAAAGTGTTTCTAGATTTAGTTCCTCATGCTGTGACTCTTACATTTTACTTTCTTTCTTTCCCTCCTTTCCTCTCTTCCTTCCTCTCCCCCTCCTTCTTTTCATCCTCTCTTCAGCTCCCCTTTACCCCTTCAATACTGACCATACTGTTTTCCTTCATCTTGCCAGTGTTTGGGGAGCTCTGCCCAGACATGGTGTAAGTAAATGCTTATATCACTTTCCAGCTCTTTGGGGACCAGTTTGTTTTATTGCCTGGGTCTCTTCACTTTTCTGATATGTTCTTTTGCCTTTCAGATATGTTTTATTGCCTGGATCCTTCAGATATGTTTTATGGCCTGGGCCTCTTCATTTTTCTGAAGTCTAAAGAGATTGCAGAGTGGGGTGGAAATTGCGGAGAGAGGTAGCTCAAGCTGTATGCAGTCTTGGTTATACATCTCCTGAGCTGTGCTTTCTCACATTTTGCTGAATGTCCCCATTATCAGGCTTCTTTTCACCAAAATGGGAGGGAGTGGGTGAGAAATACCAAGGACAACTTTTTTTTTTTTTTTTTGGTACTCCACTAAAGGGTTCCAGTTCAGCTAGTAGCTACACTGGAGATAACCTACAATGTGGCCGGTTTCCTCATTACTGTGGGCAACCCTGGAGTCTTCAGTTCCATGGAATCAGCCCTTTGCTCCCATTCTCCTGTTTCACACGCTTCATTAGTAGAGAGAAGAAACAGATAAGGATATTCACTGACTGTGCTTTTCTCTAAATTTAGGATTACTAGTGAGAACTTTCAGAATTTTGTTGACTTACCTCTCTGGGTAGTGAGAATAGGATTAAAAGCCAAGCAACACTGTGCCTTTTTTTTTTTTTCCCATCCTGCTCCAGAATCTTCTGTTTCTTTCGTTGGCCACTGGTTTTGAAGTTTGTGGATCTGTACGTGCCTTTCCTTGATTGGTTATTGTTGGGTTTTTTGTTTTGTTTTGTTTGTGTTTTTTTTCCCTAATGTTCACTGTTTTCTTCACATTTTGTTAGGTATTTATTTAGGAAGCGAAGTTCTGTGAAGCAATTTAAATTTGCCATCTTAAATCAGACTGTGGGATATATTTTGGAGATGGAACATAAATGTCTTGCTGATGATTTAATTTGAAAGATGAAGGAAGGGAACGAGCTATGAATGACTCCTAAATTTCTGGTCTTAGCAACTGGGTAGGTGATGAGCAGATTGGACTCGCGTGGCGGAAGGAATCAAGAATTCTGTTGTAAGCTTTTTAAGTTTGAGAAACTTGACATCCGGGTGGAAATGTCAGGCAGGTGGTTGGATGTACTGGTCTGAAACTCAGGGGAGAGATGCTCAGCATTTATCTAAAGCCATGTGCCTGGATGAGATCACTAGGGAGGGAGAATGTAAACATGGGGAATCGTATAAGGAATATGCACAAATCCAGAGGTATTCACATATGAACTCTAGGCCCAGCGCAAACTGTTCTTAACAAATGTCTGAAATTTTTCAGTATAAACATATCAGGTTAATGACTGGTATGAATTAATGAGCAAGGTAGATCACAGAACATTTTAAAGACAGGACATTTTATACTTAATACTTCTAGATCTACACAGTAACTAGCAACTGAAGCGTTGCCTTTCAGAGATCGTTGAGACTTGCTTTTAGCTATTAACACTTCAATTATATATAATTGAAAGTGATAAAGATTTGATTTTAAATAAAACATTATAAATTATTAGTTATAAAGGCTCAGTCTTTTTTCTGTTTTCAGAGTGATTCTGTATATACATTTCTATTTAATCAGTTTTATAATTAAAATGCATCTTTTGCTCTTAGAAGATGTACATTGTGGGGCAGCTGAGCGGCTCAGTGGGTTAAGCCTCTGCCTTCGACTCAGGTCATGATCCCAGGGTCTTGGGATCAAGGCCCGCATTGGGCTCTCTGCTCAGTGGGGAGCCTACTTTTCCCCCTCCTCTCTCTCTCTGCCTCCCTCTCTGTCTACTTGTGAGCTCTCTCTGTCAAATAAATAAATAAAATCTTAAAAAAAAAAAAAAAGATGTACGTTGTGAAGAATTGCTATATTTTGAGGTAACATGCTTGGTGAAAAGAACACTATTCCAGAAATTAGGAAACAGATTCCAGATCCAACTCCTCCAGTAGTAATTACAATAATAAAAAAATAACAATATCAAAGGCACATAATCCTTTCATGCGACATGCACTGTTCTAAGGACTTTGCATATATTTACTTTTTAAAGAAGTTGTAGCCAAAGCTTCCAGCTACTTAATCTCTCCGGACTTCAGGCTCCTCATTTGTAAAGCCAGTCTTCCCTCTAGCTCTAAAATTCAGCATAATGTATCTTCAGTTGTATAGTTTATATCATGAAACAAAAATGTTTTAATGATCTTATTAACCAAAGCAAATGGAAATAGGCTCTTTTATAGGCAGGGAAGAGGAACTGTTATGTAACAAAGGTTAACCAGCATAAGGAGTAAATTATGGAGATTTTGGCTGACTAGGACTCCATCACCACAAACATCTTCCCTCGCACTTTTGCTCACCCTATTTCGGATGCTTGCAGGTCATGTCCGCCCCTCTCTCCTTGCAGGCTGTCAATTAGAAATAATCTAGCCTTTCTCTGAACTCCCAGTTTTTTGAGCCTTGTTTTGGGGTATTTGCATATGTATGTCATGTTCCCTATGAGCACCTCAGCTGTTTGAGGGCAGGGACAATAATCTTTACAACATCTGTTCATCACTTTTTAAGTTCAGTTGTCTCTCTATGGACAGAGTACACAGAGCAAATTAAATTCAGGCTGATTTTCTAAAATGTGAAATAATTTTACTCAGATTCAAAGCACAATATGTTATGATAGATGTTGACCTGGGAATCAAGACTTGAATCCTAGCTCCCTTGTTGACCAGCTTCAGTGGCCTTCAAGTGGGTCACTCTCTTAACTTCGGTTCCCATCAGTCAAATGGCGATATTGGAATGCCTGGTCCCTGTGTTACAGAGCCATGAACATTGAATGAGATGATATATGTAAATTACGTGTGGAAAAGAAAAGCACTGAGACCTGATAAAACATATCCATGCTTCTCAAGCAAGATGTGGGGGCACTTCAATCAATTCTCTGAAACATTGGGGTTTGTAAGCAACTGCCTTCCCCAAAAGCCCACACCCCAAGCTCAAACAGATATATTTCTGCTTTCCTATTGATTTTGAGTAAATATGATTTATTGAGCACACTTTAATGCAGATTATTTCTCAAACCAGAGAAGATGAGTTTCATAGTAATGTGAGAATGAGGAAAATCCAATGAAAACAGCGTAGTGGATTTCACTACCAAGTACTTAATTTATAGCTTTGTTGTTTTTTTAATTATACTTCTTTATATTAATTCCATGTAATCATTTGAAGAGTGTTCCTCATTGTATCTCTGTCTGCACTACTATAAATGAAGGCATAATATATTCCATCAACACGGGGGTGGAGCGTAAGCCCTGGATTTGAGGTACTGTGAAGACCTTGGCAGTCACAGCTACATCTGCCCTCGGAACATTCTCTGCTTTTGCAGAGCCCCTGGCAAACGGTTTCCTGTCTCTCCCATGACCACCATCAAGCAGGCCACGGCCAGTCACCTGCATTGCACACCAGAGGGAACAGCTTCCACTCTGGGCCTTGAAGACTAGCCTGTGCTGCATTTTACAGACCTTAGAAGTCAAATGATATAATTGTCACAAGCATCCAGTGTTCTTACAGAGAGATTTTGTGTACAGACAGCCCGCGAATGCAGATTTTTAGCCAAATTAAAACGGAACCTAGATTAGCTGGCAAACCAGACTCCCCCAAATGATAGAAATTTAAGGCGTTAAGCCGTTATATGAAATGTAAGAGTAATTGGGATCCCTGATAGTGCAGTAATGACTAAGAACAGTTTTATTATATTTTAAACAAGCAAGCATCACCCTTTCAACAAGTAGAAACCTATACCTAAGATCTTATTGGAAATCTGTGTCTGTGAAACAGTACAAATAAAAAATTAGTGATGTATGGTGATTCTTAAAAACAAAAACTGTGCAGGGTGTTATTGTTCATGACCAGTTCAAATAACAGATGTAAATATTGACCATTTTTATTACTGCCTGTTATTTCAACATGTAAGCCATGGGTGTATCTAAAATAGTTAGCAATGGCACCTTAATATATACTTAAGCCTTATTAACATCCTTATGTGGAGTCTTCTGAACATCCTTTCTACCTAAAAAATGAGGAATTTTTTTTTTCAGTATGGCAGTTATTTGCTCAGTTGCTAGGTAACAAGGCAGATCTCTATAGCTTTATCTGAACATGCAGCACATGATTTTTTAGTGACAATTATTTATATCCAATATATTAAAGCATGGTGTGTTGATAGTGATTAGATAAACTACTGATTTAGCTCCCGTGCATTTGCAAGAAAGTGTGCGGTAATCAGCAAAGCTAGTTTTGTTCTAACCCTTTTTTTAAAGTGCCTATTGATATTAACCTCTGAGAAGGATCAGTTTTCTTGCAAAGCCCCAATAATAGCTAGATTGTTGATTTGATAATCCTTCCAACTGGCTGATCACAATCAAAACCACTGCCACACCTTCCTGACTAATTACAAAGCACATCATCTGGGAAGGGGGTTTTGTTCTTCAAGGCTGTCCATTCAAATGTTACAAAGTTTGAATTTTATGAAAATTGTGATTACTCTTTTTATTGCTTGTCATTCCTCATAGTGTAATCATTCTGGAGATCTAGCTCTACATTGAGAGGTAGCCGTTGATTTAGAAGGTATTCTTATTTTTAAAAATTAACAGTTAATTGTTTTTGTTTTTGTTTGTCTTGTGGCACAGGACTGAGAAACTACAGCAGCAGGTCATCAATGTTATATAATCAACACTGGTGTCTTGTTAGAGATCTTTTAACAAAAGTTACTGTTTAAGAAAAGATCTGCAATTTAGAATTGTAACCAGTGAATTTTCGTAGTAAGGAAGGGAAAAAAATAATCCCTTTCCACTGTTTGTGGATTTTGCCCATAATAATTGTCTTTCATCAGATGGATTCATTGGCTCAAACACTTCTTCATATATGCCAGGAACCATGAGAAGTAGATGTTTATTCTAAATTTATTTCCTCTGATTATTTATACTGGTAAATTTAAATCATTATTAGACAGAATATATACATTGAATTAGTAGCTATTTGCCACAATCTTTTTCAAGTAAAGTCAAAATGCTCTTTTATACTATCGTGGGAAAAAAGTATCTGTTGAACTTTGCACTTTCGTGATAGAATGGCTGTACTTAGTCCATCAACCATAGGATAATTAGAAATTACAGTATAATTTCCTTTATAGCATGAGGAATGTCACAATAAGTAATGCTGGTATTCAAGTTAGTCTTAAAATATTTATTTAGTTTACATATTCAGCCATAAAAAAGAATGAAATCTTGCCACTTGCCACAACATGGATGGAGCTAGAGTGTAGTGAAATAAGTCAGTCAGAGAAAGACAAATATCATATGAACTCATTCATATGTGGAATTTAAGAAACAAAACAAGCAAAAGGGGGAAAGAAAAAAAGAGAGAGAGAGAGAGAGAGAACAAACATGATGGTTACCAGAGGGGAGGTGAGTGACTGGTGGCAGGAAATAGATGATGGATATTAAAGAATACACGAACCATGATGAAAAAAATAAAATAAAATTTAGTTTATAGGTCAGTAACATAAGAAAAACTTTGGAGAATATTTGTTCAGAAATTATTTTTCGATGACAGCAATAAAGAATGCATTCTCCTGGAGAATCAGAAAACAAAGAGACAAAAATGAGTTATTACCTGTATATTGTGTGAACTGAAGATAACCTGTCTTTACAAGTCAGCATTCTAGGAAGCTAGTTTATGTAGACAATAGTTTAATATGGAAAGTTGCACTTTACTAATACCTACTCATTAAATGCCTGCATTCAACAAAATACAGCTCTCACAACCTGGAAAGCTATAAAAGCCACATGGAATGATTGATTACTCTGAATTTCTGTAGTCTTGAGTAAACCGCAGGCAAGGTATATATTTTATTGACTACGAACTGAAGGCCCAAGCAATTTACAAGGCAATTTAACAATAATTTATTTTACTCTTTGCACTGCCCTGTTCAGCTATCACTGTGGCATTTAAATACCAAAAGTCAAATGGAAATCAACCCTCTGGTTTCTTCTCCACTTTCATATCCACAGTTGACCTACAGGTTTGCCTCATTTTTTAGGAAATGTGCTGTTATATAAGTCATCATTTATTATAAAATTTTTAAATCATTTCTCTCAGGGAGTCAAAGCAGATGTCTGTTTGCCATTTAACAATATTTCTCTCCTTAAATAGGGATTTACTGGAAGATTTCAATAGTTTCTTTCTCTCTCTCTCTCTCTAATTAATGGGAGGAAAAAAAACTGTATTTATACAGAACTTTTTAGGAACCTATCCATCCTGCGAGGCTAGGTATACTTGGGAATTCCAGTTAGGTTTGATTTACTTTATATTTCTTGTTTCCAATTGTCATATTGTTGTGGAAATAGTCCCTGGGCGACTGCTACCTCTCTTTGTGTCTTATTTTAAATACTTATTATTTAAGTGGACTTCCATCATCATGGGTGTCTTTTGTGGTTGTTGTTGCTAAATCATTTTATATGATTGTAATGGAAATCTTTTTTTTTTCCCCTCTTGATATCTGAGCCAGTCTCCTGTAGAGAAACTAGGTAATCCTCAGTATGAACTGTTACTGTCTTACTTTTAGGCTGTACTTAAAAAAAAAAGTCTGTATGGCCATAGAAAATAAAACTTACAGATTTGTCAGAAGGTCGCATCCCAGGATGTGAAGGCTACATTCTACAAAGCATTGGAGATGGTTTTGTTTTGTATTGTTAACATATATTTTATACTTTTAATCATTATTTATCATACTGTGCACAAAAGAAAAAAGCCAAAGAATCTCAGCATTCAGCTCCCTTTTTGTTTATCCGGGCATTGTGGAAATCTTGGCTCAGGGTGAGAAGAGTATTGAATAATCATTTCAAAAGCAAATGTCATTTCTGATGGAAAACAAATGATCCTCTGTGTGTGTGTATGTGTGTGTGTGAATATGAAGATTCCAAGAAAATTTATTTGTCCAATATTCTGCATGCCTGAAAGCCTAAATATATTTATCCATACTCTGCAGAATAAAAACTCTTTTTAAAAAGTATTTAAGGATTATTTTATGGCACTTTTTCTCAGAAGACCTGCAGACACTGTTTAAAGAATTTCCACCTGTGGTTTGTTGAAGGCCACAAAAACATAGGAAGGATAGGAACTGGAATTGTGGCTATGATAAGGGGCGAAAAGGAGTAGGAGAAATACAGAAATTAAAATCAGGAAGAGCAAAATGGTCACATTTGTGTAACATGTCAGCAGAAATGTCTTCAGAGGAGTGGGCTGGAGAGGGACAGCTCGCCAGACCTCTACTTACATCTTAGCCCCAGCACCCATGAGCTTGGTGTGCTTTGGGGAAAATCACCAATCTGAACCTTTCTGAGCCTTGATTTCCTCATCTGGAAAACAGTGATGGTTTCCACCCTGCAGAGGTTTTCTGAGGACTACACTTAGACAGGGAGACACAGAGCCCCTCTGAGGCACAGTAGAAGCTGAATCGACATTAACTGCTACTTTTTTTTTTTTTTTTTTTAGGATTCCTCTATTCATTACAGACGTTTTTTTCTTTCATCCTCAGCCCCCAGATGTCAATACATTACCACAGATAGGACCATGAATGGTGCTTTCAAACCAATAGATCTGAAAATTATAGCCAGGGAGGGAACTCAGAGCCCGAAGCAAAGCTGGAGTGGCTGACTCCAGCTCATGCAGAGGAGATGCACACTGTCATGCTTGATTTATGAGATCTTTGGTCGTCTCTATAGTTGTTTAAAAAAAAAAAAAATTTATTTATTTATTTGAGAAAGAAAGAGAGAGAGAGAGCATGGGGGGAAGTGGCAGAGGGAGAAGCAGACTCCCCCTGAGCAGGGAGCCTGACCTGGGGCTCCATCCCAGGAGCCCCGGACCATGACCTGAGCTCAAAGCAGACTCCTCACCCTGAGCCACCCAGGTACTGCCCCCTAGTCTCTGTCTTTAAAGAAACATAAAAATGAAGGCATGAAAATGAAGACATGAAAAAATTTTTTTTTTTTTTTTTTTTTTTTTTGGTGTTCTGAAACTACTTAGATTTTTAAAGTCCCCTTGTATCAAAGAGGATATAAAACAGCTTGCTTCCAGATTTATTGGCTAAGCCATCATCTCTCAAAGGGATGCTCTGGCCAATGGCAGAGTTGATCGAGCAATTAAAAATATTCGTCATCATAGCAATTATGTCATCTTCTAGCCTCCAATCTGTTTAATAGATTTTGTTTCACCAAAATGATTACATTAACTGTTTGTTTCAGTAAAAGCATCAGAAACGTTTGGCTCCCGCTTTTTCCTCCCTCTTCCTACTCTACTGTCATTGGATCTTCTTCCCCATATATTGACCCTGTATCTGTGATGTGCCTCAGGCCGTATGAGTCATTAGTTCCAACAACAAACAACATGGGCTCCCTGCCCTCAAGGCGCTTCCTCACCACTGGGGGTAAACAGATAAGTAGGCAGGCAGTTATAATAGACTTTGTCATCAACAAAACCCTCTGTTGGCCTTTCCACAGTTTGGGCAGTGACGCTTTGTAAGGGTCCAGAAGTAGGACAATATGTAGAGCTTACCCAAACTGGGATTTTTGTTTTCTTTCTCAACTTTTATAAAATACTTTCTTTTCTCGTTTTTACAAAAGTAACCCATCATCGTTACAGAAAAAAATGAGAAAACATAGGGAAGCAAAAAAATATAATAATTTGCTATCCTTCTACCGGATGACATTTTAGCATGTATCTTTCCAGATTTACATATATATATATATTTATATATAATGCTAATTAAAACATTACCATATATTGTATATACTCAAACCATTTTGATGTGGAAGAGGAAGACTGAGTGACAGATTTGGTTCTTCCAGAGGCTGTAAGCTGCTTAAGGACGGGAGCTGAGTCTCGGCACCCTTCATGTTCTGTGTTTATGGTCATTAAATATGTGTGGGATGTCAGGTTGGGGACTGCGGGATGGGTTTGTAAACAAATAGCTAGATTGTTTTATTTCTCAATTAAAATTTTGGGATTAATGAATGCTGTCACAGTAGCAAGGGTGATATTCATTGGATTCTTCTTGATAACAGTGAGGGTAACTTGACAATTCTTAAAGGATGCCTTCCTGTTCTTAGCTGAATCCTTTGGAACGTTTCCTTATTTTAAACAAGAAAACAAGACCAAAACCGTCCCCACCCCCAAAAAAACAAAACCCAACATTAATTCACTCACGTTTGCCACATATAAACCCTTGAAGAAGGAGGAATAAAGCAAATTTGGACTTCCTCTATCACTAGCTTTCACTTTCTAAATATTCCATCTGTTGGTACTACCCCAGTGGTGGGTCAGGAAGTATTTCCTCAAGTTGTTTAAAAACAAGCTTTCATTAATGTTGTTTTCCTGTTATTTCTAGTAATGGAAAGTCAGCCTGATAAGGTTGACAGCAATATGTTTGCAGAGATTGCCTGTCCCATGAAGAATTGGGGATAATAAAAATCAAGATGACACCTCAGCTCCTTCTTGGGAAGAATTTCTTTCTTTCTTTCTTTCTTTTTTTTTTTTTTAAAGATTTTATTTATTTACTTGACAGACAGAGATCACAAGTAGGCAGAGAAGGAGGCAGAGAGAGAGGAAGGGGAAGCAGTCCCAGGACCCTGGGATCATGACATGAGCCGAAGGCAGAGACTTTTAACCCACTGAGCCACCCAGGCGCCTCTTCGGAAGAATTTCTAGTTAATCTGCCCCATCTGAGACATCCCTTTCCATTATCTCTCTAGGCACAGGAGGGATTCATTTGGCTACAGGTAGACCACAACTCAGTATCCTTGTAGTTACCTCACTTAACTATATAATGTTTTTATGAGTCACTCGGACCCAAATTGGCCCCATTAGATTGGCTGTGTTCTTATTCTAGTTAATTGCATGTCATCTAATTACATAATTTATGCTATATATGCACTTGGCCTTTGGGTCACTGTATGTGATTTGCTATATATGCATAGTGACCCAAAGGCCAAGTACTTTTATTTATTGTACAATAAAGTCACAGCAAAAATAGGACTTATATACCTGTTGTAAAATACCACTTCTGCAAGGCTGTTTCAGGCTTTTTACAATGCTTTGATGCATTTTTAAGAAAGCAGTCTAAAAATGTCATATGATTTCTACATGCACCCTAAAGCTGTTAAATAATTATATTCTGTGATTGCTCTTATCGTCTATTTAATTAACTAAAAGAAATTGGTATTCCCTTACTTTCTGGTTATGAAGGTCTTTTTGCACATTCTTGATCAATTGGTTCATTCTCTGTTGTCAAATGAAAAAAAAAAAAAAGATTAACCACCTTAGCTTGTCAGGCTTTTTTTTTTTTTTAAGATTGTATTTATTTATGAGATAGAGTACATGAGCAGGGGAAGAGGGAGAAGCTGACCCTGAGCCGTCTGCTGAGTGTTGAGCCCAAAACCAGACTCGATCCCAGGACCTTGAGATCATGACCTGAGCCAAAGGCAGGCACTTAACTGACTGAGTCACCCAGGTGCCCTTTTCAATCTTCAGATAAATGTTTCTCTCTTCCACGTGAATCCAACAGATTCAATTTAACATGTTATTTATTGAGTTCTAGGGTGGGCATTAGGCTCGAATCCCAAAATACAAAGATGCATGAGGTCTGCCATGTGGGGAAGGAAGAAGACATAGACAATCTGTTCAGTTACACAGTAGGTGACAGGTGCGTTGGAGGCACTAAGGAGGCATACTCAGCTCTACCTAGAGAGTGCCTGGAGGACTTCTCAGAGGCAGTGACAATTGAGATGAGATGTTAAGAATGGTGAGAAGCTCACCAAGAAAAGCTGAGAAGAGGGGCGCCTGGGTAGCACAGTCAGTTGAGCATCTAACTTTCGGTTTCTGCTCAGGCCCTGATTTCAGGATCGTGAGATCGAGCCCTGTGTCTGGCTCCATGCTGAGCCTGGAATCTGCTTGAGACTGCCTCCCTCTCTCTTTGCCCCCTCCCCATTCTCCCTCTCTTTCTCTCTCAATTAAGTAAAAAAAAAAAAAAAAAAAAAAAAAAAGGTGGAGAAGAGGACGAGAGGAAAGGGCACATTCAGTAGAGAAAAGTGCATGTGCAAAGATCAGAGAGACGTGCACCACGTGGCCCCTGGTGGGAACCGCTAGAATGCAGTCTGGTGGGTCAGGAGGAGAAGGAGACCCCGGGGCTGCTAGACTTCAGCCTTCCGGTTTAGAGAAGCCACCAAAGGGATCTTGAGCAGAGGTGTGGTGTGGTTATATTTGTAGCTGGGGGAGGTCAGGTGGCGCCCCGTGCATTCCTCCTCCCCTGCCCTATTGTTTGGATTTAAAGACCGTGGTCTCCTTCAGTTTCCATTGTCATTCCCGCAGGTCTTGATCCAAACTATCACATTTTCTAGGCCAGTGAGCTGAGGAAGGCTGAGTTTAAGGGCCACAGGCCAAAAGGTGGCCTACCCCAGTTATCTCCTGGCTGGTCACAGCCAGGTTAAGGTGGCGTGGTAACTGTCATTCTCTTGTGGGCCACTTCTTCCTCCTGCACACCGCTCAAAAACCCGTGAGCTGCTGATCACAAGCCTAGACTTGCCGTGACAGTGGATGCAGTCCCTGAGTATGTGGATGGTCTGGGTCCCTTCCCTGAGAGACGTCACAGCCCGCTGTGTGTCCCGGGCTGGCATCACAGAGGAGTGAGACATGCCTGCCACCATTTGCAGACATGGAAGCGATTCTGGTGCAGTAGACCGAAAGTCACAGGAGGGAAACCAAAGGAAGGAGGGGAGAGAGACCAGGAAGCCCTCCTGCGGGAGACGGCATCCGTAACTCCCAAAGGAGGAAGCAGAGAAGGGCAAGAAGGAATGTCCAAGGGCAAGGCAGACAGACAGACAAGCTGTTAAGAGCCAGAAGTGCTTCAGGCCCAAGTGTGGAGAAGGAAGAGAGAGCTGATAAGGAACCAAAGAGATCGCAGGGGACCTGAGCCTCCAGGGCCCGCACACCATGCCACCAGAGGGTTTGGAACAGGGGAGTGAACACAGCCAGCCTTGCAGAAAGATTTTCATGAGAGCAGAGAGACTGTGTTGGCCAGAGGATCAAGACAAGAGATGGGGCAACTGCGTCTGTTTCCCTTTGTTAATGGACTCTGACAGCGATGCTGGTAGGAAATGAGGGGCCCTGGAACAAAGTTAGTGTCTGTGGATCCAAAAGACTCAGATGAGTCCAAAAGAGACGCAAGGAGGCAAAATCACAGGAGGTTAGAGATTCAGTGGAAGTAGAGATGTGTAAGAGGGCAAAGCCAAGGATGAAGAAAGACGGGCCATCGTCCACAGATGACAGAGTGTTTCAGGACACGCCACCGTTGTGAAATGGGGTCACCCTTTGGGCTGGATTTGAATGCCACACTGCATTCGTATTACCCTTCATGTATTTTCTGTTCGTTGATCATTTTTATATCTGATCAAAAAGTGAAACTACTTTTAGGGACACCTGGGTAGCTTAGTCAGTTAAGCATTCGACTCTCAATTTCAGCTCAGGTCATGATCTCCGAGTCGTCGTGAGAAAGCGCTGCAAGGTAGGCTCTGGGCTCAGTGGGGGATCTGCTTCAGATTCTCTCTTTTTCTGTCTCTCTGCCCCTCCCTGCCCCTCCCGGCCATGAGGGCTCTCACACACACACACTCTCTCTCTCAAATAAACAAATAAATCTTTAAAAAAAAAAAAAAAAAAGGAAAGAAACTCCATTTATAAGACCCGTGGAGCCCTGCAAATTGTTTTCACCTCTTTTTTCCCTCCAAAACCTATGAAGCTTAGGCAAGTGGCAAAAATTCTCATTTTGTAGATACAAATCAGTCGTGTGCAAAAACACAGCTAGTGTGGCAGAGCGGGATTGGAATCTTAACCCTATTTCTTGCTGCTAGACTGCATGGCCTGCTTTGAAGATAAGTCATTAGATTATGCAGTCCTAGCGAAGTGGAATTCCTTTTTTAGTTTTCCACAAGCAGCCATTGAGGAGCTTTTTCAGACCAACATGAAGTTTTTCTCTGAAGCTTATGTCTTTTAAATGTTTGCTTACAGTGAGTCTATTTTGGGAATAGCTCACATTTATGGAAGTTTACTGTGTGTTTCACATAGTAGTAATTCATTTAACCATTCAATTCGATGCAGTAGATACTAATATTATTCCCTCGTTAGATGAGTAAACTAAGGCACTGAAATATTAACTTGCCAAAGGTCACCCAGCGACCCAAGTTCATCCAGTACAGGCCTCAGGGCCAGAGTTTGAACCTCACCATAATGGCTTCGGTGCTTCTCACTTAGCTTATTTATGTATTTATTTATTTATATACTTTTAAAGATTTTATTTATTTATTTGACAGACAAAAATTACAAGTAGGCAGAGAAAGAGAGGGAGAACCAGGTTCCCCGCCAAGCAGAGAGCCCGATGTGGGGCTCGATCCCAGGACCCTGAGATCATGACCTGAGCCGAAGGTAGAGGCACAACCCACTGAGCCACCCAGGCACCCTCACTTAGCTTATTTATAACAAATACATGATGAGTGGACAAGTCTAGGACATGATCATTATCTTTTGGAAACTGCTCAGGAACATTTGCTTAAAGGATTTTTTTTTTTTTTTTAATTTGAAAAGAGATTTCTGAAAGCAACAATACTAGACTCTCACAGTGGCATTCTAGATGCTTTCAGAATGATCATGGCTGAACTGGAAAAGGTTCATTTGTCCAGAAATAGGTGCAGACAAGCTGAACCTCATTGAGGAACAGATTAAAAGCAAGACAGCCTCTCAGAGAGAAACTGGATGTGTTGTCCCTACCCTAGAAGAGTTCATTTAAATTGTTTTAGTAGTTTTATTACTAAATTTGAGGGTTAAAATCATAATGGCAAAATCCAAAGATGAGTAAAAATCAGCCCTCTTGTACCTAAGAAAAATGTTTTGGGGCACAGTATATATGAGTGAAAATCAGCCCTCCTGTACCTAAGAAAATGTTTTGGGGCACAGTATTTAATGTCTCTTCATTATGACATGGTATATAGATCATTATCATCTGTTTTGCATCTGTATCACAGTTCAAATATACAGCAAAGAACTTCTAGGTATTTTTCAGTGTTATTAATTTCTAGATTCCTTCTCCTTTTATGTGTGTATTTTCACAAATAATTTTCCATATGTATTTACTCTTCTAAATATATAAAAATAGTTGTTAGCCTTTATTTTTCTCTATGTTCAGATCATTTTAACCAAGTTTCTCACCTCTTTGTCCAATAAATCTCCAGGTTTCCTGCCTGCCACTCTGATCCTTCCTTTTTCACGCACCATTAAAAAGACTATTCTATCTACCCTAAAAAGCAGGAGTCCTGGTGTCATCTCTTAAACACCTTCCGCCTAATGATATTGACTGCGATGTATTGTTACCTTTCATTTATTATCTCCTCAGTCCATGTTCAAGCCAAAGTCACTTAGTTTTGTGAAGGAAATTGTGTGAGACGTTCTTCCAAATGCTCTAATAAAATTCAAATATATCACATCTGCTCCATTCCCTTAAACTAGTAATCTTGTAATTCCATCAGAAAAGCAATCAAATTTGGCATGCCTTTTTTTTTTTCTTCATAAAGCTCAGCTTCTTATTACTTTTGGGTTTATTTCCTCTAGATGTTAACAGATTTTTTATTGCTCTCACAATATTGCAAACTTGCCAAATTACAATTAACAGGGTCACATTCAGAGTTGGAAAATCAGGGCTCTCTTTTCTTTTTGTCTCATTTTGTGGTGCCTAAATATTTGGATTCCTGTTGATTCCACACATCTTATCTTACCCAGATCCATTATTTCTAGGTGATGGTGGTCAAAGGGAGGAGGAGCAAGCTGAGGACGACCTCCCTGCCGCCAGCTGTCAGACGCCATCTTCCCACACCATTGCCAAGTCATCCTGGCAGACTTCCGTCATCTCCTTCTTACTAGCCAACAGGTCTCGGCTCCGTTCCTGGGTTCTGTGATCTGTAACCTGCCTCCCCCTTTCCATTTCTCTTCACATTACCTCATCTGCTTTTGCTGCCCCTTAGAAGAGAACTCACACAGAGTTCATTTTTACCTGCTAGTGTTCCATTCTCTCGTGTCTCTGCTTATTGGCACGTAAATTTATTTTTACCTCCAGGTCTATGACTGTCCTTCAACCACAAATGGGGTATTGTTTGAATGTTTGCTTTCTTGTACTTCATGATGAGGGCATTGTTTTTAGGTTGGATGCACTAGGGCCTGGGCCAGAACATCTGCCCCTCTGATTCCTTCTTTCAGGTCTAACCAAGGCTACACCCTGCTATAGCCCTGTTAGATTGTATCGTTCTGTCCTAACGTCTCTGCTTCTCTTTTTCCATTTGCTCATGCTCAGTTACTTTCTTCACTGTTAATAAATTCATTGGTAGGTACTTTCTTTCTGTAGATTTTATTACTTTATTTTTTAGCTAGGAAACACTTAAATATTTTTCTTCCCTCAACAAACAAATACAAGTGTATTTCGAATTGTGTTGGAGACTTGATTATTCCATACCTACTCCTGGAGGCGTAGAGATGACGCCTCCTTTCCAATCATTCACAGGATCGTGAAGGTATCAGCAACGGAGACAATCCTAACGCGGTGTGATGGGTGCTGTGATGGACGTGGCTTTACAAGGTCCAGTAGGGAGTCCAGCCTGAGGAGGGGAAGGCTCTGAAGAGAAAGAATCTAATTCTAGGTCTGGGGGAATCAGGATGAGTTTCATGGGCAGACAGGGGAGAAGGGAGATGGTGTTTCATGGGAAGGTGTAGTCTTACCGGATGGGTACCCACAACTTGTCCTGATTCCTCCTTCTAGATCTTACCATCTTTGTATTATTAGCAGATCAAGAAGAAGCTAAGTCTGTGGGAAATAAAGGCACAGAGGCTGGAAGGAGAAAATAAGTACTCGGTTTATGTATTCATTTATAAAGGCTGCTGTAATAAAATACCACAGACTGGGTGACTAAAACTGTAGAAATGTGTTTTCTTACAAGTCTGGAGGCTCAAGATCAAGATAAAGGTGACAGAAAGTTTGGTTTCTTATGAGGCTCTCTCCTTGACTTGCACATAGTCACCTTCTTGCTGGGTCCTCACATGGCCATTTCTCTGCCTATGATGTTTATGTCCTAGTCTCTTCTTTGTATAAGGACATCAGTCGTACTGGATTCGGACCACCCTGACAACCCCATTTTAATTACCTTAATTACCTTTTTAAAGGGCCTGTCTCAAAATACAGTCACATTCAGAGGTTCTGAAGATTAGAGCATAGGAATCAGCATAGGAGTTTGGTGGGGCTTTGGGGAGGAGACAGAATTCAGCCCATAACAGTTTGTGTTTAGGTTTTGGTAGTGTTTGATCAAATGACATAACTGGTTTTCAGAATCACTTGACTTAACTAAAAGGATATATGATGAGCTGTTATCTGCTGAGCAAAGCTATTTAAATGTTTTGAATTTATTCTAAATGTTACTATAAGTATCCTAGATTTCCCATGTAGCTCCATTTAGAATTAAAATATTACAGAAGGCATACCTCATTAAATTCTAAACTTTGTCCCTAAAGGCCCAAGACACATGACAGTGTATGAATCCTTTCAAGACTGCAGTGGAAGCCACATCACACATATAATCTCTGATAAAATGATTAGGCTCTAAATTGCTTAATTCCTGTAATCTGTTCCCACTGTAGAGATAAAGTCATTTATCTTGATTTAGATGGATCATTGTATAGAATGTCAATGTAGTTAAGAATATAGTTTAAGAAAGAACAGCTCCTCAAAATATGTAACTGCTTCTTGGCTCTCCTTTATGGAAAAAAGTACATATTCTGTGAGATATGAATGAATTTGAAATGTCTTTGCATTTTCAGACATTCATAATTTTTCTATGTTGCCTTTGGTGGTCTGACAGGAAAAGCTGTGTAATGATCAGAAGATGTCAATTCTAATTTTAACTGGGACACTCACTCCTTCATGATTTGTGCAAGGCATTGAATTTTCCTGAGCCTTTGTTTTCTCCTTGGTCAAAAGCAGATGATTCTTTCTTTCTTTCTTTTTTTTCTTTCTTTATTTCTTTTAAAGATTTTACTTGTTTGTCAGAGAGAAAGAGAGCCCAAGCAGGAGGAGGGACAGGCAGAGGGAGAAGCAGTCTCCCCTCTGTATAAGGACTTGATCCCAAGGCCCTGGGATCATGACCTGAGCCAAGGGTGAATATTTAACTGACTGAGCCACCCAGACATACCTATATCAAACTTATTTCATCTTTTACATTCTTGTGTATCTTTCCAATGTAGGAATTATCTTATTGAATTAATATGCAAAATGATACTTAGATTTTAAATATCAGGATTTATTTTTAAACATTAATATAAATCATGTACTATGATGGAAGAGAAAAAATTATGGGTGATCGTATTTATATGGACAGAAAATAATAATGCCTTGCCAAGAGGAATTGACTTAGAGAAAAAATTTTGAAATTCAGGAGGTGTAAGATATAAGAAGCTTCACAGATCACTTATATTACATGAAGAAACGGTTAAAAATTAGACTATTAAAGTAATTCTTAAGGTAAAATGAAAACGATGTCTTTGAGGCAAATTTTAAAAGGGAAAAAGACCTGGGCGCAGTTCAAAGAAGTGGGAGGAAATTTAAATCCATTGAGAAAGGGAGAAATGGCGACACCTTCACCACCCCCCTCCCCCAAGTTTGAGTCATCAAAGGAAGGACACAGGTGGGCATAGAGGAAGTCCCCCTCTTATAAAATCCTCCATAAGGGACCCTTGCTGTTGCTGTCCTACACAAGTATTTCGTAAGCACCTGTGGCGACACAGCATCGGTCCTGGTCGTGGCCCTGCCTCCCGGGTGCCAACACTGATGCGTGAGGGAATAATGGAGATCTGGGTTGGCGGACGCTGACAGCCAAGTGTTGGTGTTGGTTGACCAAGCCTTGTTAGTAGTGGGAAGTGGAACTTGGTTAAGGCCCCTCCCCCCACTTTATTTCTAGTTAATTTGGGGAAGATGGAGTGGTTGGGGTTGAAGAGCAGGGCCTTCGCCTGGTTCCTCCTCATCTCCCAGCTGGACTCCCAGCTGCCCTGACATCTCCTCCTGGGCAGTCCTGAGCTCTGTGGCTTTACTTACAGAGGAAAGGGAAAACAAGAGGAAGGAAAGATGGAAGGGAGGAAGAGAAACAGCACATTCCCTGAAAAGCTCTTCTATTTGGTTCCTTTCTGTCTGGCAAAATGGCTTCTGGGACAGCCACCCTTTATTGGATGGTGGGTCTGGATCTGCCCACGGCTCAGCTGAGCACCGTGGCCAGCGATCCTTTCGGCTGCTCGGGAAGCATGGAACTGGCCGGGGTCGACACCGGTACGCTGATCCTGAATGCAAGCAGTAATCACAGTTAACGTTTTCTTTAGTATTTTTCACGTGCTGGGTCTCTTTGAAGTGCTTTAGATGGGTTCTCATCGAATCTTCCTACCCCCTCTAGAAGCTGGGTGCACTATTACCTTTCTTTAACAGACAAAAGAAACCGACAGACCCCCCTAACCTCCCTTGAGAGCACAGGAGGTCAGGCTAGGGTCGGAGCCAGGAGTGTCCCTCTTCAGTTACTTAGACACAAAATAGAAACGATAGATAGGCAAAGCCCTTCTGTGGCTAGAACAACTTTCTGGTTTTCTGGTTTTTCAGCAAATTCCACCGTGGCCACTTTGTATGAAGCAAGTCATGTGATCCCCATTTTACAGAAGCTTCAAGTGATGCTAAAAGGAGTTAAGTGGCAGTGAGTGGCGAAATAGCCGAACTATTAGACAAGAAGTAATGGACAAGGTTTCTTTTTGTTTTAAAACTCAAATTTCCCACAGAAGACAAATGTTGGCAGATACATATACATGTATGTGTGTGTGTGCACGTATGTCATTTTATGCTATTTATAGCTCAGAATCAGGATATGCTTAAACATTAATTAGATTGATGTTTTTAAAACCTATTCAAGATGGTTGTCACAGTTCTGGAAATGTCTAGAAATCTGGAATTTTGGCGATTTTATTTTTTGTCAGAACTGGGGGATAAATGCTGAACGGCAGGCTTCCAGACATAGATTCAGTACATAACAACATGCAGAGTCTCGCAGCTCCTCTGTCCTCTGGGCTGGCACAAGTCTCAGCCCAACTCAGAGTCTTTTCAATTCCCTAGTCACAAACTTCTCCCCTCTGGGATGTTTGGGTTCGTGCTCAGCCCTCTTAAAGGAAGACCTCCCTCTCACCTGGATAAAAATGGTGCTGGAGGCAGAAATCCCTTCCTAGGCTCTGAGTCCAGTAATTTCTCAGGAAATATTTACTGAGCATCAAGCACAGGCCATGCACCATGGAAGACACTGGGTTATAACCAACAATGAAGAGATGCATGAAAATTCCTGTCCTTGTGGGGCAGATGCTCTGAGTGCTTTGGGGGACATGACACGGGAGAAGCAGAAAGTGCATGGGGCGCATCACGGTGTTTTATACCGGAAAGTAATATAACGTCCTACGTCCGCTGCTTCAGTTTACAAAAAAGAAAGAGAGCAAGCCGCTCTGGCACTGGTTGAGTGGGGCTCCTGACCCATTGTCTTTGTACTCTTGGACACACTTAGTCTCTCCAGAGCCTTTGTGTTTTCCTTCTACAAAACAGGTATACAAGATGTCTCTGAAAAGACTGTAGGCGATAAGAGCACAGCTGTGCAAGGTGACCAAGCGCCCGAGGCAAACAAGGTACGGGCTGCAGGTTAGGTTTCTTGCAAGAAGAGCATTTGTTTGTTCCTTTGCTGTCACCGTGCTCAGCTGACAAGAGATTGGATAAATAGCAATAAATCATCAGAACAGTTGCCCCCATTCGTCAAGCTTTGATCATTCAGGACCCGGCCACAGGCCACCTGTGTTGGCTCCGTCATGCCATTCCGCAGATTTATGCTGGGTGACTCCGGCTCCACGTGGGTTCTCCTCTTCCTTCCAAAGCCAACCAGCACATTCGGAGAAGTCTGTTTTCCATGTATTTGGTATCTCTTTTCCAAGGGCCATCAGGATTTGAGATAATGGGAGAAACACCTTGTCTACACAGCCAAAGACTAATACTGGTACGCTCTCTGCTTATTTAAAGCCATCAGAAGGTTTTTTAGTGGTGGTTTTCCGAGGGCTTCTATCCTGACATGTGCACCAGGCAAAGGGTTTTGAAACGATGCCTCTGCAATATGTACCATCCATGGGTGCGTCCACCTCCAGACAGCTGGATTCCTAGTCTGTACCATGAGGCAAGCCACTCCTGGGACGTTCCAAGCAGCCCACACCTAACACCAGTGTTCCTGTTCCATGCGCAGCCCACACTTGGCGCCTCTCCTCCAGCCCCCTCAGGCCCAGGGTGTGCTCTGCCATGAATTACAGTTTTATTTATCTGAGCCTAAGCTTTTTTCCCTCTAGAATCAGAGCATGCAGAGCTGCTAAAACATCAATGCAGGATGTGTTTTAATCAGTGGTGTGAATGGAGACAAAAGGAGAAGACTGTCAAACCGAGGCATCAGGGGAAGGGGCTCTGCTAGGAGAAGGTGGTCTCTTGGGAACAAAACACCCAGGTGGGACTCAGAGCCCCCTTCTCACTTGGGGGATGCAGAGAATGTTTGCTTCCCCTCCCGTGAATGGCAGAAGCGTTGAGAAGCAATATCCGGGAAGAAAACTGACTTTCAGTCCAGGAGACGTAATTCGCTTTAAGAAGTTTCTGAAAGGAATGAAGGGGACAGCTGCCTTTTTCCTACTGGTGGTTGCTGATTGCGTTTGGTCATATTGCATTTCGATTCAGCTGTTTCCTGTCTGTATGATATTACTGTCCCGTTTTTATGCCATTTTAGATTTTCTTTTGTTGTCGCGTGTAGGAAATGGATTACATGCTTCTTGTCTGCGAAACCAAAGAGATTGTTTTGCTCGGAGATGATCTCACACTGTGCGTGGACTGAACAGTACAAAAGAGATCAGGTGGCGGAAAAGTCTGGGCTTGAGAAGAGTTTTATTGTAATGGCTCTAAGAGGAATCAGGGTAATCCGTTTGACCTGAAAGTCCATCCCAACCCATGGTGACAGAAGCAGCACAAAACATTACTGGATGGCTGCCTTGTGGTTACGGCTCCTGCTTCTGTAAGAAATTCCTTGGAGAGGAGGTGATACGCTGTTTCCACATGTATTGTTTCCCTGTCTAATCCTCTATGACCTCTATACCCTCAGCTTTCCACCTGGGGAGTCTTCATTAATTCAACAAACATTTATGTGGCACCTCCTGTGTGTCAAGTCAGGTGCTAGGTGCTGTGATGTATGTGAAAGAAAAAAAAAAAAAAAAGGCCTGATCCCCACCTTTGCTTAAAACCTAGCAGGGAGACAACGAAGTCAAGAGACCGTGGAGCCACAGTTTGAAATTGCTGAGAAGATACGCCACAGCTTGGATGGAAGGGGAGTGAGCGGTGTCTTAACCGGAGAGAGGAAAGTTAGGAGAAGCTTTCTGCAGGGAGGGACACCATAGGCAGAAAGGGAGATGGGGCTGAGCTGGCTGGGCCATTCTTCTTCCCTCGTGGTGAAAGATGGTTGGGGGCAGGTGTCCCAGTCAAGGAAGCAGCACCCACAAAGGCACGAGGGCCAGAGAAAACACAGCGTGTTCAGTGAAGCTCATGGCAGGTCACATGGCCAAGCGCTGAGCGCAGGTGAGACAGGTGAGACACGGCAAGGGGTGACTCCGCAGCAGCCGGGTTGGGGAGGGTCCCTAACGCGCACCCGAGGTCTGCCCGCACCAGACCAGAGGCCGTGGGGAGCCACGGAAGAATTCTAGGCTGGCAACACCTGCGGGTTTGAAAGCTCATTCCAGTTGGAGGGGGTGGTTAAGGCTGGACATAAGAAAGATCACCTGGAAAACTGGCATGTTAACATCGGTGAGAAAGATCACGGCCCGGCCTGGGATAGCAGTGAGCTGGGCAGACTGGGCTTCACTCAAGAGCTATAAAGGAAGGAGGACGCTGACTCTGCTCGAGCCACTCTGGCCCTCTGGCTCCTCCTCAGACACGCCAGGGACATTCCTGTTTGGACATTTATACTAACTGCTCTCTCAGCCTAAAGCGATTTGCGCCCAGATAGCTATGTGATTCTTTCCTCATCTCCCCAAGTCTTGGTTCCAGTGCCATCTTCTCCATTTTCTTTTAAGATCTTGTTTATTTATTTGAAGGAGACAGAGCATGAATAGGCTGAGGGGCAGAGGGAGAAGCAGACTCCCCCCTGAGTAGGGAGCCTGAAGCAGGATTCGATCCCAGGACCCTGATACCATGGCCTGAGCCAAGGCAGACACTTAACTGACTGAGCCACCAAGTGTCCCCTCAATGCCACCCTCTCCTTGAAGCCTGCCCTGACAACTCTGTTTAAAACTGCACCTCATCTCCTCCCCCCCACAGCTGAATTTGCTGTCACCCTGCTTTTCCCTGTATCATTTATCCCTTCCTGGGATCCTCTGTAAGTTTAAGTATTTGTATGCTCATTGTTTATGATCTTTCTCCTCTGCTAGATACAGGCTCTGTAAGGGCAGGAGTGCTTTTCTCTTGTTTTGTCCGTCTGCTCTTCTATCCCAAGTTCTAGAACAATGACAGTTATACAGTAGGCACTCAACTAACATTTGTTGAATGCATAATTGGATGGACATTGGGACGGAGGAAGGGAGAAGAGGCATGGATGGCGCCCAGTTTTCTTCTGGCTCAGACAGATGAGAGGGGAGAGTAAGTAGAGAACGCATCAAAATGGGGGAAAGAGAAGAGGAACAGGAAACAGGGAAGATGACATGTTCCTCTTGAACCATTTGCCAGGTGCTATGCCCAGGTATCTCAAGGTAGAAACAGAAAAAGACATGAGGAAGAGCAGGGAAGGTTTGGGGTAGAGGCTGGGGGCTGACTGGAGGTCATGAGAATTGTTCCGAGTGGCCTGAGGGCCCAGCCACACCTAGCTGTCACTGCTGTGTAGTGGCTGCTGGTGAGACAGTGCCCCCAGCAGAAGGCAGCCCTGTGGGCGTTGAGAAGACGCTTGATTTGGTTAGAGGCCCAGCACTTGCAGGGCCCGAGCAGACAAGGGGAGGTAGTAACGTGGAAATGTAAGCGGCCTCCTGGGATTTATCCTGGATAAGGAAGGAAGGGAAATCATGAATGGGATACATGGCAAGAGAGATAAGGAGGAACCAACAGAATGATGGAGGTCTAGTAGCCCACGTACTGAGAGCCAGAGTGAGCGGTAGAGGGGTGGAAAAAAGCACCCAGTCATTTCAGTCATCAGTCAAGAGATTTTTCCTGGGCACTCTATTAGTCAGAGCTCTCCAGAAAAACAAAATGGATAGACTGTGAATATATAGAGATTTATCTTAAGGAATTGGCTCACATGACTTTGGAGGCTGATGAGTCCAAAATCTGCCATCCAAGTCCTAGGGCCGTCAGGCTAGAGACCCTGGGAGCTGAATTTCAGTTCATGTGCAAAGATCATCTGCTGGCGGACTTGTCTTTCGCTGGAGGAGGTCAGTCTTTTGTTCTGTCAGGACTTCAATTGTTTGGCTGAGCTCCCCTCCACCTTACAGAGGGAAGTCCGCTTTATCAAAGTCCAGAGACTAACATGCTGATTTCCTCCAAACACTCTCCCAGAAACATCAAGAATAATGTTTGACCACCCCCCTGGGCACTGACGAGGACCCTCTTGTCTGAGAATCCATGGATGGTGCATTTGCAGACCTGGCCTCAAAATCCTTTGTAAGATGCACATGCTAGGGAAAAAAAGTCCTTAAAACAACAGCAACAATGCCTCTAATGGCTCTCCTTGGTGCAGAGCAGTCAGACAGTAATCTTCGGCTGCACAGACAAGGTGTTTCCCAGATTATCTCACATATTGATGGAATGAATAATTTTTTCCTTATGGAAAAAAAAATACCAAATTTCTGAAAGCAGACTTTTTCTAAATATCCTGGTTATGTCTGGGAGGGAAGAGAGGAACCCGAGCAGAGCTGACACTTGATATTACGCAGATGACCCTGAAACTCTCAGGGGCACCTCCTGTTAAAATAGCCGCCACAGGCACAGGTGTTCTTGGGGGAAACAGGAGGGGTAGGATGGTGGCTTCCTTTGACCAGCATAGAGTCTGGGGAGAGATACTGGCTTTTATAGCTCCTGAAGTGAATGACCCCACTGCCATGCAGCTCTGCAAGCTCGCAGGCTACCTCTGAGAATACAGACTCCTTTTTATGTTTAAGATAAATCCAGCACAGAGCACACACTAGGTAGGTATCGCCACCTCTTCACCAATACATATCCAACCCTTTTGTGTCATCCCCTTGACGGCGAGCTTTCTGTCAAGATGACCATGGACCAAGAATGCAGTAATATATGTGGACTGTTCCCCTCCCCCAAGAGTTTCTCCAGGTACTCCCTTTGGCATTTTATACCTCACTTGCTCATATACCACTTTATTCTTGTTCTAGTCAATTGTCAGTGGTCCCTAGACGGTATGAGAACACAACATAGTTGGTTTATCTATCAGCCAAGCTGATGCGAAGAATAACAGATTTTAGGGGCGCCTGGGTGGCTCAATGGATTAAAGCCTCTGCCTTCAGCTCGGGTCGTGACCCCAGGGTCCTGGGATGGAGCCCCGCATCAGGCTCTCTGCTCTGCGGGGAGCCTGCTTCCTCTTCTCTCTCTGCCTGCCTCTCTGCCTACTTGTGATCTCTGTCTGTCAAATAAATAAAAAATCTTTAAAAAAAAAAAAAAGAATAACAGATTTTATTTATCTAGAAGAAGGCCCTCCTCCTCCTCTTAACACTGAGCCAGCACACTTTGTTCAAACCCTCCTTTAGAAAAACATTAACAAATAATGTTCACACACCCCAGAAGGGGAGTAAAAGTGTGTGCCATAGGGGCACCTGGGTGGCTCAGTCAGTTAAGTGTCTGACTTTGGCTCAGGTCATGATCTTAGGAAGCTGGAATCGAACCCCACGTCGGGCTCCCTGCTCAGTGCGGAGTCTGCTTGTCTATCCCCCTTAGGTCCTCTCCCTGCTTGTGCTCTTTCAAGTAAATACATAAAATCTTTAAAAGAAAAAAAATGTGTCGGCATAATCAGACTAACCAGGATCCCCACCTTACCAGGCACAGGGGGCTAGAAATGCCTCACTTGGCTGATATTCAGAGCCATTTGGAATTTGCAGCCATAAGGAACATCAGTACTCGAATTTGCATGGCGGGTGTCTTCTGTACCTTGCCTGTGGAGAGCCCATTAACAGCAGAGGTCACAGAGGCTGGGGTCCCGCAAAGCTGCAGGAAACCCCAGCTGTTTTGTTCTTCTCAGGTGAGAGAGAACAGAACCTCTTTATCATGGTTATTATGGTTAATAAGCATTTACTAATAGGATGAGGGGGTGAACTACGCTCACAGAACATAAAAACTTCATTACACAGGGCAGGACTGGAATGGCTTATATCCCTGAAAGGATCTAAAAAAGCCTCTCTTTGTGATGAGGGTCTCCCAGACACAGATCAGCCAAGGACCTAAGAGTTAGTGAAAACCCCCAATGACATGAATGGATTTCTGACTCTTTGCCATATTGTAACTGTGTGGGATTGGAGGTTATGTTAAATGATCTGTCAATTTTCATATATAGACTATATTGGGCCATTAAATGCAACTGTCTGTGGCCAAGGTTTATTATTTTATACTGTGGCCAAAGAAAGTTCTTTGGGAACATATTCCTATCAAAATACTCACTTTGCACATCACATTTTAGAACTCCAAATGAATCTTTGTGTGTATTACTCTATAGAAGATGTAAAGCAAAGTTGTTCTAAACAGTTTCTAGACCAGGAGAGGGAGAGAAGGGCATGTGAATTATTGATTCATGCTTAAGAGAGAGAGCCTATACACTTAGGTTATTTTTTCCCCCCAATAATCAGGTTCTCAGACTGCCACATTTGTTCCTATTAATCCATTTCCCCAGTATCTACAAGTTAGTCATTGCTAAGTGACATCATTCAAGCAAAGGATTTTGTGTAAAAATGTCTATTCAGTTTTAATGATGAAATTTCATATTCTCATAGTTGTGAGCCTGAGTTTCCCACCACTAAAACAAACAACAATTGTATAAAATTATTTGTCAATTTTTCTCTTCTAACAACAGTAATAAGAACAGCTGCTCATTGGGCTGAGTACTTAATCTGTGCTGGTCCCGTTAGCATGCTTTGGAAGGATCAGCTCATTTGATTCTCATCCAAACAGTCCTTTAGGATAGGACTTATTATTATTCCAACTTTACAGATGAGCAAACTGAAATGCAGAGGGTTCTAGTAACTCTCCCACACAAAAACTGCTGGGCAGTGGTAGCACGGGGTGCAAACTCTGGGCTCTTACACCACGTCAAGGTCAAGTCATCAGCTGGTTTTATTTTACAAAAAGGAAATTTCAACATCCGCGCAACTACACCAAAATCTTATTACACTGAGGGATAACCCAAACAATTTAGAATAAAAGAGAATTGACACAACCTCTTAACCTTTAGAAACGGATACTGCAAATTTGTCTCTCAAAAATCATTACTGAATATTAAAAAGAAAAAAAAAGAAAATGAGATTTAAAATATTAATAGCATTTTAAACATGTAGAAATGGGAAGGTCAAGATTTTTTTTCATCATCTGTCACAATAGGGAGATAACCCCCAGATGACAGTGTTACTTCCTGTCATTCTTTTTTAAAGTTCAAATCTCAGAAGCTGTGATTTACAAGGGCAGGGGGAGCGTATCAGAACCCAGAAGCCCTAAGATTCACTCCTGGCTTTTCTGCTAATTCTGGATGACCTTGAACATGTCACCTTCTGAGTCTCAGTTTCCACATCTCAAGATCTTTTTCTTCTTTTAATCACCAGAGTTTGTGCCAGCTCTAATATTTTATGAATATCTTCAGACTAGAAATTACTGTAGAACTTTTATATGCTATCTTAGAATCAAAACTAATTAGGCTCTTTTCTGAGATAATTATTGTGGGTTGTTGTTGTTTTTTTTTTTTCCTCCTGATGAGATCAACAGCTGGGCAGACATTTTTTTCAAATACTGTTAATTGGTCACATGAACTCCACCATCACAGTTGATCTTTGGTCATTTGCTGAAGATGGGGAGGTGTTCTCATCCTTCTCCAGAAGACACGGTCAGACCCTGTACACAGTACAGAGCCATATGGGAACCATTAGAACAACAAGCAAGGCGGAAGATCTAGTAAATAAGCAACACCCGCCCTCCCTTCCTTCCTTCCTCCTTTTTTTATTTTTTCCAGAGACACTAAATCGGTTTCTCTTTATATCAGAAATTAGGCCCCGAGAAGATTCTCCCAGAAAATTGATACTAGAAATGCCAAAATCAAGATAGAGAACCTGATCCAGCTGTATGAACAACATCTCCACTAAGAGCTGGAAATTATGGAATAGCATAAACTCTGAAACAGAAGCTGTCTTGAGGTTCCTGAGAATTTACCGTAGCTCTAGGAACTTACCGAGACTCTAGGGTGAAGATCAGGGTCTCTGCCACCTAACTTGACCCTGGAGATGAGAGGGGCTGGGAACGGGATTAAACAGTGAAGTGAGTCAGGTTTCCACAGATCTGTCGATAATCCTTTTATGGGCTTCAAACCACTCTGTTCCATCGCCCCTGCACCTCTGAAAAATAACATTTAACCCACTGGGTTTTTTTGTTTGTTTGTTTAAGATTTTATTTATTTATTTGATAGAGATTGTAACTAGTCAGAGAGGCAGGCAGGGAGAGAGAGGAGGAAGCAGGCTCCCTGCTGAGCAGAGAGCCCGATGCGATGCGGGGCTCTATCCCAGGACCCTAGGATCATGACCTGAGCCAAAGGCAGAGGCTTTAACGCACTGAGCCACCCAGGCGCCCCGAAAAATAACATTTAAAAAAGTGAGTAAGCTCAGGTCAATGAAAGGGAAAGGAGAGCCGTTTTCGTTTTTAGGGCCTTTAGTGGAAAAGCAGTTTGAGAAAGTCTTTGTCCGTGCACCATCCACAGTGTGACTCTCTTCTCCCTTTGAAAAGCCTGCAACATGCTGCTTTTTTTCTCCCCTTCCAATTTTGTGCATATTTTAAGTGAGGGCTGTAGTGTGCTTCTTTATCGAGGTTTAATTAAGACTATTAGTATTCATTCAGTAAGCGCAAGGTGCGTGTGTATCTCTAAGGAGCAGAGATAGACAACAAAGGGTCAAACTTACTGAATTAAAAGTATGGCATCTTTGCTTGCAATTCAGAGGCCCCGAGTTTGGCATTTATGTGAGGAGCTGCCGTAGGACAGCCTCAGCATACAAGGAGAAATCTGCCGCCCCTTTCCCATTCCTTTGTTCACAGACTATGTTTCAATGTGTTCGGCATCCAGGTGTATTAGGATACTTGGGACTGTAAAAACTCACGGGTTTTTAAATCTTCAAGACTGCAGGAATTGCGTGCATACATTAACGGCACAGGTTTTCAGAATCGTCTTGGAATGAGGGGAAAACGTGAGTAGCCTACGAGAAACATATGGTACGAACTGTTCATTCCATTTGTGTTTGTTTCTGAGAGCTCTACTTATTGCAGCTTATGAAATCGATTCAATTTAGCTTTTGCTTCTCTGTGCAATAAATTATTTTCTGTGTAATAAAGCAAATATGACCCAGAAATGTTGGTTTGAAAATGTTTTTGTGACCAATCAAGGTGTCAGTCTGTTGACCCCAGTATAAGCAAGACTGAAAAGTCTCCCTACAGGAAATCCAAAATACTGGGGACTTTTTTCCCATTTTGCTTACACTGATAGGAAGAAAACTCGAATATATAAATGTCGGTGGTTGAGAAGACCACACAGCCTGTAACTTTTACATCTCCTGGGCTGTATTGATCTAAATGTTGCCTCATACATTTATCAATTTGAATTCAATCAACTACAATGCACAGCATAAAAGATTTATTTTCCCTATTGTTGCCACTGAAAACATTGAATCAACATCCAAATTATACTCTTCTGATAAAATTCTTAATCCAACTAGTCCTTTCTGTTTGATGTCATTCATAGCTTTACTTCTGATTCTTTATTAATCACAGCTCATGTGTTCAATCGCTATAAATTCTTCATAATGGCTTCTTTGTAGCTCTTAGCTTTCTCTAATCTCCCCACAGTGAATTACAGTAGAACTCAGTTCATTTGTTGGCGTTATTAAATAGTTGATTAATACCCAGGTTTTAAATTGTTAGTCTTTTCTTATTTTTATAAAGAACTAAATTCAGGATTTGCTCTTCTTGCCAGAAACAAGTGAGAATTTTCAAAATATTTCTCTTTGAAGACTTGGGCTCTGGTACCCTTGCATATGTGAATGTTCTATTGAAGTCGTTTTGGTAGCTTGAGCTCCCAAACTGTCTGTTCTTATTTGTCAGGTTAGAAATCCTGGCATTGGACCCCTTATTTTCCTCGGGAACCAACTCAGTTCATGAGAGTGAGAATGTCTTCAGCAAAATGTATCACAACAAACTAAACCCAACATTTTTAGCAAATAGAAAGTCCGTGAACATAAGCATTTACTCACTTGCCGGAGATCCCAAAAAGAGGCAATAACCCTAAAAGAAGGTGGAGGCCCTCTTAATTTAATTGGATAATATGTGTTCCTCTCTTATCCCATGGGAACCAGGTGTCTCACAAGACTCGCTTCCTGAAGGAAAACAGGGAGTCATGCTAAGGCTGTGTGTGTAGTTAGATCTGCTGGAGAACCCAGGTCAGACATCACAGTTTGCAGCAGTGCGAAAGAAATTTCTCCTCCTTGTTTCATGGCTCCTTCCTACCCTGGTGGAGTAAGGGTCAGATTCCCTAGCAAAGCATTAAGACACCGAGTTCAACCCCAAACTGTTCTTCCAGCCTTACTTCGCAAAGCACTGCGAAAAGGCGCTCTCTCTTCCAGCTGGCCAGGCTTCCTCTAAACACAGCATCTACAATCCGGCCACTTTCTCCTAATCTGAGCTAGAGCTTTCTTTCTCAGGCCTGGGGGAATGCGTTCAGGGGATGTACAGGGAGAAGTTGCAGAATACATTGAATTACTAAAACTACCCAAATCTGTCTGAGCATTGAACGCTGTCAGGAATTGGAATGCAACTGGCAGTGTAACTATTGTCACATAGGCGGGTTATGGTATTTTTTAACATTAAGAGGGGAAAGCACCATACAAAATATAGTTGTGCACGTGTTTACATACATCTCCCTTTGAACACTCTTATTTTAGGAACCATTTGACTTTCTGTTTTTAAAATAGTTATAATGTCCTGATACGTGTCCTCAGCTGACTTGCAGATACGTGAGATCAGAAGCCATGCCTGCATTCCTTCCATGTTTACGGATCCCATAAATAGCTCTGCAGCCCTTACTTGAGGCTTGTTAACCCTGTGCGCTAGTCCCCTTCTTTCACCCGATCAGTGGCCTGGGGCCTCTCGCCGCACCCAAGCGGGAGGGGAACTAGACATGCTCTGTCCGAACTTCCTGCCAGAGGGCAGGAGGAGACTTGGGAAGGCGATGGACAGGTTTATGGCATAGATGGTGGGGATGGTTTCACACCTGTGTACTTCTCTCCCAAGTCAGCAAGCCTTTAAATAAGCGCAGCTTTTTGTAGGTCAATCATGCTTCAATAAAGTGTCTTAAAAATTAAGAACTTACTCTTTCTCCATCTCTAGACATACCCACGTAACCCCTAGACTTACCGGCTCAGAGAAACATGTGTCACTCCTTTTCTCCAAAGCCAGCCATTCTGCCTGTGCTCCGTTCCGTCTCCGTTCCCTCTCTCCGAAATCCTCTGTTCTTATCTCCTCCTTTTTGCCTCAGGCTCCCTGCAATGTCACCCCATCTCCCCACTGCTGAGGCCACTGTGCTTCCCCAATATCAGAGTCTGCGGTTCCCCCAGCCTTGCTCAGAACACACTTCACTTCTAACTCATGCAGGTCCATCAGCACGCGTCCCTTCTTCCTATGGACATACTACTTCTCCCCCAGGACCTACCTCACACTGTCCTTACCGCCTTGAAAAACGTCCTTGGTCCTCTCAGAAGATGACTTTCTGTTTTGTGCTTCTGTGGCACATTGTCTTTTAATATAGTGCTAATCCTAGCCTGGCAGGGTGATTTCTGATGTACACACATGCTTCCCATCATGAGAACTCACTGAGTTCTCACTGAGAACCCCTGAGAACTCACTGCAAACGGGGGGTGGTGTCTCGTGTCTCATTATGGCTCCGTTGTCCGGCTTTCTCATATCAGTGATATTTTAACAAATGTTTGTGGAATAATTGTGCTTTCTTTCCTCTCACCAGGAAGGACTTGAATAAGAGTAAACATTCACGTTCTATCATGTCATGTGTGTTCTCGAGTAGAATTTTTCTTGGCTAATGTGCCTTCCTAATGATCCTTCTAGACATAGAAGAAAATATGCTTTAATAGTTGTCTTGGCTTTTCCTCTTTGTCCCTAACTAGTTGCAATCATCTGTCCTCTTAGACTCAGAGATTACTAAAGATCTGCCTCTGGCCAGCCTCCCCCTCATCCTCATCTTCTGTGACCCGACCCCATGTAAGCTCTAGAGCAAAGACGCAGACGAGTGCACTGACCACTGTCCTCCTAGTCATATTAAACAATAAAGCATAAGGAAAGGACCGTATATATTAATCCTGCACCGAAAAAAAGCACATGTGTGCGTGGACACACACACACACACAGACACAAATCATTTTGTTACATGCAGTTTATAGGCATGTAGTCAACACACTCAGTGTTTTCAGCAGATCTGTGAAGGAGGTGTTATCATCATGTCCATTTCACAGATGCAGATGCAGAAGCAGAAGCTGGGAACAGTGACTACCTTCCCTGAGATCCAGCCTCTGAACATCGGAGCTAGGAATCAACCTCGGAGCTGCCTTATCTCCAAACCGAGGCATTCTGTTACTCAAACTGCTTCAAACATAGGGAGAATCCATTCACATTAATGATTGTATGGCTTGTGTGTGTGACTCTGGTAGATTATTCATAGCTACACTGTGTTTACATCATAAAAGTATAAATTATTTATTAGGCCACAATGGATCAGGCCTCACGTATGTTCCTCCCTGCTGATCTATGCACCTCACAGACAAACATTGTTCACTGAGGAATGATTTATGTTTGCAGCTTTCCTCTTAGAGGACACTCCATAATTCAGAGAAGAAAAATCAAGACCCAGAGACGAGCAGACCCTCCCCAAAGGTCAGAATGCTGGAGGCCCAGAGCGTAACCCCAACCCCCGTCTGACTAGCCGTGCTTTCTGAGAAGCACAGTGCATCAGCCAGTTGGTCTTGAAGAAGAAAAGTTGACTTTCCCCATGTCTCAGGATCCCAAACAACAGACTAACTTGGAGGGGACACCAGCTTTACAAGGCAGTGCCGGTTGTAAAGAGAAGATGGGAAAGAAAACAAAGGCATTTTGCAGTTCAGAAACATTTGAAGACCTTTAGTCTCTAAATGGGCTAAGAGCCTGTTTCGAATTCTGCATCCCCACCCCACCCCCTGCCGCCTTCCCAGATTTTTCATTCTGATTATATATTTACATAAGCAAGTCCAAGCTTTTAAGCCAATGGAATGCTAGAAATTTTATATGGGTGGGATAATGAAAAAAAAAAAAAAAAAGAAAGAAAATGCAGGTTATTTTAGCCTTCATTTATTTTCTTCAGGTAACTATATAACAGGTGTTTCGTATTGTTTGGGTGAAGAACTGGAAGTGATCGTTTTCAACACCAGAAAATTAAATGCGTTCCCAAATATGCTTCTATTTTCAAAAACTGATGAATCAGCACATTAAGCAGCAATAAATGACGTGTGGCGCTATTTAAGGCAGTGAAGCCCTTCGAGGTGGGCAGATCAGCAAAATGCAACCCCAAGAACAGGTTTGGGCACTCTGAGTATGGCCCCTGCACATTTCACCTCTCCTGACAACCATAGCAGGGATGTAGACTTCGTGTTCCTATCTTTAGAATTGTCAGAGAAGGTATTTACTGAAAAACAAGTATTGAGATACTTATTTTTTTAGTATTGAGGTACTGAAAAATAAGTATAAGAGATTGTTTCTAAAAGACAAGAATTGCTTAGTAGGATTAAATCATTCAGTGGGTGTAGGTGAGATCTTCAATGACTGCCATTTTCATTAACACTAGGGAAGGAAATCCATCGTCCCCCTACTCTCGATTTCCAAATGGAAAATGTACCCCCATCACTTCGAAGCCACCGCTTTTGCAAAGCTATTGTGCCATCAGAAATATATTCCTGATATCCAAAATGTGTGTCAGAAATCTGTGAGAAAAGCCATCACAGTGTGGAACTTGGAATTATATTCTAAACAGTCACCTGCTTTGGCTCCACAGTGAGGAAGACTCCGTTGCTTGCATAACCTCCCTGAACCTGTTTCCTCATTTGTAAAATAGGGGATAATATTACTTTCCCTACAGGTTGTAGGGATCTGATGGGATACATTATGCATAAAGCTAGGCCTGAAACTAGTTTTATAGAGCCTTCCAGCCATATCACTAGATATCATCTCCTCGTTTTAAGCCTTTACAATTTACTTCAGTGGCAGAAATGCAGGGGAACAGACTCAGTTAAAGCACCTCTCGTGCCCTAAAATATGTAAATTGTTTCCTACAGTACCATTTCCTGGAGTAGTTTCTCTTCCCACCCCTGGCACATTGCTGATTCCCCTGGCAGTCACACCACCCACTGAATGGTTCAAACACTTTCCTGGTCTACTTTGAGCAACTGTGAGTCCTTCTGTCTGTACAATTATTTTTATATGCCATACATATTTAATTAGGAGAGCAAGGAAACTACTCCAAGGTTGAGGAATAGTGATGTGTGTGTTCTCCTCTGGGTCTCGTGTGTAGACCAGGTTGGTTGGCACGTCTTGCTGATGAGACCAGAGAGATGGCCTCCGTCCACGTGTGAGCACACTCATCGCTTCATTCCTGGTCCCGGGGCCTAACTCAGCCTAACTGTGGGACACGGTACCCCGGGGGTGCTGAGTGACCCTCTGTCACTCATCTTAGCACCTCCAAGCTAGCATCATTTGTTCATTAGAACAGTGCATAGCCTCCAACAGCCTATGAGAAGCCAAGCCCATGCTAGGTGCTGGGCTGAATCAAGTAGTCATGTTTCCTGCCCTCATGGGGCCTATACTCTAGCTTGAGAGGGAGACAAGAGAGAAGCAGACACGTAGATGTAAATTCTAAAGAGAACCGTGTCAGAAATGAACAGAGTGCCATGACTTTATTCATTGGATCTGCTTAAAGAGGGTGGCCATGAAAGTCCTCTCTGATGGGGCAGCATCTGAGCTGGGTCCTGAGTGTGGAGAGGGAGCCAACCCTCTGAAGAGTGTAAACACTGTAAGTTTCGGGAACCGGCAGTGGGCCCCTCACACAGGGTGCTGTGGCTTTGAGAATGTGGCCTCCAGTCAGCCTGTGCCCATGGTGATAGGACAAGAGACACATTACCGTCCTCCCCGTGGGTCCTTGCTGGTATTGAGAAGATTTGCCAGCCCGAGGAGAAAGTGTATCCTGCCCAGTGACCACTTGCTCCCCATCCAGCGACCACCCCACCCAGTCCCCAAGGGGATTTAGCTGACACGGGTGGCATGGATTTAAGTTTATTCAAGAGCCACACCTCTTCGAAAAAGGATTGAAAACAGTAAAGCTCGGCTATGTGACTTTGGAAGGCAAAATTCATTCTTTTCCCACAGTTCAAATCCAGATTTTCATGTTTTAGGAAAACAGACCCATAAAGACAGAAAAAGTTCAACAAGCTCTCTGAACCATGGGTGAGAAGATGCCTTTGCCAGTCAGATGGTCCTAACACAGCATCCAGCTCCAATAGCCTCTTGCACTTTTCTAGAATTCTTTAACAAGAATCTGAACATACTTTCCTCCTTTTTTTCTTAAGATTTTTATTTAGGGGCACCTGGGTGGCTCAGTGGGTTAAGCCTCTGCCTTCGGCTCAGGTCGTGATCGCAGGGTCCTGGGATCGAGCCCTGCGTTGGGCTCTGCTCAGCAGGGAGCCTGCTTCCCCCCTTTCTCTCTGTCTCCCTCTCTGCTTACTTGTAATCTCTCTGTCAAATGAATAAATAAAATCTTTTAAGATCTTTTTTTTTTTAAGATTTTATTTATTCATTTGACAGAGAGAGAGAACACAAGCAGGGGGAGTGGCAGGCAGAGGGAGGAGAAGCAGGCTCCCTGACCACCGAGGACTGGACGTGGGGCTCGATCCCAGGACCCTGAGATCATGACCGGAGCCGAAGGCAGACACTTCACCGACTGGGCCACCCAGGCACTCCCCTCCTCTTACTTTTTTATGTCACCTTATTTTTGTAGAACAGTTTCTATTTTTCAGAAGTTTTCACATCTTTTTCAGTTCCTCATGGTAACTCTGTGAATGAGGACGGCAGGTTTGGAGTATTAATGAGGCCAAAAGTTAACCGAACTTACTCATTGGTTTCTTTGCAAAGTATCTCCCCTCCCTAGCCCTGAGTTTTCTGTGAAATGCGAAATACACCTTTCTTTTCATATGGCATATGTCTTACTCCAAACGTTCATTTCAACAGGGGAGGCGATAAATGGTGGAGCAATGAAAGCCCAGGCTTTGTGGCAGCAGGTGTGTGTGTGTGTGTGTGTGTGTGTGTTTAATCAGGGCGCTGCCCTCTCGTTCATCTGCCGTGCTAAGCCTCAGTTTCCCCCATTCCCACCCTCCGCCCACACCCCCCGTCAATAGGAAGAACAACAGCAAACTCGCAGAGGGATCTTTGGCGATAAATGAGGTCATGAAGGACCAAGAGCAGTGCCTGTGGGAGGGTCCGGGGCCCTCCCTCGGCCGCTCTTTCTCAGCGCTCAGGAGAGGCTGAGCCCAGCAGCTGTGTACGGAGTAGTACACACAGAGCCTCGCCCTCCCCGCCAAAGCCGCCCTCCTCCGTTCTGCGGCGCCCTTCTCCCAAGCCCAATTCTCTGGAGTCCTCCTTAAAAAAATCCTCCCTCTCCTTTACCGCCTACAGCCCATCCTCTCCATCCCTGCCCTTCGTGCCGCCCAGATAATTCTCAGATCTGCTCCCTCCTCTCGTGGCCATTCATTTTCATTCAGTGACTGTTCGTTGAGTACCTGCTACGTGCAGCCACAGCGCCGGACTCTGGGAACAGAGTAGTGAACAAGCCTTCATTCCTGGCACTCGTCCTCACGCAAATGATTTCAGTGTACTCGCCTACGAACAGTATCTCCTTACTCCAGTCCCTGCTCAGTATTGATACCAAGATTATTGTTATAAGGAAGACTGAGCTCCCGTCTCATCAATTCTGATCTCATCCTTTCCCCTTTAAGACCTTGACGGGTTTCCCAAAGATTTCGACAGCATAAAAAGCCCATATTTACTGAGCATGCACTACGTGCCAGGCATTGTTTTAAGCCCTTTACATGTATTGTCTAATGATGCTGGAAGACCTCATGCCTTTACAATACCCTTCAATCTGGCTGCAGCCCACCTTCACCACTTCCTGCCCTGCCACTCACACATGAATCCTTCCTTGCCAAACATAAATCCGATTTTAAAACCATAAACAGACACATCATGTTCTCGGGTCCTTGTACACCTGTGCTCCCTTGCATGATACTTCCTCTGCCTGGAATTCCCTTCCCTTAGTTTTCTACCTGGAAAACGCCAGCTCATCCCTGAAAGCCTTTCTCCTGCACCAGCAAACCATCAGCGGCTTCCCTAGGCACAGGAGGTCACGCCTGTCCCTGCACTTTCTTAACACTCTGTATGCCCTGCGCAGCCTGGCATCCCTGACACACGGTCAACCCTGCATGTGGATTTCCTGATGAGTAACTGCGTACCACGGGCTGCACTGTTGGGGTCCCGCACCGCGATGGGACTCTCAGAACTGAAGCTGCCAGCAGGGACCTGGAACTGTAGGACTCTAACATCTCTGTCAAGGGCACAGGCACCAACTTTTAGAAAAACCACTGTGGTTCCTTCACAAGCTTTCTTCCTTTCGTGGTTTGCACTTTAAAGAGCAAAAGTAGTAGAACTCCGTGCTTGGTTAACTTTGTTCCTTTGTTCCATATAAGGTTAGGTCTTGGCTGGCCTGGGTGCTGCGGAAGTGTCGGTAGGCTGAACAGAGAGAGTTGGAGAGCATCTTTGTTTTTCCTCTAAAAAGTTGCTTCTTTGGTTTCCATCAACTCCTATTTTGTGGAAAATAACTTACGAGCCTCTAAAGGAAGCATTCTGCCTAATTTTTATTGTAAGTAGGCTCCATGTCCAGCGTGGAACTCAATGCAGAACTCAAACTCATGACCCTGAGATCAAGACCTGAGTGGAAATCAGGAGCCAGACACTTAACGGACTGAGCCACCCAGGTGCCCCTGCCTAAATTTTAATCAGATCAAACTGAACACTTGGAAAAGGAGTATTTGCTAAAGGAAGACCAGGCACTTATAATTTCTGATGTTTAATACCCACTTACCCATCTTCCTAAAAGTCTCCAACTGTGGGGAATATGACAGTAGATCAGGAAGTAGGGCAACAAGAAGCTTGCTGAGATGTAATTCAGCAAAGACCTAAGCAACAAACAATGCTTAATGCTGACCCTTTGGAAATTGATTTTTTTTTTCATTTAATTAAGATAGGGTTCCAAATAGTAAGTATGTCATGGGGTGTCTGTCTGGCTCATTTGGGAGTCCAGTAAATTTTCTGTAAGCATGAAGATTTAATCATGTAAACTGAACTAATCAGGCAAAGCTCATTCGTTCTGTTGTCTTCATGATAATTCAGATTCCCCAGCTTCCTGATAAATTGCTTGGCAGTCAATCCAAATTAACCAGAGATATACATCTTTTTGACCTTGCATATAGACAAGATATTAGCCATGAGGCCATTCCAAGGAATAAATTCAAATTCTGACTTTAAATACTCTTGAATTTAAGCCCTTTTATGTGGAGAAGAATAGTTTATAAAACCTTTTCTCCCTACAAAAATCCTCATAAATGAGTGCCGTGTTACTATTTTAAAATTAAGCCTGTCTTTTTCAGCTTCTACATGACTAGAGCTTTTGCAAATAGCCATGTAAATGATTACAAAATAGAAAAAAAAAGTGTTTGAAAAGTTGCATTTTATTAAATTGCTAGCTAGATGCAAATTTTTTTCCCTCTCAAATTCACGATTTAAATTACTCAGTTTTTGGTTTGCCCAAATGTAGTCTTTTTTTAGGAAACAAAAAATAAGCCTTACTTATGTAAGATTCAAGTGCTTCATAAAACCACCATGTTAATAATACTTGTTTTTTAAATGTTGTGTTTGGAAAGGTAGCATCTCTTTTTCTCCCAGCCTCCTTAATTAGCATTTCTCATACGTGACATTTTCCTAAGAGACAGTGCAGTTAAGGAGCTAAAGATTCTGCAGTGATTTTTACCTCTGCTCAGAGTTTTCCCTCAGGGAGCCTTCATGTTCTGTCCATGTTCATGAGATATAAATATCATTCTCTATGAATCTTGGTGCAAGAAGAGATTGAACCTAAATAAAAACACAAAATACAGGGGAAAGGAAACCACTTTCATCTCAAAGAATTAAAATAAGAGATTTCAACAGTCGAGGCATTTTGCCTGAAATAATGTTGGTAAATTCCTCTAAAAGTTGAGATTAGAATACTTCTTTGGCTAACAATAATTTTTCATATATAGGAAGTGAACTTTGGCATTTAAATTCTTTACCAAAAATCCCAAATTACTTGAATACTGTGAAAACCGAACTAAAGATTTCAATAGGAAGATTTAAAAAGCATGCGTGGGGGGAGAAATGATGTAATCAATAGGTATGATAATAACATTGTGGCATTTTCATCATTAATTATGCATTTTAGGGATATCAAGTGTCTACTATGTGAATAACATATTAATTAATTAATGACATGCTCTATAATCTCATCATTCTAGGGCAGTGTAAGAATAAATTTCCAATTCTTCATCATAAATAGTTTTTGCGTCCAGCTTAATGTTGCAATTATCTTGAAGGGAAAAATGAGTAATTCCTCACTGTCTGAATGACATTATATGTAGTAATGAGTTCGGTGACAATTATATATTAAACTCTATTTTCTACCAAATACTAAATCACTGTTTATTACTTGATTTTCACTGGAGGCTTGTAAATTGTAATGAATTATATTGGCAAGTAGGGATATTACTTTTCTATTTGATAGTTCAATATCTATTTTTTAGAAAGCGTTGTTCTTCTTTTTGCTTTTTTTGTTTCAAGCTCATAAATTTGATCAACAAGCTTACAAGCCTTACACAAAATAAAGACACTGTGCTTCATTTTTTTTGTACAGTATCCTAAGTAGATTTTTTTTGTTGGAGCGCAACTAATTTGATACTGTCATTCAAAGGTCTGTGCCTATTATTTGTTTTGAGATTTCTCTGTCTGGGTCTGGTTTGGTTGTTTTTGAGCCGCCTTCTAATATACTACATGCTAGGAATACAAAGAGCATAAGGCTTATTTCTGCCTTCAAGAAGAAAGATTTTGGCCTCAAGGAAACATGTAAACACCTGGCTATAGCTCGGGATGGTAGGTGACAGGGATGGAAGACAAGGGTGTTGGTGGAAGTTTCATCTTTCACAAAAGGAATATTTGAACTTGGTCTTGAAATACTGAAAGATGTGTTGGGGCTTACCAGGTAGAGAGGAGGTGACAGACATTCAAAAAGAAGGTGCAGCTCCTATGCCTTAAAAACCTGAAAGAAGTGTCCCACTTTATCACAGATTAAGTGCTCTGATCCCCAAAGAATCCTCCACCCCCTGGAAATATCACTTCTTTACATGTCTTTATAAGACAGTTTACAGCAGAGCTTCTTAGTTTATCCATGGCACAGTCCACCTGGGCACTCACAGTGGCCATCCCTCCCCGCAGTAGAGGCGGACAGGACTAGCACCGTCGTCAGCAGCTAATTAACTCCATTGCTTTAATGACTTTACTTTCTAGCTTTGTCAATCGTGGCTGCCTTGGGCAGAGAGAAAATTGAAAGATGTTCACCACCCCACAAAGGATTATTTTTTTTATTGTAAACCCTCCATTAATTGGAATTTTTATTTTAGTTTTCTAAAGATTTTATTTATTTGACAGAGAGAGCACAGCAGGGGGAGCAGCAGGAAGAGGGAGAAGAAGAAGCAGGCTCGCTGAGCAGGGAGCCTGATGGGAACTCAATCCCGGGACCCAGGGAGCCCGATGTAGGGCTTGATCCCAGGACGGTGGGATCATAACCTGAGCCAGGACCCTGGGATCATAACCTGAGCCAAAAGCAGACGCTTAACAACTGAGCCACCCCGGCACCCGTAACTGGAACTTTCAGTAGCTGATGTCAACTCTTGCTTTCCCTGTGTAGTGACAATGACAAACAATGGCTCCTAAGTATTTATTAAAAAAAGCAAAACCTTCTGGGATGTTGCTGAGGCCAGTGTGCAATTTCTCCTCAGCCACTTTCTGTGGCAACACTGTGGCCCAGTGACAAATGATCTTCACAGAGCATGACTCAGACACCATATAGTATTCCAGATATCCAGGAAAAACTGAAGGACAGTCAGCGAACTGCACTTAGGTAAGGGAGGGGAAAAAATGTGTTTATGTATATGTATTAGACATATATAGATTTTACATAGATATATATTATGCCTAATATAAATTATATTCAATATTTAGAACTATTCCTAAATATTTTATATACTATATATATTGGATTATATCTATACAAACACACATATATAATATACTGAAGAAGAGTATGTATTGTATATTATATAATATTTGGAATTCCAAGTATTATATAGTGAATATAGAACATAATATATGTGTGTATATATTTAAGAATATAAATTTATATATATAAATATGTATACATATATAAGAATTCCAATAAGTATTCCAACAACAATGGGTGAAACGGTGTCATTTAACCATAAAGTACACTAATTTTAAAAATTAAGTGAAAATTTTGTATATTCTATGTGCATATAATTATACTAAGGTTACTTAACACAGCACCTCATTATATAAAGGTAATTGAAGTTTTATCATGTAAATATGCAACGTTGAACCACTAATGCAGCCCTTGAAAATTACCTTAATTAAAAAAACAATGTTTTCATTATCTGGGATTCATCACTGGCTGGTGGAGCTTTCAGATTATCCTCAAATTTCCCGCTACCTTTTTTTGGCCAGGGCTGCTGCTTCTGGCATTAAGGGTTTGGGAACAATGGTAAGAGTAAAAGGAATAGAAGAAAAATTGACAGAATCATTGCTGTGGTAGTTATATTAATGAATAAACTTGAAAAGATTTAGATAAACTGCAGGGCTCATACTATAACAAAATGCCAGTCATTTCAAGAAGCCCTCAAGCTTACAGTTAAATGAGTATCTGGGAAAAGATTACAACCTTTTTTTTTTTTTTAAGATCTTATTTAATTATAAGAGAGAGAGAGAAAGAGAGTGAGAACACAAGAGGGTTGAGGGGCAGAAAGAGAAGCAGACTCTCTTCTGAGCAGGGAGACCGATGTGGGGCTTGATCCTGGGACTTCAGAATCATGACCTGAGCAGAAGGCAGACTCTCAAACGACTGAGCCACCCGGGTGCCCCAAGATCAACAGCTTTGGAGCATATGTGGGCCAAGTGCCATGCTTTTACTTCTATTAAAATGGCCTCCCTTGGGTCTCATGACAACTCTGACAGTGAATATAAGGGGCATGAATTTTGGAAGTCAGAACTGGACTAAGATCCTGGCTTTGTCACCCACTTGGGCAAGTTCCTAAAACTCTTTACCCTCGGCTTATTCATTCCTAAAAGGAAGATAGTTACCAACCTTGCAAGACCGAAATGATAAGATCAACAGGCCGGTCTGCATTCTCTGTGTGTTCTCCAACCCTCAGTCTTGTGTCTTCTGCCAAACCTCTTCTTGTGTTCAGCTGAGAGCTCAGGTATTTCTTTGCACTGTGAAAAAGTGATCTCTTTGATCACCCATCTTGAACGCACACAGTTGATTTCTTTTTGGAACCATAGTGAAGAATATTACATTTGTCCCTGTTGAATTGCATCTTTTTGGTGTCAGCATGACCTTTCAGCCTATGGAAGGAATTTGGACTTTTGCATTGGCCTATTACCGTATTAAATACCCTTCACAGTGTTATGGTATTGAGAAATCTAATAAATGTTCCTCTTACGTCTGCTTTGATGCCGTTAATAAAAATACCGAATAGAGCGGAATCCAGGGGCAGAGCCCTGTGGCATTCAATCAGTGGTCCCCCCTACAGATTGAGACAGAGTCATTCATCATGTCTCTTGGGTGTAGATGTACAACCAGCTGTGAATCCAGTTAATTTTTCTCTCATAGAGCCCACCATCTTAGTTAGAGATAATGAAAGACTTCATCCAGTGCTTTGTTGAAACCAAAGACTCTAGATCTGTGGCATTCTCCTGGTCTGTCAACCTCATACTAATAACCCTGTCAAAAAGGGGAAGAGAATACAGTGTGACAAAACCTTGCTTTTAATGAGACCACTGAAGTTCGGAAAGAAGAGTGGCTGATGGCACAGGGGCCGTTTGCAGAGGAAAGACACCTGACTAGTTGCTGAACACTTCTAGCTGTGGCATTGCACGGAGGAATGAACCAAGTCGCCAGAAAAGGCTCGGCCCTTGTGGTTCAGAAACCAGACTTAATCAAACACCAAAGTTATCATTTATTGAGATTCATTTTATGCCAGGCTCTGTGCTACAGGCTTTCCATGTTATATGAAGAGGTAAATACTATTTTTAACATTATTTTGACGAGTTTGGTGAAGCTGAAGAGGTTCAGGAGTTGACCCAAAGTCATAGATAGCAGGTGCCGGAATCAAGACTCACACCCATGTCACCCTGACGCGGAGCTCCGCTCTTCATCCCTGCGCCCTCTTGAGCAGATCCTGGTGCCTCCCTGGTAGTGATGTAATTGATGAGAGAACAGCGTATAGACAAGATGTCTGATCTGTTAACCTGCATGGAGAAGAATTCTCTCATTATGGTCAAGGACTCCCCACCCCCCACCTCCAGCCCTGCCTTTCCTGGTATCTGGGCACTGGGAAACCTGATGATGGGATTGTGCTTCTCGGTGCTCATGCAATGGAAGGAAAGGGAGCTCTGGGGGCTACCTCAGAGGGCTCAAATGTGAGGCCTGATGGAACAGCCTCTACCCAGTGACTGACAATACCTCTTATGGAGCTTCCTTCTCCAGGTTCCAGCCCCATCTCCCAACCAACAGTGCTGCTAAGGCTGGGCTTTCTGGGAGTGTTTATCCATTGTTTTACAATTGGGATCTGCCCTCCACATTGGGATCTTGCTTCCACGCCCACCCTACTCTGATATACACCTTCTTTGTTTAGCCAGGTGTCAGGATCAGAGATTAAGTGATAGATTGCCAGTCTATTCCATTGGCTCTTGCCGGGCCAGAAAAGTCATTCTGTCTCCATTCACACTATGGGTGTGATTAATTTAGTGCTTCGAATGCAGCCCTGTTCCCAAGTGTCTAAGGGAATCTCATTATCACCACCTGTTAGCCCTACAGAATCTATGGGGGCTCCTAGTGATCACTACCTTCTCTTCAGACATGCCCAAAGTATTGCGGGAACCATTTAGAAAGCATAAGCATTCTTACCCCAAAATGTCATGACTAGGAGAATTAAGACACTTAAAAGACAAGTCATAAAAGACACTTAAAAGTTTAAGACACTTAAAAGGTAAGTTCTAAGTACTAGTGTGCTATACACCTGTAACAAAGAGTGTCCTACTCGACCAGTAGCCTAGAAGTAAACAGCATAAGCCCCCAGAGCAAAGCTGCCCTCTTGGTCACATTTCCTTTGAAATATCCTAGACATCCTGCAGTTTATTGGTTGCCCATCGTTTTAGCTGGTTCCTAGTACCCTCCAGTGGGACAGTGGTTTCTGTCTGACGCAATCTGAATTACAGCCTTCAGGAATGGCCTGATTTATACTAATGCTTACTGAATACTGAGTGCTTTCTCCCAGAGTTTTTCATTTTTTTAAAGATTTAAAATTTTTATTTATTTATTTGAGACCAAGAGTGAGAGCACAAGCAAGATAGAGCAGCAGAGGGAGAGGAAGAGGAAGAAGCAGGCTCCCTGCTGAGCAGGGAGCCCCACACAGGGCTTGAACCCAGGACCCTGGGATCATGACCCGAGCCAAACGCAGACGCTTAACCAACTAAGCCACCCAAGAGAACCATGTTTTTCATTTTTTTAACAGCTTTATTGCAATATAATTTTAGATCATAAAAGTCACCTATTTTAAGTATACAGTTGAGTAGTTTTAGTAAATTTGTACAAATTGTCCAACCAATAATGCAATCCAGTTTTAGAATATCTTCATCACCATAGAAGGTTCCTTCATGGTTGTTGCAGTCATCCCCACTCCTGTTCCTATCCTAGGCCACCGCTGATCTGCTTTCTCTAGAAATATTATATAAATGGAGTCATGCTACATGTATGGCCTCTTGTACGCAGTATACTGTCTTTGAGATTCACCCATACTGTGGCATTATCTTTTGTCTTTTCCTTTTTATTACCGAGTAGTATTCCATTGTGTGAATATGTAGATTTTACTTACCATTTGCCAGTGGGTGGGACATTTGGACTGTTTCCAGTTGTTAATTATGATGAATAATGCTGTTTTAAAATTCATTTATAAGTCCCTGTGTGCTACCTAGGCATGGACTTGCTGGGTTCTATGGTAAGAAACAGGGATATAATGTGAGATACTGGCAGTTCTCCAAAAAGTAGATGTGCCACTTTACATCTCCACTAGGAAGATGAGGGTCCAGTTTCTCCACATCTTCACCATCACTTGATGTTGTCAGTTTTTGTTTGTTTGTTTGTTTTTTAACCATTCTAGTGGGTATAGATTCCCATTCTAGTGGGTATGATTCCCAGTTTTACTGTTACATGATTCTCCAGGAGATATGGAAGTAAAGGGATCATTAAAAATCTGTCTCTCAGTATCATCTTGCTTTCTCATCTTGAGCTTGTCCTTGGGACCCACAACATCTGTTTTCCCTAGAAATACTTTTTTAAACCCCTAACATTCTTTTTTCCGCCTACACATGGATGAACACCTGATTCTAAAGTGCAGTAGTAGCTGGCTAGGCTAAGTAAAATCCATGGATGCACTTTTAAACCTTCATTTTAGCTAGTTTGAGGTAGCTTTTTACCTCCTCCCACACCACGTTCTTTTATCAGAACTACTGACAAGCAACAGAATTGACTGGCTTGAATTCACTGCATCTTTCACTATTCTACCCACTGAAGGAGGGTGTTATGTCATTAAAGTAGCTACACAGCAGCACGAAGGAGGCAGCAAAAGGAGCAAAAGAGACCATTTATGATCCAAAAACTGAATAACCCTCACTTGTTCCTTCAGATGGAATTTGTCAAAGCTTCTCTATACAAATATGGGTAGTCATGTATTTTGCATATTGAGTTTAATGTGTAGTATGTTGGCATCTCTTAATAATGAGGTTTCTTAAACATAATATCATTTACAATACTGAGAACGTGCATCATACAATATAATAGATGATAAGCTTTATGATCTCAAAAACGGAACGAAAATCAGTTGAAAAATATCCTCAGTAGCCAAAAATTCCCCGCATAGTTAACAAAACATAAGCCAGACTGTAGCCTCTCTACTTCTTAAGATGCAGAGCATTTTTATGTATTAATAATACTGCAAAGTGATTTGCAGTTTTCAAATGCTTTTAGCTCATGATCACATCTCCAAGAATAACTTCAGATGTGGGATATAGCGCATATTTCCCATTTTCTTTCGCAACAATTTTTTCCTTCAGTAATCCCAACGATTGGGTTATTGAGCAATGCAAACCAAATTTCTCCTATGAAAACCTAATTTGCAGCAAGCTGTACTTAAAAGTAACTTACAGGGAAATTAGTTAGGAACTGATTGGTTGGTTGGGTTGTTTGTTTTTTTAATCTTCTGGAGTGATGTTTATAGGAAAATATAATCAGAAAATTAGTACCTTCATCAAGAGGTAATTCTGAGAGCTTTACAAATAAACCTAAGATTCTCATTGATTACAAAAGAAGGCTTTCTACCTCCAGAACCCTTAAATGCTCAGAGGCAATTATACCATTAAGGTCTCTCTTTGCATGCAAAGATTGTCTCATTTCCTCATAATTAGTATTTCCTGTTTATTGAGACAGACTGTATTCCAAAAACCTACGTCCCCCCCCCCCTCACTCTCTCTGTCCTTTGCTCTCTCTGGGGCTATATAACTTGGAACCTCTTTTCCTCCCCTCGGGCTGGCACAGTTGTATTTTGATGACATCTCTTATACAAACTGCTATGTGCTGATGATTTAGTAGCAGTTGCTATGGAAAGTATTAGCAGAAGGACAAGAAAATCTGGAAAATCTAGTCAGAGGGATTTTTTCTTTTTTTTTTTAATGAAGTGTTAGAAATAAAGAGAAGGAGTTCCAGATGATAGGAGGTAAGTCAGGTTTCCATCACTAGTGGCAAGACTGTAAAGGAATTAGGTGCTAACGCTCAGAAAGAATAGAAAACTATATCGTAGAAGCAAAGAGCAATAGGATGTAGATGTTCTTTTCCTCTTTGTCTTTCAGAGGTGGCTCCCCTATTCATTGTCCACAGCAGAGGGGATCCGATTTGAGATTTTAGGGACACCCCTCCAAGTGGTACTTGTGTGCTAAGTGCTCTGAGACTCTGGGATGCACTGACACCCTCTCTGACGTTAAGTGGGTAACACAGCTCAAGCCGGGATATCCCAGTGTCAGCAATTCAGAGAGAGGTTGCAGTAATCCAAGGGGAGAGAGGAAAGCTTCAGGTGAATCTTGACTTCATCCTTGCAAGGTTCTAAAAAGGAGAGCATGACATTCATATCCGTATTCATAGGATATGTGGAAGTATTGTATATTTAAGCCACAGTTGGGAGCCTGGAGGAGATGTGGCTGGAGTTAAAAATATTTTAGATTAACAAGAGAGAGGAATGGGGAAGTGAAAGGCTTGGTTCTTGATCTAAAATCTACTGAGAGATATTTATAATGACACAAATAACAACAGTAATAGTAAAAATTTTGCTGATAGGTTTATTCAAGGCTAGGGTAAAAAGCTTCAAGTTTCTGTTATACTTAAAAAAGAAATCATGCCTTGGGTCAATGGTTTATGATTTCTGGAACTTCGTAATCATTCCCATTCAATGCACAGAAATCCCTTTTAGTCTTGGTATGCTGTGTAAACACGTCTATTTAGATAGATGGTTGGATGACAGATATGTAAGTGGATGGATGGAGGGAGGCATGGAGGGGTGAATGGATACATAGATACACACACATCTAGATAATATACAGAAGATACACAGACCATTTTAAAAATATTTTTTCCATCTACTGGATTGAGAGCCCTAGAGAACTGAATGATTTTTCTTCCTTGTGGCTTACAAATTGTGTAACGTGGTAGTTATATAGGAAAGACATCCAATAAATGTGAAATGTGTGTGCATGAGATGATTATTATCCCTTTGCTATCACTCAACTTTGATACCAACTCAAAGAAGTTAAAGATCACCTAGCCCGAAGAAGAACCAGGGGGAGAACAAAATGTCATGATGTTCTGCTTCAGAGCTCCTCCTATCCACCATATTATACTAGAGGTGGATTATTACAGCCCGAGAAATAGGAGAGAAAATGTCACAGTCAAAAATCAAATGCAAGTTCAAACGAGGATTTCTGGCATTGTGGGAGTTGAAATTGGATGACACACAAGACACTTTTGCCTGGATGCTTTCAGGTGGCAAGTGTTTAGAAATTTTTACTGGGGAGCAGGGGGAGGGGGAGGAATTTCACATTTCATGGCAATTTTAGTTCTGCAGATGAGAACAAAGCAGGTAAACTTCCAACTCAACTTCCATTCTGGGCATTGAAGAGCGTCCGAATTCCTCGGAACACTCGCCGCGTGGTTAGCAGCCGCTGAGCTGAATGAAGCCTGGTGCGCGCCCTCATCTGGCTTAGTGGGCAAACAAACACCTAGAAAAGCAAAGGGGAAATTACCTAGCCCGTTAAAAGGGAAGGACGGTTCCAAAGGCGGGATAAAGCTGTTTTGCCCTAAATACCATTTCAATAAAAATCCCCCTCTAAATAAGAAAGCTAGAACTAAAAGGGAGGCAGTCCCACGGCGCTGCTATGGCGAGTCGCCGGCCTGCGCCGCGGCGCTGCTTGCGTAATCCCCGGAGCATTCCGGTGCAGGTGTTGGTTCACGTCTGTCAGCGAAGTCTGAGCCCCAAACTGTAACCCATGCAAAATGTGACACGGAGGAACGTAACGTGGACTTGTGATTTTCCCTGGAGGACTTGGCCCAGCCCGCAATAAATGGATTGAGATTTCGTGCAGAACATGGAAACAGACTGTCGCTGCATGGCTTTTTTCCTTCGTGACCATGCGCATTGTTGCAGTTCTCTCCAGTGTTTTTTTATTGTGTCTGTGCAAACACGGCCATGAGGATGGAAATGGTGGTAGGGTAATGAGTTGGTTTGTTGTTTTTTTTTTTTTTTTTTTTTAGTACGTGGAATGTTTGCTATCTGGAAAAGAATCATAGTCTAGGGGCACCTGGGTGGCTCCGTGGCTTTAAAGCCTCTGCCTTCAGCTTGGGTCATGATCCCAGGGTTCTCTGCTCAACAGGGAGCCTGCACACCCCCCCACCCCCCCCCACCCCCCGTCTCTATGCTTGCCTCTCTGCCTACTCTTGCGATTTCTGTCAAATAAATAAATAAAATCTTAAAAAAAAAAAATCATAGTTTAAATTTCCAACAGTAAAGGGAAATGGTTGATGAATTACCCCATGCTTCTCTAAAGCAGTAACTTGGTAATATGGGGTTATTCAAAATGTCTCCTGAGAGCTGGATATGTAGGAAAGTTTTTTGGCTTTAATATTGCGTGAAAAAAATGAAGGGAAAACTGCACTTATGTTATGGCTCCTATAACATATAATCATGGGGACAACATGAAAAGGAAGTATATCTATATGTTCATAGCCTACGGAGAACTTGTTCCCTTATTCCTTTTTCTGTATTTTCTGTCTCTACAGTGGGAAAGCAGTATTTTTATTATAATCAAAACATTGTTTAATTTTTAAATGCAGAGAAAGAAAAAACATGTTCCGTTTATATCACGTTAAATTCACATTCAGTTTATATTGTATTGAAAAGAAAAAAGGGAAGTGTCAGTACGCTGACTTTCACAGGCGCTATGACATAGATTGAGACGTGAGGGTAAAGGCAGGCTATTGTCTAGCAGAATTCCTGCAGCTAGACCCAGAAACGTGAAAGACATAACATTGCAGTGCTGTCACTCCACACAGCTATTCTATTGGCAGGATTTGCGGCAGGGTTTCTGAAGATGTCCTGCGTAAGTGATGATCCTGGAGAAAATTCCTAGAGGCAGCTACTACTCTGATGAATGGATGCCGATATGAGGCAGGCCCGTGTCGGTTCCACAACATTCCTTGCCTTTGGCCCACATTTCTCATAATAGTTGTATTTTTTTTTCTCATAATAGTTGTAATAAAAACCATTAAGAAAACATGCATTTACTTTTATTCCTTATCAGAATTCAGCAGCTGGAACCACATCCTTATGCTCGTGTGTATAATAGTTTTTAGATTTTCTTAGCTAATAGTTTGACTGTGTAGTTATTCATGTCCGGTTTCTCGGAGTTTCCTCTGTGTATTGCCAAATAATCCATGGCAGAAACTCAATATTGATTTTTGAATTGAACTAAATTGGTTCAATATCTAGAATAACTAAATTCCTGCTATATTACCAGTACTTTTCCTCATTGTCCCCATTGTTTTCCTTTGATAAGCAGTTCACTTAACACCCAAACAGTAATGAAAACCATACAGAAATCTCTACCACGGTAATCATTCCTCTAGCTTTTTGAAAACCAAAGCTTGGCAAACTGACTGGTCATCAGTTATGGTGCCTGGGGTGACAGGATTCCATTACTACCCCGTCTGCTTACAACGATGATCGGATATTAAGTTGTTCTCACACGAGGCAAACCCAGTTGCCTTAGGACTTGACTTTTCCCGTAATGACTGTCTTTCTTCGGAATAGTCTCTCTGTTATGGTCTCGCCAGTCGGATCTCTTAATTGTCAACTTGGGAGATTTGTGGTCAGACGCCGCCCTCCCTAGCACTAATATTAGCCAACTTGGATCGAATCTTGGACTTCCCGGTCCTTTGCCTATATCTGCATCTGAGCTCTTTTGGCCTGGAGCTTTAACACTTCTACAAGCCTAGTCCAGAACGAAAGCTATATTATTTTAATGGTTTCAGATGATCAAAACCCAATGTAAATGCTTTCAACGTGATAGTTCAAAATAAAAACACCATTTTAAGAAGCCTCCTAACACGTGACCAATAGGATAGCTGAGGCCAAATGGTGCAGAAGTTGATGGCAAGAAAAGTGTGGGGAGTGGTAAAGAGCGGGTTAAGAATCAGGTGCATGTCCCAGCCATCCTGCCACTAGCAGTGTGACCTCGGTATTTCTGTCTCAGGTTGCATCTCTAGACTAAGAATGATAATGTTATTAGAAGGATTAAATGAGATACTTGCACATATGTAATGCACCTGGCACAGTTGCTAGCACAACTAGAACATAGCAAATGTTCAGTAAATGGTAATCATCGCTAACTTGGGTAATATGGGATCGTTTCTAATAAATAAGGAGTTACTCAAATGCTTTTGACATGAACCATCACTGTATTAATTTGTTCATTCTCTGTATCTATCTGTTTACCTGATGTCGTTTGGAATGTAGGTGAGGTCCGGAGCTGAAGGCCAAGAAAGAATTCATAAGACATCTTTGGTGCAAAAAGGTGGTTTTATTAAAGTACAGAGCACAGGAACAGAGCTCTTGGGCAGAAGGAGCTGCCCTGGGGTCATGAGGAGTGGCCCATTAGATACTTTCAAGTTCGGAGTGGGTTAGGGATAGTGTAAGCTTCCCAAGTATTTTGGAAGCAAGGTTTCCAGGATCCGGAGGGTGCTGGCTATTGTTGGCAAAGGTCATTTATTATTGTTTCATAAACCCTCAATGATGAGACCCCTCAGATGTCTACCCGGTGGGCCATATGCTTGGAGGATGATTGCCAACACATATCTTAGGGGATAGAGATTAAGGAAGTTTCCAAAGGAATGTGTTAGACTTACAGGATCCTGGGGATTGGGCTAGGATTGCCTTTTGCCCTTAGCAAAGTATAACATCGAGGAAGCTGAGTCCCTAGAGGAGGGTCACTCTGCCTGTTCTAAGGACTTGACAGTGGACTGTAGGTAGTAAGGAAAATCAATAATTTTTTTTTTCTTTTCATACCCTCTTCTGGGTAGTTCTGTGAAAGAGGCAGAAGTGGAGCTCCAGGGTAGAGAGTGCCTCAGTTTACCTCCTGTCGGGGATTAAATAGTGTGCAAGAGAGGATAGCATACATTCTTTTACATTAGGTCCTCGTTTTAAGCTAATAGCTAGAAACCAGACCCGTTCCTACCAGTACATGTCACTTCAATGGGAGTTCTTCCAAGGTTAGCCCCATCTCTGCCTGCAAAGCACCAGCAGACTTGCGTGATGAGATGAACTTTCTAGAAATCATCAAGTCCCTGTCGTTGTGGGTCAGGATTTCCATGCTTCCTAAGAGTGCAGCCCACCATGCAGGTTGCTTCATATCTCTGGCCACCCTGTGCCTGTTATTCTCACAACCTCAGTCTTCATCTTCCCAACAACGCTGGGATTGGCAACAACTTCCTCACTTTGTAGGTGAGAAAACTGAGATTGGAAGGTCCGGTCACATGCCCCAGATGGAATCACTGGAGAGTAAACCAAAAGCAGCCACGGGGGTTACACCAGCTCAGTCTTACCACAGTTAATTCGTTATTCACTGTCAGTTATTTGTCAGAATGATTTTGAATGTCTTCATTATTATAAAAAACATTTCTTAGCAGGACCCAGGGGCCTGCGGTAGCAGCGTGAGCATCAGGTCCAATTAGCCACTGGGAGGAAGCCAATGGGGATTTTATGGGAGGAATTTATATTCAATAGAAGCCTTTTGGCAAAGTAATTGAGAATGTGAATAAAAGGGAATGAGAAAATGTAGTGTTCTTTAGACTTGCAAATACATTTGAAAAGGTTAATGTTGTGTTTTTCTGAGATGGAGGAATTCTTTGATCTTGATGCTTCAGGAAAAAAAAAAAAGAAACAATGCAAAAATATCAGGGCATCTCTCTGGATCATTTAAATAATGTTGCCTGCAAGTCCTGGGCACTGGGACCACACTTATTTTAGCATATTTATAAATCCTCTGAGGAGTATATGGTGAAATTCCAGATTTCAAATTTCCAGATGAAAACTGCTAAACTCCTCTAGGTAGTGAAGTGCCAAGCTGGCTAATATAAATGCAGAAAGACAACCCAGGGTTACGCGAGTGGCAGCATTCTGGACAGCAGATGGGCTTCTGCGTGGACAACCATAGGGTAAAGAATTTAGGGAGAATTAAAACAAACCATCCTTCCAAGATTAAAGGGCTTTGAACCCTCAGCTAGACTGAAGCTGGTATATATTTTTGTCCCTACTTATTCCTACTGCAGCTAAAAGGCCAGCCAGAAATCAGGAGTGCTTAGAAAGGGACATTGAAAAGGGGCCATTAAAAGCAGAAAATAGTCTCCTGCTCAAACGTGAAACTGTGGTCCACTTACACATGGAGTGTTGTGAGTGTTTTGCTCCACCAGCCTTAAGCAGCTGTGAGAAGACACAGAGATGGACTCAGATGCTCTGTGGGGAACAGGTGCTGTTCTAGGGGGGCCAACTGCAAAGATCAGGATGAAGGTTCACAAAATTATAGGGATACGGTACATGTGGACACTCACCTTGATTAACAGTTGGGGTCCCCATCATCGTCAAACTTGGGTCAGAGCGTAGATAGGAAAGGAATAGAGCACACCGCTGGTTTAAAGTCAGAATCAATTTAGGCAGAAAGGCCAATAGGCTCACTGACAAATAGGCAAATAAAAATTCAAGGAAGTATGGGATGAATGCCCAAGAAATGCCTACCTCTCCCCTTTGAAACTCAAAAGAGAGTTGTTTTGGTTTTTTGGTTTTGTTCTTTTTTGGGGGGTGGGGGGTGTTTTTAGATTACTTACACTATAGGTAGAATACTTTAGGAACTAATAAGCCAAATAGTCCCAGTTCTGTCCTCGTACTATACATGGGCAGAGAAGAGATAAATGCGTTTCTTATGAATGGATGTATAATACGCTGTTTCAAAAAGGCAGTAATACTTGGAGATGCGCCTACACTTTGCAGTTTACCTTGGAATAAAATAAATTTTGGAATCCGGCAAACCTGATTCAAATCCTAAAGCCACTGTGTACTGGTCCTTAGATAGGCTACTTAACCACTCTGAACTCTAGTATCCTCTTCTGGAAAGGAAGAAGAATACCTTGTAGAGAAGGATGTTGGGATGGTGAAAGGGGAAGCATTTGTAAAGCTCCAGGAGTAACCCTGGGTTGTCTTTCTGCATTTATATTAGCCATTTATATTAGCCATGTCTTTCTGCATTTATATTAGGGAGGGGCCTGAGACTGTCTGCAGGTCTTGGCTTCCCTTTGTCATCTCTTCCACGGTGTGCCCTTTGCAGCACCCTCGGACTCGGAATCCCGACCGAGGGAGGCTCTGAGTCTTCCCCCAGGTGAACCGAGCTTGATTCTCCTGCTACTCTGCTACTTTCATCAACATTAGCATTCATTCTCTCCTATTCATTGAGCCCCTATTGTTTCAAGCATCGCTTTAAGCATTTGGGGAATCATACTGATAAAGATAGATCAGGGCCCTGCTTGCAGGAGGTTTACCTAGGGGGTATGGGACACACACACACACACTCTGAACCTGTAAACAAAGTCTTTTCCGAGAATGAGAAAAAGGGGATCATAGAGTAGAGTGGGACAGGGGTTGAGGACATGGTTCTTTATGAGAGGAGGAAAAAGGCTTGCATGAGGAGATAACAGTTGAGCTCCAGAAGGACAAGAAGGTGTCATTTGAAAAGCTTAAGGGGAATGTCCCAGGTAAATGGATAAAGGGGATAGAGGCCCCGTGGCAAGAATGAGTATGGAATGTTCAAGGAGCAGAGGAGACCAAAGTGAGCATCCTGAATGGAGGGACCCTAAGGTAGGCAGAGGGCAGCCAGCCCTATTGGGCCTTGGAGCCAGGTCAGGACTCGGATTTTATTTTAAGAGCAATAGAAGGGCGCCTGGGTGGCTCAGTCAGTTAAGCATCTGCCTTGCATTGGGCTCCCCGCACAGCCGGGAGTCAGCTTCTTCCTCTCTCTCTCTGTGCACACGTGCTCATTCTCTCTCCCTTAAATAAATAAATAAAATCTTTAAAAAAAGAAATAGGAGCAATAGAAAGCTATTGGAGAGTTTTCTGCTGGTAAGGGAAAAGACTTGACTTCTCCTTTGGAAAGCGCTGTGATTGCCGAGTGGAGAAGTGGGCTCTAGGGCAGCTCGAGCGAAAGGAGCGGTTGTTGCTCTGTTTTCCCGCCTCCAGTCCACTGCAGTGGACTCTGCCCGTGCCATTCCCATCTTTCCAGACTCGAGGGCCCACTCTGATTTCACACCGCATCTCCCAGGGGGCAGAGGTAAAGGCACAAATCCCTTCACTCTTCTGTCTTTTAGGACATATAAAATATTTTTTCTCAAACGAAATATTTAACCCAAATATATGTCGTTTCAGGTTTTAAAAATCAATTTGATTGGCCACAGGAAACGTATTTTGGCATCTCTGGGAGACAGGCTGCACGACGACCCACCCCAGAAGCCCCCTCGGTCCATCACCCTCAGGGTAAGTGCCCAGCTGGTCCGTTTTGTTCTCCACTCTTATCCTCAAAAATGATCTTGTGCAATAAAATACAATGACCAATGCAATGGATCGGGACGTACAGGCTGTTTTCCATGTAGCTTACCTTATTTATATAAAAAACAATCTCACTTTTGATTGTATTTTGTAAGATGAGATTTGTTTTTCTCAATTAGTTAAATATCTATTTTTGAGATTTTTAGATGCACATCTGACAAACCACCACCTTTAAAGAATCGCTCCCTCTCCCCCCTTCCCACACGCCCATCTGCACCAAGTGAGAGGAAATGAGTTTTCTGTCAAAGTCCTCAAACCCCCAGGAAAGAGATCAATGGAGGACCACAATTAAGGAAGGATCGATTTAAAGCTAACCTTAGGGTCTTCTGGTTTTTAGGCAGCGCAAGCTCGTCAGCCTTACCCACTTCAAAAATGAAAAAGAGAGACTCCAGAGAACTTTAAGAAACGAGTTCAGCTACATTTTAGGATGATGGGGCAGAACAACTAGAGAGAGAACCCACAGAAGGGAGAGAAAACTGAAGTGGAAGGAGAAGGAAGGCCAGAAGGCAGGAGCAGAGTGAACAAGAAAACGGCAGCTGATGGCCAGCCAGGCGGCAGCGGCAAAGAACCCGCAGCCGGCCCTGGTTTTGTGAGGCCTATTGGAACTTTCCAGAAACTCCTCAGAAAGCCAGGATCTCCATGACTGCTGGGAGAGTTCCAGCTCTGTTCTCTTCAGTTAGTCCTGCACTTGCTTCTGACTCCTCTCCTGCACGTGGCCGCAGAGGCAGGGATCGAGAGCAGTGCACAGGAGCCCGGCCCTTAGGTGGAGCTAAGTTCCCACACTTGATCTTAGCCAAAAGGCGGAGAAGCGATTGGAACTGAGTTCCATCTAACGCGTGCAATGCCGCAGAGAGCCTCTTATCAGTGAGCTTCAGCCAACAGCCCGCTCGCTACCACCAGCACAGCGGAGGGCCAGGCAGGAGAGGAGCTGCTAAGATTTGGAGTCTGATTCTGTTTTGAAAGGAGGAGAAGATATACAGCCATGTCAGAGAGCGCAGGAGATGTGCTGGAAGAGGGAATCAGAAGGAACGTATTGGGAGAATCGGGACACATTGGGACATTTGGAGACTAGTTGAGGGCTTTGGGAGCAGTGAAAGGAGAAATAGGACCTATTTTTCTTCCCAGGAAAGGAAGCCTCTAGTAAGTTAGAGGGGAAATAAGGCTGGAAAGAGATTATTGTCTTGCCTTCATTTTGCTACACAAAAGGAGGGAAAGATTTAGGTGCCGTCAGTGTAAACATCCTAAAATGCCTCTTTAGATGAGCAACTCCACCAACTTATTCTGCTCTCTTTCCTTCCCCTCCTGAACCTCTTCCTCTGGCTCCCTGGAAGAAATTTAGGAGAACAACAAACAGACTAAAGACAGAGATTTCCCCAGAAAAAGTGCAGGATCTGAATCTGTCACAGGAGGCCCAGAACATCTGGGGGAGGAGTGGCCTGGAGACCCAGCACAATCCAACCCTCCTCTGACTTGCAGACACTTGAGCCCAGCCTTCTGCCGCCCCTTGTCTTCCTTCTGCCTGGTTTCCCTCAGCTTGAGTCATCTTTGCCGTTGACACGCATCCTCTGTCATTATATGCATTGCTCTGCAGTCTGCGTGTGACATGCTGTGTCTCCATGCTGTGTCCTCTACCCTGCCCCATTGCCACACCACCCTCTGATGGAGAATCAAGACCCGTTAGGTCCCATGGGGGCTCTCTGTTCATGTGTCTACCACGGTGAGGACACTCTGTCCGCATGAAAACATAGCACAACACGATATCGTCAGGGGTGCCCAACGTATGTGTGCCTTCTCTCCTGAACTCCTCCGTAGCACTGGGTGCAAGAAAACAGAGCCTGATTGAGTGTCCTTTAAACTTTTGACCTAAAATACTTAGGGGGGGAAATATTGCCTAGATCACGCCATTAAAAAAATGGCGGAACGTCATCCATGTTTCGGCAATTGATTCAGAAATGACTCCCCACCCCCGCAATTTGTCTTGTCAGTGTTTCACAATTGTGAAAGCAAAGGTGAGCCACAAGAACATGGTATTTATTTCATGATGTATTTCCATTCAGGATCCCAGTGGTAATCACACTCCTCCTCAGTTGTCTCCATCACTTAGCCAAAGCACTTACACCACTGGTGGCTCCCTAGACGTTCCTCACATTATCATGCAGGGCGATGCGAGGAGGAGAAGAAATGAAAACTACTTTGATGATATTCCCCGATCAAAACTGGAGAGGCAGATGGCCCAGGTAAGGTGTTATAAGCCTCTGTGATGTTTTTGCCTTCCCCCATATCAAGTAATGCATTCTAATATTGAACACTGGCTTACGGTGAGCGGATGCCTGTTGTCCACCCAGCCGGAATTTTACCATTTTATGCTATGGCTTTCATTCCTTACTTGCTTGAACCAGACCGACACAGACCTTCCTGGGAATGGAATGTACACACAGACCCTTGCTCTCCATTCTTATGGGAGAAACTGTCCGATCTTGTTGCACCCAGAAAGTCTTTGGGCCAGAGAGGGTCACACCATGTAAGAATCGAATCATCATGAAAATGAATAATAAAAGTCTGGGTTATAAAATGTAAATAAATCGGTTAGATGACAGAGCAGAAGTTGGAGGGAAGCATTGGCTCTTCATGATGTTGTTAATTTCCTTCCAAGTTAACATGCTTGTACAAAAAAGCACCGTCTTATATTGTCACCTTGAGGAGTTGAAGGTGATGATGCTGCCTGACACAAAGAACCGAAAAAAGAAACCTTTCCTGTTTGGACCTTTCCAGGGTTTTGGTAGAGATGTCCGTGTCTAGCCTGCCCTCAGATTACTGCTCAGAAACTTGAGTCGGCCATAACCAGACCCCAGAGCTGTTCTTAACATGCATTCAGAGAGGCAGCTAGCTCTAGAGTTTCTCTGAGAATTCAAGATTTGGATTTGTTGACAACAACTGGCAGAATCAGCTCTTTTCATCCTCCTCCTAGGTTCAGACCGGTGTGTTAAGAGGCTTCTCTCTGCCTCCCACACCTAAGATGAGAATCTTGAGGTGAAAATTCGACTGTAATTGCTTTGCTTTGCTTGTTAAATATTTTTCTCAACTGTTTGGTGAGATTCTGTTTTGAAAAGCCTTTGGTAAACATTCTGTGCTGCCGCTCATGAAAGAAAAATGTGGAGAGAATGTTCTGGAAACCATGGCTATTCTGCCTGCAAATGCCCTGGAGAGAGAGGGTCTGGTATATTGCAACTCCTTTCGGCTCTCTCAATATTGAATTGTTCTCTGGGTTCTCTGTGCAGGGAATGGCAGTGTTAGGATTATGGACAATCTTTTATTGAAGGGAGATGAAAATGCACAAGATACAAAGAAATGAATAATTTTCCCTTTATCTCTTGTTAAGTATTAGCTTTTAATCCTTATTTCTGTTTTCACTGATGTTCTTTTAAAGAATCTGAAAGCTTTTTCCCCAAGTTGTTCAGATATTTTCTGCTGCTTGTTAGTATTTGTGGTTCACATATCTGGTTAAATTTCTCTAATGACAGCATTTCAGAGACATGGTTTGATTTAACTTTGAGCCATGTGGTCTTTATGTATTAGTACAAACTGGGTCTTTTCTGAACCTTTCCCTTCCCTGGGTGAAGGAGGATCCTTCATTAAAGACCATTAGCTGCTGTTGACTCTGCCAGCCTCAAAAACAGAATCACCTATCCGAGATCCTCATATGGTCTGTGAAATTTCTGCACATAGTACAGTTTTTTCAAAGAGGAACTTAATTCCCCATCTGCCTGCGTGTGAACATTCGGGTAATCTCGCACGATTGTTCCCTAACTTTCTCTTCTTCGGGAGGTTCATAAGCTAGAGCCGGTATGGAATAGCCCAGATGTTTTTCTTGTCACTCCAGCCAGCAGGCATCCCTTTGAGGAGTGGTCTCACTCTCGAGAAAGTTGAATGAACTTGTATCTGGCCAGGTGAGAGAGGTCCAGAAACAGAAAGAGGCTGAGATAAGTGGGTGGATGGACGCAGTGAGCCATGGAGGGTCTATGTCTTTTCCTCTCATGTACTGTCTGCAGTGATGGAATGACTGGTGTAGACGTAGAACACAATCAGCAGCCGGGAGCATATTAGACCTTCCTGAAATCCTCCCACTAAATACAGCACTTTGGCTGCAGAGAAAATAGGAGACGGCACTGCAGGAACCTGATCCATAAGAAAAAAGGACTCGGAGATCACAACTCTTTCGGTTGGGTTAATTGCAGTTTTTTATTTGTTTCTCTTGAGCATGTTTCCTAGTCTAGAAATGCCAGAAATCGTGGAGAAATAAATGTGTTCCTTTAAAAAATTAGTTTCAAAACTTTAACCTGTCAAAATACGAAATACTCAGTGATTTTGTTGTTGAACGGTTTTATTTAAGTACCTTTCTACCACTCAGCCACTCAACGAATGCTTTTTCTTATCCTTCCTTTTCTGATCATCTGCTATAATGATTTTTTAAATCCCTTTGTTTTTTTAACAACCTGTCATATCCACACTAGACCACATTCTTCCCCAAGGTTGTCCTTAGCCAATAACGTTGAGTCTTCCTAATGATTTGAATTAGAAATTAAAATTTCAGTAAGCGAGGAGCTAGTTACACCGCCTTCCAACCAGGAGGTTGGTCCCTGCGGTTCCTCCCTGGAGACTTTCTCCCAAGGGGCTTACGAAGCATGGGTAAAGCTTGCCTTGCCTGTCTTTTTCCCACAGACAGTAGAAGTTCATCTTCAGGCTTTCTTACTCAAAGGAAAGGAAAATGCAATTAATAGAAAATCACCAGGCCAGTTCCACGTTCCAAGAAACCCCTTTACTCCAAATAGCAGAGGCCCCACCAGAGCAACCTGAATTCTAGTCATAGGCCAGAAACCTTAAGTTCTTGGTGGTGGCAGTATTTTAGAAGAATGTTGCCTTCTTAAGGTCTGCTCAATAAATGTGTGGAAGCGCTTTCCTTCACTTGGAAAAGCCAATGCTTAAAGTTAAATTGAGGTGAATTCAATGTCCCCTCCACTATTTAATTTCATTGGCAAATGATTTTCAAAGGTAACACTAGGATGATGTTTAATTACTTGTGTTCAACTCGAACCAATATGAAAAACCATCTTGAAATACAAAAGATTTTAACTATTGTGACTATTGTTTGCTTTTATTCAGATAGAAGCAATATTCTGGCATCAAATCATGTTAAAGAAATATGTGAGAGACAGAGTTAAGTTCAGTACTAAGAACGTTTTTTAACCCACCGAATGTAATGATATAATCACACCTAAACAATGGGTTTCCATCATGCTGAAAACATTGTTTTCCAGCCTACAGTTCTAAATTGGACTCATTAGCTCAGAAGCTCCACGGTGCTCCCACATTGCCATAGCTCTAATAAATGAATGTCACACTCACATTTGTATAATAACAACGCAGAGCTTTTAAATTTTCAAGTGCTTTCACATCTGTTATCTCCTTTTAGTACAAACGATCTATCCCACACAACTACTCATGTGCGTGTTGCACACGGCAGACGAGCTGCTCAGTCCGAGGTCTGTAGAGATGAAAAAGCGAGCGAAAATACGGAAAATAGATCAGAAGGGAGACAACTGTTTCCAGTGTTTAGGGCCGACTCACAATCTTTAGAAATTTTCTTGAGTGTTATTTAGAAGTCAGAATACTCTTAGGGCCCCAGGTGGCTCAGTCAGTTAAGTGTCTGCCTTCGGCTGAGGTTATGATCCCAGGGTCCAGGGATCGAGTTCTGCATTGGGCTCCTTGCTCAGCGGGGAACCTGCTTCTCCCTCTGCCATGCGCTCTCTCTCTTTTTTCTCGTAAATGAATAAATTAAGTATTTTTTAAAAGAATATCCTAAAAATGAATAATAAAGGAGAATAGTGGAGCTAATCAAGTTTAGGGACCATATTCTCCAAAGTTACAGAGAAAGGAAAAAGAGTTTCCAGATATGAAACTTATCACCATTTATAGAAGGTCTTCATTTACCAAAAAATACTCAGGGAAAGATGAAACCTGCTTCTGTTTTCACAAAATAAAAAGGTCTCCTAAGTAGTAAGAGAAATGCAAGTCTTTGCACAAATTTTAGCTTGATATTAATGAGGAAAATCCACAGCGTAGAAGTCCCTGTGTTTGGAAGGCTCTCATCTAAAAAGAATATCAGTATTGGGGGACAGTTACCTTATCTGATGCACGCAAACCCGAGAAATAGATATTATATGCATTTTAAAGACAAGGAGGCTGGGAAACCACATGACTTGCGTGGTCCGGGTCACACAAGCAGAAAGAAATCAAATCAGAACTTGCTTGGGGATTATGTAAGGCACTGTGAAGGCTTTGTGTGCATTGCTCCTCAGTCAGTGGAAAGCTGATTCAGCCGGAAGTCTAATGTTTCTTGATCCAAGCAATATTACTAATATTACTTAATAAGTACAAGTGATTCGTTACTTCTTTATTTGAAAGCATTTTACATATTATATGAGTTCTACAAAGATCTGTTCTTTTGATACTGTTAAAAGAGGAGAAATGGAAATGGGACCAGATAGAAGCCCTGCCCTGGAAGTCCATGTGTTCTGTCTTACCTAATCCTCACCATGGAGCATCGTGCAGACTCAAGCAAGCCCAGGGCGGTAAGGCGTTTGCCTCCTGGCTAGTGTATGGCAGAGCCCGGACTCACGCTCCACCTACCTGACCATAGCCTGGTTTCTCTATGGCTCCTAATACCCTGTGGTGTGTCTTAAATGATAGAAATATTTTTATGTGATATAAAACATTTTATTTTTTAAGATTTTATTTATTTATTTTTTTATTTTTATTTTTTTTTAAAGATTTTTTATTTGTTTATTTGACAGACAGAGACCACAAGTAGACAGAGAGGCAGGCAGAGAGAGAGATCGGTGGAAGCAGGCTCCCTTCAGAGCAGAGAGCCCCATGCAGGGCTCGATCTCAGGACCCTGGGATCGCGACCCGAGCCGAAGGCAGAGGCCCTGACCCACTGAGCCACCCAGGCACCCCGATATAAAACATTTTAATAACAGTTCAACAAATACAGATTTCTCCTATGCTAAAATAGATTACACCGGTGTAGGCACAGCAACCAGAACAAGGATAAAATCACTAGTAGTTTAGTAGAAACTTACTGAATCAGCTTTTTTATGTGTCACCATAAAACCCTTTAATGCACAACTATAACAATTGTTTGTTGAGCCTTTTAGTGCAGACCCCTGTGCACATCTTGGCAGAACTCTGCCCTTCCCCCATGTTTGCGAAAGCTTCGCCCAGAGGTATGGAGCTTCGGGTGCATCCAGAGAAGTCCTTTGTTTTCTGCAACCACTGGAAGCTGTTTCCTTAGCAGCTTCTTCCATTAGAGTTCGGATTTGGTTTTTTTCTGGCTGTGCGATCTGTACCAAGTCATGTGGTTTCTCTGAACTTCAGCTTTGTTTAAAATGTGGATACAGCCTGCCTCTGGGATTTGTGTGTATCAGATAAGATGATTCGTGCGAAAGCATATTCTAACCTGTAAGTCACTGTGTTAGTACGGAGATGATATGACTCTCACTTAGGGTATATATCACCTGTCAGTCCCTAATTCAATCATGGGGTTCATCACGGGGCCGGTGAATGTCAAAGATATTAGAAAAGTAAGTGCTCACTCAGATGGTTGTAGCATTCTGTATATACCGTCTTTTTGTTCCAGTATTAACCGTGCCTCGAATACATATGGACGATGGAATTGGAATTTTGCTCCTTATTATTTTAGTTGCATAAATTTAAAGGCTGCCGAGAAGCCTCCCTCATGATGGAGAAGGCAGTCTGTGCAGTGATCACAAAGCCAGGAGAGTCAGAGGATAGGTGGAATAAGTCTCTACCAATTCAGGCTACAAAAGTATGTAGAACTCCTTAGTCCCCATCACCTGTTTAACCCATCCCCTCACACCCCTCCCCTTGCGAGGAGCATCAGGAGATGGATAGACACGTCCAATTGCTACATTGCACACCTGAAACTAATATGTTAACTAGTGGGAATTTAAATAAAAACTTTAAAAAAAAGTATGTAGCAAATTTAGAGTAATGGCATGCTATTACTATTTTAACGTGGTCTGGTAAAACATGAAGTGAGAAAGAGGGACTACTTTTTCCTTAAGTGAAATTTACAGCTTGCTTGAATCATACAGCCCACCAAATTGGCTAGAGAGGCATGGCTATCCCAAGCCATGAAGCAAAAGCTTAGCCATCTTTGGGCAAGAAGGAAGATGGTAACTTGTTCTTTCCTATTTCCCCTGGGAGAGAAAGTCTTGTTTGTAGAAATTTTACCCACTGCTCTGGCATTATGGGAGTTTACAGAATCAGCCTCCATAAAATAGCACAACTGTGCTCAAGGAACAGCATTTTACAGAAGCGATTTTTCGCCCCCAGCTTACAAGGTTTCTTGTTACTGTGTTAACATCGGATTTTTTAAAAATGCTCCTAAGTTAATGGCTAGTTTTTAGTTTAGACTGTTATTGCCTAGCCTCTACTCAGAAAGACTCAGCCTGTCCGTGACTTCAAAAGTTTCTTCCATGAAGGTTTTAAGAGCAACTCCTAATACTCAAGCGCAGACAGATAATATAAAACCAAATAAGAAGGTTCAGAATAAACTCAGTAAGCTCTTCCATCAGGAGCTTCCGATCTGACAGCTTGTCAGGCTGATAGGCTGACGTACCAGTTTCAGATATAACTTGGGATGTTGATGAGAACTGTGCCCCGATTCTAGCCAAGAGCTCTGGACCACCAGCCACCGATTCCCAAAGGCATTGCACCAAGCAGAAGTGGGAAACGTGGCTTTCATAGTTGGAATTTAAACCTGGTGTGTGTACACTTCGTTTATTAATGTGGACGGTTAATTGCCTCTTCTCAAAATATACACTGCTCTCTCCCTGTGACAACTTTGCAGAGGGAAATTCCAGTGTGATTAAGTATCTTTTGGGAAACTTTGAAGTGTCACTATCTATCCTGTGCATCAAGTTTTAAAAAAAAAAAAATCATGGGAAGAAGTAGGAGAATCACTCAGAGGGATTCCTTTTTAGGTTTTGATGCTCATCTTACAAGTCTGGATTCTTTCATTCTCTGTCAAGTCCATCAGTGAGGCAAATTAGATGACCAGGAGTTTGTTCTGACATATGCCAGTCAGACCTAAACATCTCCATTGATTTTTGCTGGAGAAGCTTTGATGTCTCCAGCTTCTCTCAGTGTCCTGGTCCTTAACCAAAGTGAATGTTCCCCGTTAAAAACAGACCATGGATTAAAAAAAAAAATCAGTATAAAACATCCTATTTTCAACTGAATAAATAAGAAATCTGACTCTATATAAAAACCCTATTTTGGTGGAATTGACCTTGTGATATTTAGTGGTGCCTTAGGGTTGCTGACAGTGAGTAGCTTATTCACAAAGAGGGCCACTAGGCTATTTTTCCACTTGTTAAATCTTTGGAATGTTTCTCGTTATATCCAGTCCAGTTCTTGGGTCTGCAGGTCAGAGTTTTGGTTGTTGTAACCTGACCTTGATAAATTTTCAAGGGTAGGAGAATTCTCTTATTCCCCTTCGCCCTCTTACTTTTCTTTTTCAAATGTTAAAAAAAGGGAGGGGGTTCATGTCTAGAGGAAATAGGGCTGATTATGCAGTCCTCTCTCAGTTAATCCCATTTGTAGATGATTGAAGTCCTATACCAGTAGGGACTCTTCTAGATACATGCAAGTAACAAAAATCCGCCTCAAGGTGTCTTAAATTAAAAAGGGCATGTGTTCGAGTCATTTCACTGCAAAGTTCAGGTGAGTCTGGGTCCCAGTGCTCCTGTGATGTCTTGCTCTTTGGCTCTTCATGTCTCAGCTCTGCTCCCCTCTGGGTTGGCTCTTCTCCCAAACAGGCTTTCTCTATGATGAGGGAATTTCAAATCCAATTTCTACTTAACTTGAAACTATAAGAAAGAGGCCTTCTTTTTCCAAGAGCTCCCCCTAAAAAGGCCCAGGATTGAGTCCCATTTGTTCAGATCAGTCTGTTTTGGATCACTTATCTGTCCAGAGCAAATTACAAAGGAGGTTGTGTCTGTATTATGTAGTGCGTGCATGTGTGTGTGTGTATGTGTGTATGTGTGTGCGCGTGCGCACGTGACATGATTAGCCAGGCACAGGTCATGTGTCTGAACGGGGTTTTGGCTCCCTCCTGGTGCACCACACAGATTGAAGGGTGGGAAGAGACCCCTCCCAGGGACCGTCAGAGCGCCAAGACCAGGAATGGGAATGCAGCAGAAATAGCAAAAGTGGACAGATCCGCTTGAACATTCTGAGAATGTCCGATAGAAAACTGTCATATCACATGAGTATTGATTTCAGTGGTTCATATTTATAATTTGACAAGCTTTTTTTAAAATACCAGACCTGAAGCCATGAGATCAGGGTTAAGAATCCCATCTCTGGTATCTCTTACATCTATAAACTGGAGCAAGCCTTTTTAGCCATTCAGAATCGTTTCTTTTCCTAAAATGAAATGAATGCCCACCTCACATTATTTTTTGTGAGGCACAAGTAAAGGAGTAGTTGTCAAAGTTATTTTACAAATTCTAAAGCTATATGTTTGGGCTGTTTTATCAAAAGTATCATTATTTTGAGAAAACCTCTACAGTATGCTTTTTCAACAACCAACTGGGAATAAACATACTGTGGAGTAAAGCTCATAATACCTAACTGTGCTTTACAAAACTACTTCTACTTTCCAGCTCCTAAGCCCTAACTGGTATCTCTCCACTGGTATGGACACAATAGTTCTTAGGAATACTATTAGTACTTCAAATACTATAGGTGTTTGAATACTCTAAGAAGTTTCTATCTGTGTCATAACCCAGTTAACATTGGAGCTCTTTGGAAAGGATTCATGGATGATACCCTTATTTAAATACTTTCAAATACTTGATGAGTTAGCATATATCAAATTCTATCATTATCTTTTATATTTAAACTTTTTTTTCTCATACAGTGAAGTGTATGTTGGCTATGTAGTAGCAAGGCCCGACTCTTTCTTCATCATTTTAAAATTCCTTATACTGAACACTGTGTAAATGCTTGTTGACCAGATTTCTTTGCACAAGGTTATAGGCACCACAAAGCCACAGTTTTCTAGGATCCCCAGATGAGACACAAATTGGGATGGTCTCAAATCTTTTAGAAGAATTATCTGGAACAGCCCCTGCCTAGTAGATCTGGTAAGTTAACTGAATACCATTATTGCCAGAGGCAGTAATGATTCATACAACTTATAATACAACTTACAATGTATAATTAATACAACTCCCAAAGCATGGAGAGTTTATGTTGCTTACCCAAGGCCACACAGATTGTAAGAAGTAGAGGCAGGATTTAGACCTAGGCAATCAAGCTTCCCACCTGAGCTTTGACCACTGTGTTGATAAACACCTGCACTGTCTCTCTCCAAACTGGGTTTCAGCAGACACGACGCATTCTGTAAGTTCTAGACACGACACATTCTATAAGTTCTAGTGCAACGTTTTGAGTCCTGTGACAGATTCTATTAATACTGTCTAACGTTTTAGGTAAATGCAAGATTAGTAGAGAATTGAACCTCCAAAGTAGCATGAAAAAACTTTGTCAAGAAAATCCTTCGCTCTTGACATCCGTTTTCTTATTCTTTACAAATCAGGAGTAGCAAACAATTGCTTCATGTAAACAATTATGAAATGGCGAGACCCCTTTTCTATAGGGGTTTCCAATGAAGTTTGAATACAGCATCACAAAGATTTGCAGTAACTTGTGTTAATGACTAGAAGATTCTTCTGTGCATCTGCTAAAGAAAAGCAGAAAATCTTAGGATGGGAACGGGCTGTGACATAATGCAGGACTGTTCCTAATACATCCCAAATGGACAGCTACAAGTTTCTGCCTACCCTTGTCCCTGGGAAGGTGACCCTGACTTTGTGAAACAGTCCCATCTCTCTGGAAAAATTGTGATAGAACTTTTGCCTTACGTTGAATTGAAATAAGCCTTCCTATAACTATTACATACTTAGCTTAGAAAAATTGAAGAATAAATCTGCTCCCTTTTGCTGAGAACAGTTCTGTAAGACTAAAGAGAATTTGATGTCTTCCCCTTACTCTGTTCATCATACGTGGCTCCTTGCCAATATCATTCTGAGAAGTGGGATGTGGACCCCTCAGCATCCTGAATCTCTGGTCACATCTGTCACATCTGCTTTGTTGATGTTCATGCTTGACCTCAGTAACATCTGTTAACTCCTACTGAGCTTTTCTTCATGAAAATGTCCCAGCTTTTACCAATGGCTATGAGCCATGCCTCCAACCTCAGCCCTCAGCGTTGGGGTGTGTGTGTGTGGGTGTGTGTGGGTGTGTGTCTGTGTGTGTTTCTGTGTCTGTGTTTAACCATAATGCAGGATTTTACATTTACATTATTCCTTTCCAGAATAAAGTTTTATTCAGTTGTTTGCCCAATAATCCTAGGCTATCAATGTCTTGTTAAAGCTTAGCCAACACTCAGTGCATCAGTGATCCTCCCCAACTATGACATGTGCTAATTTAAAATGCTTACTTCAAACAAGCATGCCTTTCAAGTAATTTCCCCAATGCGGTGATTTCAGTATTGAACAGACAGAACCAAGGAAAAAACTGCAGTCTTCTACCAGAGACCTCTTAGGTCAGCATCATGTAAGATCATCACTCAACTAGACCTCATTTTTCCATATTTTCCACATGAATAATATGGAGAAGTCGTGGGGTCTCAACGTCGGTGAATGAATGGCCTTGTCCAATACCTCTCTTTTGACCAGAGGCAAGAAACAATGTTGAATGTCTAGCTAAATAATGGGCTTAAGTAAAGAAAACGACAGCCTCAGTTTGCCAGAAAGGAACATAATGTATAAAAAAGATGTTACAGGCAAAGAACAGTATTACTCTGCAAAAGCCGGTTCCTTCGCATCAATCCATGTTATGATAAAAAAAAAAAAAAAAAAGCTGATCACTGCTTTTCTGAATGAGTTATTAATATTTCTGCTTCTTAGTTCTGAAAAATGCATCAGTAACGGTGGCATCCAAAGTTGGAGGTAGAACCAGTAAAACAGCCGATTTTGCAATAAATAGCATGATTCCGATTGACTTCAGTTCCCTGCAACATGCAGAGAACCTGGGGAGCTGTACATTACGATCTCGACTGCACAGTGTTCTTTTTTCTCTCTGCTTTCGTTTTTCTGAAGAGATCTCATAAATAATTGTGTATTGTCATTTAGGGCTACAACTGTCATATTAGGGAATGCAGGTTATATATGATCTCTGCAAATGAATAACAGAAATCACCTAGCCTGTATGTTCTTTCCTACTTTGGTAGCTGAGGGCTTATTTCATGTGCTGTCAGCACCAGAATCTGTTAACAAGAACAGTAGGGAGGAAGGAGGGCGGGAAGCAGGGAAAGAGAGAAACCTGTAAATTTGGGCAAGCAACAGGAATTTATCATCCAAATCTGTATCATGCCGATGGACTTAGGATGGGACCAAAACTGGTATTTAGTTCCCACTTTTGCCAGATTGATGAATGCTGATGCCAGCCATAGTGCGTCACCCAGAGAGAACCCAGAGAGAATGGGCTGACATTTCACTTCCAGGGGAAGGTCACGATCATGAAGGTTTGATAGGACTGCTCTTCGGGGAGGTGGAGAAATGATGGGAAACAGCATTTTCTTGAGTCAGTGGCAAACATATAAAAACTTAGAAAAACCCTGAACTTGAGACATTCGAGTGTAGTTGAAAAGAAGAATCCCATACGTTGTTTGAGGGCTGTGTTCGAATCGTAGAGCTCACAGGAGGGGAGTAGAGGGTCATTACTGAATCCATGTCAGGGAGATGGAAGTGATCTAAGGCTGGCCCATGGCCCCTGGGCAACTCAGGAGAAACCAAGGGTTTCTGATTTCCAGGCAGTGTTTCCGTTAGTGCCCGTGGAAGCCCCATAGGCTGCGGGGCTGTCGCTGCTGGAAGAAAAGATGCAGAGGTGTGGGGTGCATTAGTTCTTGCCCGAGTCTCTTTGACTCCTCTTTTTGACAGATCTCATTTTAGTCTCTGCTCAAGGAGCTGCTGAGTCCTCTGGCTGCTGACCGAGCCTTCTTTTGTTAGGGTGCCCTTTCTTCTTTTGCCTTTGAAGCTGTTTTGTTCACTCTTCAAGTTTGTTTTTGTTTTATTTTAGAAGTGCTGTCATCCAAGAGAAGGCATGGACTTCATTATACCTTTAGCTCTCACCCTGAACCTTTCCTATTTCTTGTCGGATTCTTTCTGGTCAATTTTCAAACACCCCGAAGTGTGAAAGAATTATGACAAATATAAGGGAGAAACAGAGAAAAAGACAATTTTTTCCAGGGCTAGAACAAGGCAGAAAATTTCATCTCTGGTAGAATCTGACCGGAGGGCTCTATTCATACACATTTCTTTATTAAACTAGCCTACAAAGTGTTGGCAGACTCCTGGAAGGTTTTCAGAATCTAATTGGTGTTGGTGAGTCGATGGAGCTCTTGTCAGCTTGCTCCCTTCCAAGACCCACCATGAGTCTCAATAGCCTCTGAATCCCAGTTTACTGCTGGTCCTGATGGTGGAAAAGGGATTGTGTCCATAACAATGTGCATTCCATAGTCACTTTGTGACCCATGCCTTGTGCTCAGAAGTTGTAGTAACTATCTTGGAATGATGTCATGGTGCCAGGTAGATGGATTCCTATACTCTAAACTTTTTTTGAATGTTCAATTTCTGCTTGAAAGAATAATCCTTTTACAGTGTGGAAAATATAGACTGAATTTGGACATAATATGCTGGATGCTCAGGGAAGGCTTCTCTGAGAAGGTGACATTGGAGTAGATCCTGCAAGAAATGGGGGAGCTAGTCCCACAGTAGCTGGAGGAAGAGCATTTCAGGCAGAAGGGGAGACAAATGCAGAGGCTTGAAGTGGGAATGTGCACTGCTGTCCAGGACCAAGTAAACACGAAGAAGAGTAGGAGAGGTGGACAGAGAGATGAGGCCAGGGCTGGGTGCTGGTAGATGGAGATGCTCAAAGGCCATCCTCATTAGCACTGTGGATCTTCCTGTGAGTTCAGTGGAGCAGAGTGCCATGATGCAGCTTTCATTTCAAACAGATCATGTTGGCTGTTGTATTGAGAAAAAGCACTAAGGGGATGAGGATGAAAGCAACAAGACCAGTTTGCAAGCTAATGGAATAATCCAAGTGAGAAAAGGTAGTGGCTTGGACCAGGCAGAGATAGGAGGGTGAGAAGACTTTAGAAGTAGATTCCACAGGATTTGGTGCTAGGCTGGATGAGAAATATGAGCAAAAGGATATGGCTCCAACTGGAAGACGGGGGTTGCTGTTTGCTGAGACAAGGCTTATGGGGAAGGCGAGGTAAACAGGAGCTTGGTTTGGGCATTTGCTTTATGGTTAAGATGCCTGTTAATGATCAAAGTAGAGCAGCATCAGGAGGACAGCTGGGTATCCGAGTGTGGAGCTCAGGGGAGAGGTCTAGACTGGAGATGCGAATGTGAGAGTCAGGACTGGGTAACACCACCTAGTGTCGCCAGAGAAGACAAAGGATCAAGAACTGATGCTCCAGGGATGGGAAGATGATGGGAAGATGACCACTTATAGAAACCAGCAAAGGAGGCCAAGAAATGGAAGGAGTGATCAAGTGTCAGATGTCAAGGAAAATGAAGTGTCAGATTAGGCAGAGTGGAGGGTATAGAGAAAAACAGTTTCTGTAGAACGGGCTCAAGTGGGGACAGGAAAAGGGAACATGGAGAAAACACAGGCACCTCTTGGGGCATTTTACTTCTTAAAGAACAGAAATTGAATAGGAGCTCAAGAAGGATATTGGGTCAAAGGAAGGAGTCTGTTTGCTTTTATTAGAAGATGTTACAGTACTGTTTGAGAATGTTCCAGTAAAGAGGGGGAAATGGATGAGTAGGAAGAGAGAATATGTCATAAACTACTGGATTGCTACCAGTTGAGTAGACAAAAAGCCTTCCTTCAGGAAGAAAACCTTGAAGATAAGTACTACACTTTACATTTTGTCATTAGATTGGAATGCAGATGTGTTGTATTTTCTGAACTAAATTCCTGGTAACCTGAGGTACATGATAGTGACAAGAATGAGACATGTGTTGTATTTTAAGAAAACATTTCCAGAGCCAGGAGAAACATAACATAATATGCCTTTGCTTCATCAAAGAAATCCACATTCAATTATTGACTATATCTCAGTTATAAGACTACTGTATCTTTCCTTAATCCCCATTTATTTGGATTTCATGGTAATTCAGGTTGAGGTAAACTAAGTTGGCCTGAGAAATAAGCAAATGAAAAGGATGTTGATTCCAAGCTCAGTATAAGCAGGCCTTTAACGCATAGGTATACTATTACAAATATTCCTTCTCCCTTCAACAAAGTGAGAAACCCTGTGTCAGCCTTTATCAGGAAAAATGAGAACCATTCTAACAAGAACTCTTCAAGGTTCATTTCTGATGCATTCACCAGAAATGTGTCAGCAGTGATGTCATTGACTAAAAAAGCCCAAGTGGCGAGAAGCGCAAACCAACTACAAATGATAATGAATAGTAGTAATTAATGTTCCAGTCCTGCTTTACTCTTTGTAAAGAAACTCTGAACACATTCTACAGTTCCAGTGATTCAGTAAATATGCTTGATGGCCTTCTGTGTTCTAGGTGCTAGAAATTTAGCTTAAAAAAAATTCCCTCTCTCATGTAGCTTACCATGAGCTGCAGAACAACCTGGCAAAATAAGTAGGTCAAGTACTATTATTATTTTTTACAAATGAAGACACTCTAAAGCTCAATTAAAACTTAGATTTAAATCACTGCTGTTCTAGGAATGTGGGTTCCCAGTAAAATCACCAATTTTTTCTTTCCCAGAACCGTTCAGAACTCAGCTCTTCAATACACATTGTACTGTGAAATATTATCTTCATAAATATAATGAAAATCTGTGATGGAAACTCTTTTGCATTAAAAAAAAAAAAGCCTCATTCCAAAACTCAGTCTAATAACCATGTGTCTAGAAGAAGAGACATTTTATCTTATGAAGATGCCAGTTACAGCTAATCTACCTAGAGTAACTGCTCTTTGAGCCTGATAAATTATTTATTGCCAACAGAATGACTGTGATATCTGAAATGTATCAGCATTTTCTTCAGCAACCTCCACAACTAAAACACAATTAACTGTCTTTTTTCCCCCAACTCTTTTTTAAAAATCTGACTTTTAACCCTTTGTTTTGAGTCAGTTAATTGTTGGAACTTATAGAGGTTTTACTTTTTTCTAAGTTTAAGACATAGCTCATAAATGAAAATAATTATTGTAACATCTTTCAGATGTATATAAGCCACATACAAACTCTGTTCAGTGTATGTGACCAGAGGTAGAGTTTTTTTCTTCATTGAGAAAAATTTTATGTGAATTTAAAAAAATAAACTAAGTGATGTATGAGTCTCTTCCCTTCTTAACTCTCTGGTAACTTTCTCTCACTGTTGGAAGATAATACTCGTGTAATAAGACATTAAGTGGGAAATTTCCTGGAGTAACTAAGTACTGAATATTCTCAAGAGAAAGTTGCCCATAATGGAGACAACTACCCTCTTCATGATTGACCAGGAGGTGGTGAGCCCAGTCACTGGCAGCTGCCTGTGTGAATAGGCAAAAGATTGGTGTTGGGGAAGGACAGAGACCTAAGCCACTGAGGAGAGGGCACAGGAGGAGACAGGTGTCCCCATGCACTCAGAGCCTGGTGGGAAGAGCTCTAAGAGGACGGCTCATGCAGAGTGGGGGAACGTGCCAGAAGAGGAAACTGGCATCGCATTCCACAGTCGGACTTCTAATAGGCAGATGCACCAACCTGAGCTGAAGAGGAGAGAACTGGAGGGCCATGTCCTGGCAGAGAGGGGAGTGGTCACAGGTTGCACGGCCAGGCCGTATGTTTGTGTGATGCGGGTGGGTGCGCCAGGAGGAGGCTGGCTTATACCCTCTCTCCTGTGTCCTATCCAGCGGGTGAGCATGGGCGCTAGGAGGGCTGAGTAGAGTTTGGAAGAAGTCAAGCTGGAGACATAATTTTTACATCAGGAATCGTGCAGTGGGGACCCCATCTCCTTCCCCAGAAGAGGCCTCCAAAGATCTTACACGGAAACACAGTAGAACCTGTGTAGGCCGGGATGATTGCACCTGCTACAAGAGGACATCGGAGGCCATATTAGCATTATTCTGAGAAGCAGTACAAGCCGTCAGAGAATTCAGCCATAGCTGAATAAGAAAAGAGGCCCTTGTCCTTCTCCAGTACTCCCCTCCCCAACAAAGGGCATGAAGGAGGTAGAGCTTGGGGTGGGGGGTATCCACAGTTGACCATACCACCCCACTCCTCCCTACTCCTGGTGGAAGAAGGAAGGAGAAGACCAAGTACAAATCAAGCCTCCATGGGTTTTTTAAGTCTCAAGCCTGACCTGTGGTGAGGGAAGCAAGGTCTAAATCAGGTGATATTGGGTTTGTTTGTTTGTTTGTTTGTTTGTAACAAAATGGATTCTTAGTGACTCAAAGTGACCAGGAAATTATGGGGTCTGCCCCAACTGTCAAGTGGCCTGGTGCCCATCAGGGAGGGGAGACTGGGCCGGCACTCCTTCCCAGCCGTCCCAGACTGACATGTTGTGACACTGCCCTGTGTCACCTGAGCAAGCCACTTCTGAATCTCAGTGTCTTCATCTGTCCAATGACAAGTGGTTCCTGGGTTAGTTACTTCTAGTATTCAAAGTCTGTGGAAGTTGGGGTTCCTAGGTAGCTCAATCGCTTAGGCAGCCGACTCTTGCTTTTTGGCTCAGGTCATGATCTCAGGCTGGTGAGATTGAGACCCACATTGGGCTCTGCACTCAGCGGGGAATCTGCTTGAGATTTTCTCTCCCTTTCCCGCTGCAAACACCACCCGCCCCAACACACCCACTCTCCCTCTCTCTCGTCTCTCTCCCTCTCAGGTGAATAACTACTTTTTTTTTATTTTTTAAGTCTGTGAAAGTTGTGAAACAATGAGCTCAGAAATGTGGATGAGAGTACTGAGAAGGTGAGGGCTATCCTTCTGCTGCATGCCCGTTTGTGCCAGCTAAGATGGTAATCCCACCAAAGCATGGAGTTCGTATATTTAAATCAGATGCCAGCTATTGTAGATGAGGCTGGGGATTTAATGGGCACAAGACTTAACCTGCTAGAGACTGAATTTTTGAAAGGGAAGAAGAGGAAGATTCCCTGTGGAGAGAATACCAGGAAGTCTAGAGAAGGAACTGAGTAGCAGAGCTGGTTTAAGTGGGAGATGGTTGCTTTTGCCTTCGGTCAGACCCCAAGGATCTTATTTCCTTAACGGGATGCCAATTACCTAACAATCTGTCCCCAGCAAGCCATCCAGAGGACAGAAGAGATGGAAAGCAAAGATGTCTGGGGCGGGGCTGGGGGGGATGCCACTGGCACTGGACAGGGAGATGTTGAGTTTCTGGTGAGCATTTCTGGGAGGGTGAAGGTAGGGATAACATTTAGCCAGGGATAAGTTTCTTTTCCATAATTCATTTGCTGATGCGATTGTTCTTTACCGGGCTTCTAAACCATATTGTGGTTATGTTCTTATCTCCTTCCGGCATGATCTTTGTACGGCCTACTTGTGAATTCTGGGGATATTCACGGTGCTTACTGAGTAAGTTTAGGCATGCTGCCATTTTCTGTGATTCAATTTCATGGTGTCTTTTAGAATGATGGAATTCAGGAAAAGAACTCTGTAAAGATCAAGCCAGGAGCCTCTTCGGTTTATTTGGTGGTTTCTTCTGTAACTCCCGGGAGGAGGGCCTCCTAGCTTGGCATTTGGTTCTAAAAAGAAAACATGATTGCCTTTTAATAATTGTTAATTCTTAGCTTGTTAATGGTGTGGTGGAGAGTCGGGATGATGGAGCTGACCCATTGTAGGCTCCCTAGTGCTGTTCCCCAGAGTGTCTGCTTCAGTAACAGACCGTGGCTTCCTGACCCCAACTCCTCCCTGCCTAGTATCCTTCCTCCTGCTCCCCCCTCACGCCCCTCCACTGCCGAGTGGCCAACTGATGCTTCCCCCTCTCCCCTGTCAACCGCCCTTGAGAACTCTGGAGGGAGAAGGATCTTCTAGGTTTATTAAATGGAGCAATGACTGAGTCAGGAAAGTCATTTTACTGCATTGCTTGCTTTTGGTCATTGAAGATAAGAAAACAAAAATATTTATTCTGCTCTAAAGGCTTTTTCCCATCTTTCTTGAACTCCGTGAAAATATTTATCCTCTGAAATGAATTATGTGAAAAGGGAAGGTATTTCCGTTGTCTTTGGCAAATGTAAAACACAATTCGCTTTTTCCAAGATGTGAACCTACTGGTAATCTCCCTTGATATAAAACGAATGCCTAAATGGTCTTTTTTATTTCCCAGCCAACCCAAAAGGCTTTTAAGCAAAAGAATATGTTGGAAGCCAATTATTAAACCTGGGCAACCTAAAACATTTTTTGAATGTGTGTGTGTGTGTGTGTGTGTGTTTAAGAAATGTGATTCTTTGCTTTTTATTATTTTCCTCCTTCCCTTCCTTGATGCTACCTTGGTAGCTGCCATGTTCTAAATATTGACAAGATGAGATAGTTTTCTGTTTATACCAGCAGTCGTCTGTCTGTGAGATATGGACGAATCAGAACGCTGGATTTCCTTTCTCAGCCATCCATCAGGTTCATAATGTAAGGTTACAAATGGTTATTTTCTTTCCTGAACTTGCACTGTGTAATGTGTTGCAAAGTGTTGTCAGTAGCCGCAGGTACTGTGTCCTGGCAATGCAGACACTCTGTGCTGTCTCACGACTCCTGAGAGCTTGTCTCTGATGCCTCATTCACTGTGCCTTGTGACCAGTTGATGTGCAAACATTGTCCTAAAATGAGAAACATACCTGGTTTTTAAAGTCTGCAGTTTAAAACCTGTCCCATGTGAGTTTTGGCTTTCATCCCAGGTGTCTGTGTTAACTTGCTTTCACAGGAAGAAGGAAAAGGGTAAATTGATATATATATATATACACACACACATGTATATATCAGTGTTAGTCTTCTGCATCTCGTACTTCCCCATGTCCATGGGCTAGTCAACCCATTGTGTCCAAAAGTTCTCAAAGGTTCATGTGCTTCAGTTGTGAGAAATATTTGAGTCTGATTTGCATGATATTCTGTATACATTTATGCAAGCGTGGGAGTACTTTGGCCAGGAGAGACACTGTTAGAGCTACAAAGTGGTTCTCAGCCTTTTTCCATCGGACAATACTGAATTGGTCTTTGGAATGTGTGGGAAATCGTGACCCATTTTACTCTGAGCTGCATGATATTCAAATATTCACAGCTTACCTCTGCATACTTTAAAAAAAAAAAAAAGCAGTTTTGTTTGGGAAATAGACATTTTAACATTTGGTCTTTTCTGTTTTGAATTTTAAAATACAATCTTATTTTCATATCCTGTTAAATTTTTCCCATCGGATAGTCTGCTGTCCGAGAGGTTAAGACATTTGGTTGAGAATCACTAAACAGAGCTCTCGGGGTGGCATGTGCAGGGCCTCCCTTTGGGGTGCCACGCTAGGCACACCCCTCCCCGTGCATGGGACTTCTGGCTCTTGGGCTCATGGGGTCTGTACGTTGCCTGGTACCAAAGCTCCAGTGACCCAGCAGTCCCTCCCGAACCCATAAATGCTAACCAGTGCTTTTTCATGTTGAGAAGTGGCCATCTCTGCTCTTTATCATCCAAAGGAACAAATTTAGTATAACCAGCTGCATTTGACCAAACTAGCACTCTTGATTCTGGAAGATTTTCAAAAGACCTGCTGCAGCCTCCTGCTTCCGTGTGTGTGTGTGAATGTTTGTAGGAGGCCCTTCCTTACATTCACAGCCAAACCCATGTATACATATTTATAAGCGTACAGCTCTCGGGAACATTCTTCAAAGCCTCAGAGATAACAGAAAATAAATGCTTTCACCTGTACCTTATGGATGTTTGGGTAGCTCATCTCTGATCGATATTTGTCAGAATTCTTCAAAGTGAAGCCTTAACCTAAAAATCATCATTTAAGATCATTTTCGTTTTTCATTAAGTGTTCTAAAGAAATAGAGAATGTTTGTTAATATTCAGATCTAAATTTATAAGCAGGTAGGTGGAAACAGTTCCTAGGAGAAAAGATTTAAAAGCTACTATTTTTTAAAAAATCAATTAAATCCTAATTTAAAAAAAAAATTCAGAATAATACAAGACTTGAAAAATACCATACCTTTCTGTTCATGTTAGGAAACTAAGTCATAACCCTGGCTTTTAATTATTTACTGATATCCTTAGGAAATGTTTTTCTCAAGAAGAAAATAAGATTACAGATGATGTTCCCTTCATATGCACAGAGGATAGAGAGTATGTAGTATCTTCAGTTTCCGTGTTTGGAGGAGAGAATTCTGCAATACAGTGTTTTTCCATTAGCCTTATGTATCTGGTACATTTGAACCAAAAGTCATGCATCTGTAACACCTTTGGAATAAAGCAAGGTTGAAAAGCTGCATTTTAGTCTCCGCCATCCAATAAAAATCTATCTGCAGACTTTTGTGAATTTTTTCCTGGGTCACAACAAAATTCAGTTAATGGTTTTATACTTTTCAGCTGGTGGGATAAAAGACATTTGATTTAATTACATCATGTTAAGTATGGCCCCACCTTAGCCCTTCACACTCCGCCAGACTGTGCACGCCGAGTTGGCAGTTGGTAAATACCTGTTCAACAGAATCAATTTTCCACTTAAAGCTCTAATCTCGAATTATGTTTTTTCTCTATATTCACAGTTTAATTTTTATTCGAGCTGGAAAGGATACTTCATGATGTCCATTTTCCTTTGTTTCATTGATAATATCCTACAGGAAATACCTACATACATACCAAGTAGATGAGGTTTTAAGCCATGACCAAATTCTTAGAATATTAAAATCATTCAATACATGAACATAAAGGAAAGTTTTAAGTATTTTAAGCTCTAAAAAAGTAGCCTGGAGACATTCAGTAAGAGTGTCTTGAATCACTGAATTTCTCTTCTGTAATTACTTAAGCCTTTTAAAGAGTACTGCCAGTCAGTAATAGTTTAAAATAGAATTTTACCCCAATCTTTTCCTGTTTTGTTATTCTACTTAAATATAATTGCATCGCTGTTCCCTAAGTTTAAATCTACTATTCGTCGAGGGTAAGGTTTGATTATAAACCATTCTTTGAGGCAAAAGACTTTTTAGGTCTCTTTGATTTTTTTCATATTTAACACATTTTTTAAAACTGGGAAATTATTAAATTAATTTTATTAACTTACCTGGAGAATTACTTTTATTACTTTACCTAAGGAAATACAGGTACCATCTCGGTAAGAGTGTACTATTTTATAAGACCTAACAATGGGCCTCCCCATTTGAAATTATTGTATAGCTGAGGTAGAAACCCTAATTTGCTTTGTGGTTTCTTTCACTGGTCCCTACCCTGTACCGCCCTAACCGCTTCCTCCATAGTTCATTCCTGGTGCTGTCCAGTGTCCAGGACGGACATTATTCTCTCCAATCTTTTTTTTTTCTTTTACTGTCCATGGACCAGTTGAAGCTATAACCCAAGGCCCAGTCTCTACCCCCCGCTGGCAGTAGTGTCACCAAATCCATCCGTTCTCATAAAGCTAACTCCAGAGGGAAGACTGAACACCTGCAAGTGGTGCCTTATAAATATTCTTCGGTCTAAAGTGAAACACAATAATAATAAGCTGATGAATTTCCAGGAAGCAAGTACATTTATGTTTTTTGTAACTTCAATCTTAAGAACACTGTTTATGTCTTTGAAAATGAACATCTGGAAATAGGCCCTACATATGACAAAACTCAGTTCTTATTCCAGACAGATAGATCCAGTCCCTATATAGAGAATTTTAAAATATTTGGACCGGAGTAATGTTTCAAGGCCACAAAGAACATAAAGGAGGGATTGTATTTCTCTTCCGCAGCATTCCCTCCCCTCCCCCACAGCATGTAGGAAGGCCCTGTCAGATCACTCTGAATTCAAAGCAGGTGGCTTGTGATTTCGGGACAAAGTGGAGTCGCAGAGAGCAGATGATGGCCCTGCCTAAACTGAGTTTATTGGATGTGCCACCCGTTTTTCAAGTGGTTATCAAATAAGAGGTCGGGATGATTTCCAGACTGAGGTGCTGTGTGCTGGGGCTCGTTCTTCCAAAATGGCTGCTACAACTTGTGTGGATGGTGTGAATATTGGGATGAGCATTTGGCTGTAGTTCTGCTTGACGTGTATGGTACTCACATCGAAGTTTAATTATAAAAGTGCCTGAGTTAATTCAGCAACTAGAGAATGAGTTTGCATACGATTTGCATGCTTAACGTACTAACACCTGAAATGTCCCCATAACCCTGGCTGCACCCCACTCATCCCCACGCCCAGCCCTGTTTCCAGCCTTTGCCCCGCAACCCGTGGTACCCCCAGCGCCTGCCATGGCTGTTCAGGCTGTTGTGAGAACTGCCTGTTGAGCTCAGCCAAGGGATACTTCAAGCTAAACTAAGACAGGGCTGAAGTGATGATCTGATGCTTGGTTTCTGTTGTCACCCGGAAAACACTGGATCGAAAGATCTTAACGTCAACCAGCTCCTCCTTTTGTATCATTCCACGGAGTTGCGTGCAAACTTCTGTTGTTCTGTTAACAGTGTTACCCGTGACTTAAATGTACAACACCTGTTTGCTATGTTGTTGTTGCTTTTTCGAGGGAGGGGAAGAAGGTGAATGGGGCGGACTAGAGGATTTGCTGGATTTGGGGAGAGCTTTTAATTAAGAACTCCTGGCTGCATGTTTCCAGAGTTTTAACTATAGATATTATCACTTAAAGGTTATTACATTCAGCTTCAAAATAGCTTTGGAATCCACATTTTCTACATTTTCAATTTCATACTAGTTTTTTTTTTTTTTTTAAGAGCAAATCACAGCCAGTTGAATTAAAGACTGAGAGATGTTGTAGACCAGATGTTTGAAAGAGAAAGAGAAGAAAAGATCATATTAGGCAGCCAGAGGAAAACTTTCTCCTAAAATTAATTGCAGCCAGTCTTTTTTTTTTTTTTAACAAAATAAAACTTATAAAGAGAAAGCTCAAGAATGAGTCAGGGATGGGTCATAACGACAGACAGAAATGCTAAAGTAATTATTCCAGGTAAAGTCTTAACAATTTCAACAGACAGGAGATAGGAGAACCAAGCCATATGCGAGTAAGTTAGGATCTAGAACCAAACTAACAGAATGGCTTAGACTCTGCCTCAGTGAAAAGGCCTGTGCATTCCTGAGGGGCTCTAGAATTTTCTTTTGGTTTTTCAAAGACAGAAACTTCAGAAAGCAAAGCCTATTCCTAACACTTCCCAGCCTTAGCAGCCACCTCACGTGTCACCTAAAGTAAGTCCAGACCGCACAGAGAAAATTGAAATGCTAGTCCTCTTCCCCAAAACACATGTCCTGTGTAAGCTACTTCTGGAGACTCACGGGTTTTAACCTGTTGGAGTTTCTGAGCCTTTCGGAGAATTTATTGAAAGCTGTCGACTTTTTTCTCCCCCCCAAAACGTACACCAACACCCAACATTCTACATTCTTACGCTAGATTCCTTGAAAATCCTTCTTAAGAAGCCCTACAGTATTAACCCATTTGTTAGTACTTCAGTAAACTTGGTCTCTGACCAGAGTTTTACTTGGTTTGGGAGCTCGTGAGACCTATTTATATCCTTTTCAACTCCTGAGAAAGGTAATTCTTTTAATTCTACAGGAGCAGCCAGATCCAGGTTAAAAGAGTAACTTTGGAAATCTACCTGTTGTCTAGTTTTTGTTAATGTCCTTTTGAGAACAAAGAGTTGAATTTTGAGAAACTGGGAACTCTACCCAGGGAAAAGAGTGAGAAATCACCCCTAATATAATATCTAAATCAGATTAGAACCCAGAAAAGACCTGCCAACGCCAGCCTTTGACTTTATAGATGCTCACACAAGGCCATTATAGTAATAAAACCAGTCGAAGCTAACCTCATGGAAAATGATAGACGGAAGGATGGGATGTCCTTCTGTCTTGGGTCTGTCTTAGTGGGATACGCCATCATATGTGCATTTGCCTGTATTTGTGGATTAAGATCCTCAAGTACATGCATATGCACGTATGACTAAACCTGGCCTTGGAATGTTTATTATTCATTTGGGCTTTAGGTTTTCTGAGAAAGGTAGCTGAATACATCCGAGACCGTCACAGTGGCATTTTATCAATACAAGTGAACTCAGATGAGGAGAATTAGTCATCCATTTGTAAATTTTTCTTGTGAAATTTTGTTTAGAATCACACTTATACTACCTTTTCTCCAGAGATCTAAACTCATCCCAAGTACATGGTACCTGTCGTATTTGGAAACTGAAATTCATGAAGCTGTGTATCTGAATGTAAAAACAATTCAGACTAAAAAGTTCAAATAAGCAAGCTTAAAAGCAGAAAAGTCTTTCAAAGTTCGTATGTTCATTTTCTGTTGTAACAGAAAATTATGAATTAGTGCATCATTTATGAATATCTCCATGTTTCATTTTAAAATCATGTAGCTTAGGGTGTCCTTCTAAAAATGGAATAACTTCTTTCACGCCTGAGAAATTAACTCAGCCTTGGGAAATATGATGCTATCACATATATAAAACCAATAAAAAAAATAGTAAAAGTATTTCTACACATATAATACACCCAGAGGCATTTGCCCATTCTAGCACACATGTGTAAAATGAACTCAGGCTAACTATAGGGAATGAACTTTGCCAACTGCTCATATTACCTCTAGAATAAATGTGATTTTCAGACAGGAGACTGGGGAGAACCTTCCATTACCTTGCGACCTCCAAATGAAGCCACAGCCTCAACTCCAGTTCAGTACTGGCAGCACCACCCAGAAAAGCTCATCTTCCAATCGTGTGATTACAAAGCTTTTGTAAGTTACCATCTATTCATTATTTGGGTACCAGTGGGAATAGAGGGTGTATTAAAAATACACCGAAATACAATGAAACTCTTAAAATGTTCTCCCCTTCTCTTTTTCTTAAAAGTAGCCTTTCCTATACCGAGAATGTCCAAGTAAATAGAGGTTAGGAATCCCTTTTATTCTTGTAAGCTTAAGGTCTATTTTGCCTTCTTCTTATACAGTTGTATATTTTAAGTGAAATATGTTAAAGCACAATCTTAAAATGGAAATGCATATAAGTATAACATATATAGACAGAAACATTCACTGACCAATGATCTCAAAACACTGGGTCTACTACCCGATTTTTTTCATTAGGGTTCTATTACTGGATATCTTGTTCTAATAGGAGAGAGAATCAGGCTGAGCTGAGAATTACAAGTAATATGAACAGGTAAATATTGAAAGAATACCATAGGTTTGGGGACAGGTGGTTGTCATGGCTGCAGCAGGAAAAGGAAAATCACCTCTCTTTAAAAAGAAATGTTTCAGTTAGGGCAGAATTCCCCCATAGCTGAAAAGGCAAGGATTTCTCCGAGATCCTTTTTCTTAATTTGATTAAGACGTGGGCATTCTGGTTGTCGCCTAGCAATTTCGGCCTTTTGTTTGTTTTATTATCTATACCTTTTTTACTGCCTGCTTATCTTGGAGCATTGGGTTAATCTCAGCAGTAATCTCCCCCAGACTGTGGAACTGAAATGCCTCCCTCCTGCAAAGCTCAAACGCCCCACAAACCCTTGAGCCTTTGGAGCTCGCCTTGATGCGGGGCCCTTAGCCACGCCCCCTGCCCTTTTAAGGCACGCCCCTCTTCGCGTCCGGCAGTGCCGGGTCCGCACGCCCGTTTCACAGTCGGGTTTTTGCCCCGTGCCATGTAAGCAAAATAATGATTTTCATTTGTTTTTGTTTTTCGTTTTTTTAAAGACACATAGAGCTCTTTCGCGCTCTATTTTTTTTTGTGGGGGGGGGGCAGTTAGGAGATTAGGGAAGGAAAAAATGACAAAAGAAAGAAACCCTATTGAAGTTTCGAAAAGTTGGAGAGGAGTCAATTGATGGAAAGGCAAAATAGACATTTTGCTACAAACTCTTTGTCGTCCTCCCCAACCCGCCCCGCCCCCCAGCTAGAACTTAGAGAGTGAGTGGCGTTTGGCACCGAGGCAGTATTGGATCAGATCACCTAACAAAAAAAGTGATTGGTAATTCCTGGGAGGGGGCGCTCTCATCTCTCCTATCCCATTCAGCCCCTCCGTGGTCGGTTTGCACCAGGAGCTGGGCTCTCCCCCTTCTGGAACAACGGAGAGGTCGTTCCTCGTCCCCGCAGGCTCCCACCTTGTGCCCATCTCATTCCCAGGTGGATCAAGCACTGGGCGCGCAGCTGTGAACGCTGAGACCCCAAACTGCATCTCCGCCCCGAGAGCTCCCTAACGTTAATTACCTACGCAGCCAACTCAGCCCAAATGGGGTGCATATCGCTTAGCTTCTCAGCTGTCTCCTACAACCCTGTAATTACGTGGAGAGTAGCGTGATTTATTTTTGCAGACATTGCTGCCTCAAAAAAAAAAAAAAAAAAAAAAAGGGAAAACATTTTTAGATGCCCCCATTTTGCAGTTAAATATGATTTGAAAGATGGCATCTTTAGAAAATGCTGCGGTTTTATTATAAAGAGCAATTTACAGTTCTCAGAACTGAAGTTAATTCTACAGCATTCTCTCTTTAAAAGCATTTATTTGTTAGGATTAGTTACTCTTAGTTTATAAAAGTTATCCAACAACTTTCAGCCAGGAAACCCAGCCAGTAGGACTTCCACAGTTTGGTTTTAAATCGCAACTCCTATTTATTATATTTTTTCATAAACCATTGTTTTGTATTTTAGTATTTAGGTTCTATGCTGATAAAAGAGCTCAGAGGGACAGAATCAACCCAAGATGCCTGTGCAAAAATGCGGGTAAGTTTGCCAAACAATTTTATTTCTAGTTGCTGAAATACTAAATACTGGGTATGGTTACAAATTGCCACTTTTCAAATGACTATTTTCTTCATCTGCTGGTCTGCTGAATCACATTACTGTTACATAAAAAGGTGTTTGGGCTTTGTTCATGTTTATACTTAAGCTTATCTGACTGTAGTGTGAGTTGATATCTGCTGGACATAATAATGTATTTATGCCACATGGCATTTACTCTTATTTTTAAAGATTTAAAGTAAAGTATGTACTTTAGTCATTCTCCAGTTTAAGAGACAGTCTTTAGTTTATTGCAAGAAAACGCTTTAAGCAATCTGAGAATATTTACTGTGAAGACCACCAATTAAGTAAAAGATTATCAGATGCTCAGCTATCGAGAGTTTATTGTATAAAGCCAATACTCTTTATGAGGCTTCTCAATTCTGAGGGTATTTTTTTGTTTTTGTTTTTGTTTTTTAGTATAAGAAAAAAATATTCCACTCTGAGTAAATCACGTAAGGGCAGTCAATATTGACAAAAATGACAACTATAAATGTCTGTGATCATTGGTCCCCGGATTCCTAGGAGTCTCTACTACCCAAACCGAATCTTACTCATACTACACATCCACTGTAATTTTGTTTGTTTGTTTTATTAACATACAATGTATTATTTGCTTCAGGGGTATAGGTCTGTGAATCATCAGTCTTACACAGTTCACAGCACTCACCATAGCATATACCTCCCCAGTGTCCATAACCCAGCCACCCTGTCCTTCCCCACCCCCTTGTCGGTTTGTTTGTTTAAATGTGTCCCTTATCCTTGCTTCCTCCATAACAGATGTATAGAGGCTTTGGCCACACCTGACAGTACAGATTAAGAATAGTAGACTCACAACTAACCAGAGTCAAATTTAACATTGTTACCAAGTGAACCCTAGCTCTTACTTGTGGCCAATATACGTTGTTTTATTTTACATGAGCAGGCATCCTGTGAGAAATATTTAAAAATTTAAACAGTTAGGAAGGCAAATATGTAATGTCGATTGCTCATGGAAAGCTAAGTATGGGTGAATCTTCATGAAATTGAGACCTCCAGAAGTAATTGCTGATTTAATATCCGGATCAGTTCAGTAACAGAAAGACTGAAATTAGTTATCCTTCTGTTTGATGTAGAGTTATACTTATATTGTCTGTGCCAATAAGTCTTTTATCCCAGGTACTGTATTTAGATGAAAAAAGCTGTGATATGTGTCAGGAACTCTGTGTTCTGGTTTTGTTGCTGCTTACATTGCCTTGGAAGTCACTTTTAGTCATGATGATAATAACTGCTAATATTTAAGGAGTAGTTAAAATGTACCAATCTTCTGTGCTGAGCTGAATGTTTTGCATATTTATCCCATTTAATCCTACCACAAACCTAGAGCTTAGTGCAGTCCTTATCCCCATTCTACACTTGAAGAGAATCAAGCTTGAGGAGGCTAAGTAACCTTCCCAAGGTCACATAGTGAAGAACTTGCCAATCTGGAACTGGAACACAGGTCTTTCTGACTCCAGAGCACAAGCATTCAACTACTACACTCCTTACTTAGAAAACGAGGACATTGGACTAGATGCCCCTTAGGGGTCCTCTTTCATAGTTTTATAATTTATAATATAATTTTATATTATAATCTTGTATTTTCAATGTATATCTGATCTAAATTATGTCACCACTGAACAGTAAGAAAATGGGAACATTTTTCAACCGTCAAGGCTCATAATAATTTTAGAGCTATTTATGAACACATCTAAGAAATTAATTTGGCATCTCTGATTTAATACTATTAACTCTGTTATCGGAGCCCAGCTACTTCAATGCTGTAATCAGCATAAATAGTGCATAGAGTACAGAGCACCATTTAAAACCAGATTTGTGATTTGAATTTCAGTCAATTTCTTGAAATTAAGTGGATCTGAAATTCCATTCTGATAACAACAGGAAAGCCATTTTAATAGTGTCCGTGGAGAATAATTTAGTTAAATACTTGTCTGTTGCTTAAAATGAAACAGAAAAGGCCGTCTGTTAGAAGCCATTCTGTTCATTGGGGCGTTTTCCTGGTTTGCTGCCCTTGGTATTTACTTGGGGTCGTTTACATGAAAATAGGAACTTTATTGCTTCTTCAAATATTACCAACTCTTATTTCCCATCCTGATTAAATAAATATCAGTCTCTGGTACAGAAGCTAACATTGCACTCACTGGATTCACTAGAGCCTTTCCTAACTAGAAGCGCAGACTCACTGTTATCCGGAACTGTTGTGTTGTGAGTTAGAGCCCTTACCAGCTGAAAATGGGGTCCGTCTCTTACTAGCAGTTAATTTGGCCTCGCAGCCCAAAGTCCCAGAATCAAGTCCACCCAGGGAAATACTTCAGAACACAGATGATCTTAAAAACTGATATATAGTAATATCATTAGGCCAAAGTACTGTAGATTAAAACTTGACCTGATTTACTCGTTTGGTGGGGGTGGGGGAAGACCTTTCAACTCAACAGTATGTGTTTTAGTTGAAATTAAAACTACTTTCCCAGTAAGAAGTAAATCAGTGTGGTTCTTTATTCTGAGAACTATTTCCTTGGTGTACTTTGTTCACACACATGCCAAAGATTTAGCTCCTGCTCCCACTGACTTCACAGGTCAGCGGAGGAGTCCAACATGTTAACATTTTTAGTTTCCCCAAAGTGGGAGAAGTACCACCGTTGGGAGGGGGGGTCTTTGTGCATCCGTCTGTCTGCAGGAGCATGCTACGTGATTCCCCAAAAGGCAGGGTCTCCTAAAGTCGGTTTATCCATAATAACAGTTAATGCTCAAGAGCCGTATCGCACGTGATTCTGTGCATTCGTTCATCTAATCATGGGGTAACTATTGCTATGGTTCCCGCCTTTCATACGGGGGAAGCAAGGCAAAACAAAAGTCAAGTAACTTACCCCAGGTTACCCAGGCAGGAAGCTGTGCAGGCAGGGTTGGAACTGGGTGATTTACCTTTATCACCAAATTCCTGACCCGAGGCTATACACCCATCTAATGAGCCAGTGGAACATTTATTCTCCTGAATTTTAAAACAGCTGAAAATGTGGATCATTTATATTGATAAAGAGCTTTAAGAACCCTAAAAGACTGTAAAATTAGCCACATTAAACCATTTAGGTACAGTCATATGTAGTAATTCTGGGTACATGCCAATCTGTTATTCTAAATAAAAATTTCAGGAGTGTTTTTACTGCATCTTAAGCAACTATATTTTTACCCACAATACCTAAACATACATACTTTGCTCCAGAACAAACCATACACAATTTTCCTTCTTCAGAAACATTTGGGGTGTTTGGTAGGCACAATCGGTTAATTTCTAAGTTTATCTCAACCTGTTTCTTCATCTCTACCATCCCCTCCAGTTCTGAAGCAAAGATAATTCTACACTGATGTCCTGGTGTTTAACTAGACACATATTGTTTCAGTCAAAAATGGGCCATCGTAAGCTAAGGTGTGTGAGATGAAAGGGGTTCACATCACTTTACAATATGAAATCCCTTCTGTCTCTGTTCAGATTAGTCCGTCTTTTTCCCTCTTTAACCTGTCCTACGATTTTTCGGATAGACTTGACTTTTTAGAACAGTTTTGGGTTAACAGAAAAATTGAGCATAAAGCACAAAGCTCTTGGGGCGCGTGGGTGGCTCAGTTGGTTAGACCACTGCCTTCAGCTCGGGTCGTGGTCCTGGGGTCCTGGGATCGAGTCCCATATCGGGCTTCCCCTGCTCTGCAGGGAGCCTGCTTCCCCTCTCCCTCTGCATCTCCCCCTGCTTGTGCTGTCTCTCTCTCTGCCAGATAAAAATCTTAAAATAAGAGATGATATCCTCTTCTTCAAAAAAACAACAACAAAAACCGCAGAGTTCTTGATTCTATCTTCCACCACCACTGGCCTCACAGCTGCCCTTATTAGTGACATCTGCCTTGGTCTGCCCCCTTTGTCATAATTATGAACCAGTACTGTTATGTCATTAACAAAAGGCTGTGGTTTACATTAGAGCTCATTCTTCGCGTTACACGGTGTTCCGGGTTTTGATAAACGCGTCATGTTCTGTATCGCCCATGACAGTCATCACGAAGAATCCTTTCATGGCCTAAACATCCCCTCTGCTCCACCTGTTCACCTTCTCTCCCCTCCCGCCCCCGACAACCACTCACCTTGTCACTGTCTCTATACTTTGGCCTTTTCCAGAATGTCCTATAGTGGGAATCATATAGTAGGTACCCTTTTCCAGACCGACTTCTCTCATTTAGCAATGATATGCTTTTAAGCTTCTTTCTTCTATGTCTTTTGTGGCTTGACAGCTCTTTGTTTTTTGGGGGTTTTTAAAAAGATTTTGTTTATTTATTTGACAGACAGAGATCACAAGTAGGCAGACAGTCAGACGGGGGGGGGGGGGGGGGGGGTAAGGAAGCAGGCTCCCTTTCGAGCAGAGAGCCTGATGTGGGGCTCGATCCCAGGAACACAAGATCAAGGCCTGAACCGAAGGCAGAGGCTCAACGACTGAGCTCCCTAGGTGCCCCCAGCTCTTTGTTTTTAATCACTGAGTACTGATCCCTCGTATGGGTATACCACATCCATTTACCTTGGAAGGCCACCTTGGTTGCCTCTAGGTTTTGCAGTTATGAGTAGAGCTGCTATAAACATTTGTATGCAGGTTTTCGTCTTAAGATTTTTTCCTCCGGCTCCAAACTCTCTTAAAATTATCTTCTGAATTGTGTTCAGTGAAGAAGAATCAATAGGAACTTGCATTAAACCCCGATAATTTTTTAAAGCAAAATTGCAATTTTTGTCTTATCTTTCAGAGTTTTCTACAATAAAAGCCTAAGAGATTAGATAGGCCTTGATATTGAGGCACACTTTTAGGAAGATGGAGTTCTGCGAATTATTTTGCTCTTCAGTAGAACAACGTGGCTGCTTATTTCCTTTACTGTGACAGCTTTACAGACCTAGTTAAAATTAAAAATCTAAAAACATATATTAGTAATATGTGAGGAGTTGTAAGAGATGTCTGTTTAATCTGAGCATACTCATTTAGTGCTGCCTTTTACGTTACTGCCTGGGTTTTCCAGCTAACTCTGTGCTCAGAGACCATCTTCATTATTTTTTTAAAGATTTTATTTTTATTTATTTCACAGAAATCACAAGTAGGCAGAGAGGCAGGCAGAGAGAGAAGGGGAAGGCAGGCTCCCTGCTGAGCAGAGAGCCCGATGTGGGGCTTGATCCCAGGACCCTGAGATCATGACCTGAGCTGAAGGCAGAGGCTTTAACCCACTGAGCCACCCAGGCGGCTCAGGTCCATCTTCATTTTTGAAAGGACTTCTGGGGGGGAAGCATTAGTTCTGAGATCCAAAGATCCAGAATTCGATGGCCCCTAAGGTGTTCCCCCACAGAACACAGAACCTTCCTTCTGTCACCCCTCATGTCACACTGTACATGCACCTGGGTCATTAAGCCCCATGCCCCTGGGAGGGCAGGAATTCTGTATATTAAATCCCCAGGGTCTCCCATAGCATAGCTGCCTTTTGAAGTGGTTTTGATGGTTCAAAAAAAATTCCATGGTTCTAAATGCTTGTAGAGTCTAGTTCAGTAAAAACCTCAAAAACACATTGACCTCTTTCTCTAAAATTTGAAAAACAAGTAAGTTGATGGAGATATTTGCTTTGGGTTTTTTCATTTGTTTTCCCATAAGTATAATGCCAGTGTCCCAACGATTTCCCTGGTTTTCTGTGTTCCCAAAAATGTAAGAGAGTATTCAAAAACTTGGCCATCCTGCACTCTTTTTGCAGTTTCTAAAGGCCATCACTGAAAGGGAGAGAAAATGATGGGAAACTAGATAAGAGGGTAAATGTAATTTTGCAGTTTTGTATTTTGGGAAGGTGACTTGTTCCTCAATCAGTTGGGATTAGCTTGCCTCTTTTATTTATTTTTTTTTTATTATTTTTTTATTATTTTTTTAAATGGAGTACTATTTTCTGTGCTTTTTTTAAAAATAATTTTGATTTTATTTATTTATTTAACAGACAGAGAGAGATCACAGGTAGGCAGAGAGGCAGGCAGAGAGAAAGAGAGAGAGGAGGAAGCAGGCTCCCCGCTGAGCAGAGAGCCCTATGTGGGGCTCAATCCCAGGACCCTGGGATCATGACCTGAGCCGAAGGCAGCGGCTTTAACCCACTGAGCCAGCCAGGCGCCCCTCGCTTGCCTCTTTTAAATAATGTGTCCACAGGACTGAACTTCACAAAGCAATAAAGAGATTGCTTTGGCCTTTCGGTGTTCTCTTTGGTATAAGTAACTCCCACTTCAAAGATTCTAAGTGGTTGGTGAAAGACCCGATGAGGTTCCAGTCCTTTTTGCCTCACCAGACTTACACACATGCCCATGCCCCAGCCCTGAATTTTGCCTCGGGGTATAATTCTCACTAACACACGGTGGTCAGTCACTTCTCTAATTAGATATACCATTATGAAACCTGTGCTACTGTACGAGGCGGGCCATTATATTCAATTTAATACTCTGTAAAATCTGATTTTCTCTAATCCCGTAGTTGAGGATTAGTATTGTTCACAGGTGTCTGTACTCAAGGAAATTTGTCTTTTAAAAAAAAAGAAAGAAAACAGATACCGTTTTCAACTACAGTCAGGTAGAAATCTGCCTTCCCCATCCAAGACAGGAATTATTTTACAATCATTTTTAAGTCAGGAATAAGCAGCTCTTCTGGCAGATTTATTGGGGAATCTTTATTTCCCAAAGGGCTTAGAGAGTTCAGATGCCACAGTTCAGTGTTCTTGTTGAGTCTGTTCCCCTGCGCCTGTCTCATTTTTAAACTTCCGGTCGGGAGGCAATTCTAAAGTTGAATTTTCAGATATATAGACTTCCAAATAATTGTGCCTTGGTTGAAGTGTGAAGACTGTCTTTTTTCCTTGCTTGCAAGGAAACAAATTAATGTCGGAGAACGGATTAGAAAGCTTGGAAAACAGATTTTACAATAAGATGGGAACGTTAAAAAGCCTCTTTGATCTTAGACTCCTGTACTACCCTCACTAGTCCCCACCCCTGAAAGATATCGTGAGCCTCCTCTGTCTTTAATTCCCACTTGTCTAAAGGCACGTTTGGTTCCTTCTGCAACTCCTGTCTATGAGGAATTGTCGTTCCCAGAAATCATTCCAGGGACTACTACTTGGGAACCAGGCTGGGAAAAAAAAATACACTGTAAACAACTGTTTTTTTGTAAGTCTCCATTGGCTCAAGTTTCAGAGAAGAATCAACTATTTCCCTTTCGCTCCCTCCCAAGTACTGCACGGGCCAGGTCAGGTGTAAGCCCACCGATGTGAAAGTGTGCTAAAATGACGATATACACAAAGAAGTAGCATTGCTGGCTGTCTACTGCTGAGCTGGGCTCACAGGGACCTGTGCTTTTGCTTTGCGAGTGTTTTCCCGGGGACTCAACAGTTCTAATCCTTTCATCCCATATTGTCTTCATAACCCACATTCTCTGAATTTTGTGTGTGTGTGTGTTTCTGTTCCTCTTGTTACTGGCTCTTTTCCCATGTAACACCCTCAGTACTCCACAGCACCGGATTTCACGGGCCGCCTCTGTCTCTAATTCCCACTTTGTCTTACGCTCTCTTTCTAAACGTACTGAGTCCATTGTCATCGGCCCAGATGCGTGGCTCTGCCGAATGTTCATTGTTGCAACCGCCATTTCCCTGCTGGGCCAGCTTGCAGCTCGGAGAGGGTTCCGTTGTGCTCACTGATTTGTTTTTACCTCTGCTCTCTTTTGCTAGTGGGAGGTCGTACTTTGGAAAGCAGCTCAGTGACAGCATCCATCCTCGGAATAAGAGTAACAGCTGAAATCTGTTGGTGCTCACTACATGCGAGGCACTGAACTATGTAGTCCTCACGGCTCTCCAAAGTAGATGCCGTATTAACACACCCCTTTTACAGATGAAACAACTAAGACATAGAGGTTAAATACCGTGACGCACAGGGAAGGCAAGATAGGAATCCAAACATGCCCTTCTGTGCTCCCGTTTGCTGTAGAGCAGTACCTTCTGGAGGAAGGAGCTTGGCAGTGGGTCCCTCCATAAATTCAAGATGCCCGCATGCACATAAACGCACACACACACACACACACACACACACTGCAGTTGTACTTACAAGCGATGGATTAAACAAGTTGGTGTGTTTTTTCACATGTTTACACTTGGCTTTTTAACCAAAATATTATACATTTTTAAAACTTCACATTTTATTATTACAGAAGCAATACCTATTCATTGTTATCTCGTTTTAAAAATAGAGCCACAGAGAGGAGAAATAAAAGCAATTGTAATTTTGTCACACAGAGATGGTAAACCCCTCTCTGTTAACCCCTTGTTCGTAGGTAAGCCTCCAGACTGATTCGTCATGCGTTCATAGGCATCCCTCTCCTAGAAAGAAACAGAAATATTCATTACTGTATGTTTATTCCAATATATATTCATCTTCAGTATTATTCACAGTGGTTGAACAATATTCTAATTCATAACTGAACCAAACTTATGTAACTAGTTCCCCTTATTGGTCATTCCCCTTCTTAGGTCATTTGGAATCTTTTCAAATTATAACCAACACTGTGGGCAACATCCTTAGACCTGAATCATTTGCAGCTGGTCTGATTATTTCCTTAGAATGAGCCACTAAATGTAGCTTGGCTAGGCCAAAAGTATACCCATCTTGAAACTCTGGGGTTAAGTTGCCAAATTGCCTTCCCAAAAAATTGTTCCAGTTTACACTTCCAGAAGCAGTACACAAAAATGTGTTGATGTTTGCTTGTCCCATCTCTCAAGGGGATGTACTTAATATCCTGGATGTGCTCCTCATTGAGGGAGAACTGGGGGACTTTTATGAGAAACCATACATCTTCAGCGTGACCCCTGGGCTTATCAGCTCTGTCCGATCAACATCTATTCTAGATTTAACTCCAGAACCTATCTTTATGACCTGAACTCTTTATGTGAAGTATGCTTTATACTTTCACAGCCCCTGAGAAACTATGAAAGATTAAGTAATTCTTGTTATTTCCTCTGAAGACCAAGAGCTGTAACTAAGTGCTAACTAAGGAGTTTTGGAGATCGCTTGTCAAGTGGAGGATAGTGTGATTTGATAAATTAACTGCTCTCTGAATTAATGTAGGACGCAGTACAACGGAGTTTTCGTGCATAGCAGCGGAAAACAGTTCTGACAGTGACTTTCAATCAAAAATCAACTATTTTAAGTGCAGAAGTTTTCAAACTGTGGTAGCAGCAGCAGCAGCATCATTTATTTATTATAAATGCAAACTCTTTGGCCCTACCTCACTTACTGTCTTAGTTTGTTCAGGCTGCTGTAATAAAAATACCACATTACAGGCAGAAATTTGTTTCTCGGGGTTCTGAAGGCTGAGAAATCCCAAGGTCAAGGTGCTGGTAGATTTGGTGCTGGGTGATGGCCCTCTTCCTGGCTCATTTACAACCTTCACTGTACGCTCTCACAGTGCAAGAGGCCTCTCTTATAAGCCCACTAACACCATTCAGAGCTCTATTCTTACAACCCGAACATCTCCCAGAGGCCCCACCTGCTCATATATTGGGGATTAGGACTCAACATTAGAAGTCTGGGGGAATCACAGACATTCAGTTCATGGCACCTACTGAATCAGAAACTCTAGGTGTGGAGCCCAGGATCTCGTTATTTAACAAGCCTTCCATGGGATTCCAGCACTCAAAAAAGCTTGAGAAGCACTGCCTTGGTCCGCTGGGCATTCCTGTTAGGTCTGCTGTGTAGACAGGCTGCCCTGGTAGAAGCGTTCGGCCAGGGGGTAGAGATGGAGGGCATCGCCGTGCGCTGGGCTAGACCCGGCCAGAGCGTGTGAGTTACACTTGGCAGGGCAGGAGCCGAGTCTGTGCCCAAGGAATCGTTGGAGTGGCTGCCTGCCCACCGTCTGCTCTGGTCACATGGTCTGAGCAAGGCTCTGTTTTCACCCAGTCCTCACGTTGCATCCTCATGACCAGAAAAGCCCTTGAGAGGTCCTTGAGCCCCATTTCCCAGCCAAATGAGACTTACCCCTAAGTCATTAGTGACAAATGAGAGTCCACACTATTTTTAAAGATGCCCAGAGGGAAAAACTTCCAGCTGTCCCTAATAATCCTCCTGCCCTCCCAAGAATTCTTTCCTTCTCATCTGCATGCTTACAATTTGAACCGGTTTCCTAGTAGAAAAATGAACACCCAGCCCTTCCCTCCTTGAGCTGACAAATCACAGAGGTCTCTGAAGCTTTCCCATCCCATAGGAATCTCTTGGCCTATCTCCAATCATGTTTGTGGTTCTCTGAGTTCTTCTAAGGCTTTCATGCACAGCGCTGGGCACCAGGGCTCTCTGGAAAGTCTGCTGAGCTCTTCATGCGTTGAGAGGCTGGTACTGTGGTTCTTTCTTATAAAGCTGGCTTTGTGCTCATTACCGTACATTAATTCATTTGCTTCTTCACTTAATAATCACAGACTTCAGCAGCTGTTAGATTGAACCCTGTGGAATTGCTGATATGTAGCTGTTTTTTTTTTTTTTTTGATCCATAAAAATGGCCATGTCATAGGGTTCAATCCAAGACCAGGTGCCAGTCGTCATGGGGGAGACAAGAAACAAATCAAGAAAGGGGTGGGCTATCCTCAAGGAACCCCCCCCCCCCCCGAGTTAGGGAAACAAACAATCCCAAGACCAGGACAGTTAACCCCAAGGGAGAGCAGCAGAGGTTCCCAGGTCAGGCCTGGGGAGCAAGAGACAGCCATTGTGTCCGGTTGGAGGGGGCACATGAGGTTTTCCCAGAAAATGAATCCGAAACTGAGTTCCAAAGTGAATTTCACATGGCTGATCTGTGGTCTGCTCTCTACCTCTTATAATCTCTACAATGTATAACTAGTTTTGCTGAATACGAAATATGATACTCCTGGTTTTATACATTTTTTTACATCACTTGAAAGTCACTTACGGCTACCAAACATAATTGTTTGATCTTATTTTAATTTACTTGCTGAAACTGAATACAATAATTAAGCTTTGAAACGAACTAAAGAAAATATTATATGGCAAAATTAATAGTTATGACTCAGCACTTGAATATCTAACTAGAAAGCATTCTCAGGGTAGCCATGTGTGGGTTAAAAATGTAAGTTAGAAGGCAATAGACCATCCGGAGATGTATTCCCCAGTCTGTGTTTAAAATACATTGGAAATGAGCAGAGTATTGTAAGAATGAAGGGTCGATGACATCCTCCCCATGGGCTGCCCCACTCTCTTTCCTCTTTGTACTGGTTGCGGGCACAAATGATTCTCATTAGGAACATAAACATCACTCCAGACTCAATCGCAACATTACAGCTCACAACTGAAGTGCTCCCTGTCGTAAACCTCTTTGCTCTCACTCACAGTTATGAAAGTCATGCTCTGAGACCAGAGCATCCCTGCAGCTCAAAAGGGTATTCTCATACTGTTGGTTCTGCATTAGAAAATGAGAAACTGTTTCTTTCCGGTGCATGCTAGAAGGATAAAACAAAAGCACTAATGGCAATTTCCGACTTGATACAAAGATTCTAAGCAATTCATAATTTATAAAAAGGAAAAGACAAAAGATGGTATTGCTTTCCTGGGTGAATCCAAAAAATCCCTCTTTTAAAAAAAAAAATGTTGTAGAAGTGTTCAATTACTTTACCTGTTAAGAACGGTATCTCGGGTGCCCACCTGCAGATACAAGGGATATGGAATCCTTAGTCTGTGTAAAGCTTACAGAGAAACCCAAGCGCTAAATGTAAAGCTGGCTTTGCTGTTAAGATTCAGAAGTTGACTTTTAGTTTAGGTTTCAGAAATGTAGCATCCCTATATAACTAAATATTGTTTCTCTTGGAGCAGTGAAAGGATGACAATCTTATTTGGGGGAATTGTGAACAAAATACAATTGACTCTCACTATAATGCTTTTCTAGCAGGAGAGCAAGATGCTCTAAAGGTTAAGTTAATTTGGGGCATCCTGGGAGTATTCAGCTGCTAAGGTATCTGGAGGTCCTCATTACAAATCAGTCTCTCCTGTAAAGCTGGCACTGAAGGTGGGGGGCGGGGCAGAATTTGAGGACTGGGGGAAGCCTCTAAAATTCCATAGAGTGTGGCATAGGGGGAAAAAAATGGAAAGAAAAGAGAACCATAGCATAAGGTTTGCTCTGAGCATTTTACTGAAGAAGAGAATTCTGTTTATACAAATAAATAAAGCTCGAATGTTTTAACGTATGTACATATATGGGAGTATTAACTATTCAGAATCCCAGCAGAGCTTGCAGATAGATCATAGTGACCAGCATTGCCCAAGAGCAATTGCTTTGTAACTTGACCAGTGATGTCCAGCCTAGCTGCCTCTGTCCCTGGGAAGGAGAAGAAAACCGTAATTGCAACACGTAAGAGCAAGTGCAGACAATAGGATGTGGGCTGCCTATGATTGGACTGAAGCCCTTGCTCACTTTTTGATATCTGTAGAGCCTTCATAAAATGAAGTGGGTGCTTTATTGGATTTCTTGCCCCCCCCCCCGAATTATTCCCCCTGAAGACTCAGTGTATTTGCTTTCTTTCTATGTGTTTTCATCTTTGGTTAAAATAACATATGAAAAGACCTCTTTGAAAACTCTGTCCACCAACAGAAAATCCCCTGAAAGAGGTCGGATTTTTATCTCTTATAGAATTATAAATGCCTTAAAGAAGGAGCAAGTCATTGAAGGCCCGCCGAGTGCCTCTGTGGCCAGGCCCTCATCTTCTTGTCAAGGCGCTGAGCCGAGGGAGGTGCGGTGTGGACTCCCGACTGGGATGTGTGTACCCCCCCACATCCCCCGCAGCCAGGCACAGCCCACAGCACGGGCTGCGCCGGGATGGCCTCCAGTTAGGAAAGCAGGGATCCTGGGCACCCACAAAAGAAAAAAAAATGACTGTCTTTTAGATTTTCTTCTTTGTTCAGCATCGCTGAACATACGATGTAGAATCTTCCTATCGGGACAGAAGTCACCACTGATGCCCTCCTTCCAGCGGAAGAGCCCGCGTCCCCGCCGCCCTGTGCATCTGTCGCGCAAATCACCGCGCTCTTTCCTCTGCGGCCACCACTGTCCTCAGGCTGCTCTTCATAAAATCAGCAACGCGTTTTTCCCGTTGCAAACGTCAGGGATTTCACGCAGAAGACCCCATAAAAATAGCAGCCCCTCCGTGTGCCAGCCCCTGTGCTGGGCTTTTCCTCGGTGGGTGCCTGCGGCCGCGGGTGCCACTCGCACCTTCTACGACAACTGCCCTCAGGGTCTGCTGTTCCGCGCTCAGCCTCCTGCCCGCTCTATTTCAGCCGCTCGGGCAGGGGCCTCTTCGCGCTCTTCTTGATGTTCACTCCTTGAGCCACCTCATCTGCTCCCATGTCCTCAGGCACCCCCTCGATGCGGATGGGGTTCTAGATCAGATGCTCTTTTCTCAATTCCCCTGATCGCCCCCCTGATTATCAAACTGAGCACGCAAGCGAGGGTTTCCTGCAAAAGCCTGTTCCCTGTAGTACCCGCTTATCTCAGCAAATGGCTCCTTCATCTGTGACATCCTCTCGCTCTCGTGGCTTCCATGGCACATGGGTAGCAGAGCTGCTCGAGTCCTCATCTCTTCCATGACTGTGGCTTCCGCTCCAGCTCTGGTGCTTAGGGGTCTCGCGGTTGAGCTCGCACCTCCGGTTCCTGCCTCCAGGCCTCCAGCCTCAGCTGCTCCAGGGCATCCAATCACCAACCTTGTCTTTCTGCCACCCACCCCTTCCTTAAACACTTCCAGGGCATTCTGGCTTGGCAGAGTAAGTCACAAGCTTCCAAACCTACTGCACCAGCTCATTTCCACCAATTACCCAAACCCACCCTATTATTTCTCATTTCATGTGCATGTGGATTCTTCTGCCAGAACGTCCTCTTTGGGTACCCAGGAAATCCCTGTCCATCCTTTAAAAGCCAGCCCAGTCAGCCCCAGCAGGCAAATGGTGCTTGTTGAATGAGTAATGAAGACTTGCCCTGCTCTCCCCTGCAAAGTGAGCCTCTCTTTGCTCAGTACTCTGGAAGCCCCACATGCGTGTCACTGGTGCGTTTATCAGCGTTTGTTTTGCAGCTTCTCTGTGGTGTGTACCTCCTGTGCTGCCTCTTCCTCGCCCTGTCCCGCACAGACATCTTTCCCAACCCTCTCTCCCTCTGAGCCCAGGCACAAGGCTCCGAGTCTGCTCAACACAGCGCTTGGGACAGCCACTTTCTGCAGACTGTCATTTGCACACAATTTGAGGTCTGACATGCCCTGAAGTAGACTCAGAGTTTTCCCAGCACAGTGGGCTGCCCACGATAACCACTCGGCTGCCGAATGGATAACAAATGGTTTTGCTTTTTCCTTTTTGGGGGTTTTTCTTAATGCTAAATGTTGATATTTTCATCTTATGTTAGCTATATGTTACTTCACGGTATGGCTAGATCTGTCTGATAGAATGTATTCATGGCAAGAAACGAGCGCGGTAATTTGTTGAAATCCACTGTTATCTTTGCAAAGAATTCCTCACACATTCAGCTCACCCAGCCACTGTCCATGCCAGCCGTGGCTCTCTCCCTGTGCAGAGCTCAGCCCATGATTTTGCCTTAAAATCTATACACTGAATGTTATTTCTTCTAGCTTTACCTTTGATTTATCTTGCACACTTTTTAAAAAAGACTTTATTTATTTATTTATTTATTTATTTATTTATTTATTTGAGAGGGAGGAGGGAGAGGAGGTTGGGGGGCAGAAGAAGGAGATGCAGACTCCCTGCTGAGCGGGGTGGGGGGAGGGGGCGTGGCAGCTGGAGCCCGGGACTCGACTCCGATATCATGACCTGAGCTGAAGGCAGATAATGGCTCAACTGACGGAGCCACCCTGGCACCCCTATCTTGTACACTTTTAAGAATTGTTTGGATAAAGCATTAAAAAGATAAAAGTGTCTAAATTTCTTTGGCAGGGGGCCTAGGTGGCTCAGTCTATTAAGTGTCTGCCTCCGGCTCAGGTCCAGGTCCTGGGATGGAGCCCCACTTCGAGCTGTCTGTTCAGTGGGGAGTCTGCTTCTCTCTCTGTGACACCCCCTGCACCGCCTATGCTCTTTCTCTCACACAAAAATAAATAAATAAAATCTTTAAATCTCTGGCAACCGCAAAAGAAAACTAGCAAGTTCGAATAATTTTAAAACTAGTTAAAAAGCAACTCAGGAGAAAGGCTTTTTTTCTATACTATATGAAACTTTTAATAAATACTAAATAGTAACATTCTTACTGATCCGTCATCTCTATCTTTGAAACAAGTGGAGTGGCTATCCAAAAGATGCATCAAAACAATCAGAGGAGAATGTGAAACCCCTTTTCCATGGCTCAAGTGAAAGATGTAACATTGTTTTTAAGCTCAGTGAGTTCCATTCACACTGTCCAACTAAAAGGCTTCTTTAATTCTGGTCACATTTCGGAATTTAAAAATGGAAAATTGGGTAATATTTTCTCCCAGTTCCCTTACTGTCCGTAAGACAGGTGGTTGGGGAACGCCCACAGTGGAAGGTTCTGGTGCGTCAGGCAGGAGGCTGTGTGGCACCATGAATGGTGATGAGGGGACAGGAAGGGAGAGATGGGGTCTGAAGAACCCTCAGCCACTCCTGCAAGAGAGGCTGTGCTCTATCGCGTTTACCTGTAAAGCCTGTTCTCCCTCTACCTTCTCAGGACTTTGTGCTGTCGGTGAATTATTGAAATGGTTTCCTTACCTTCTTATGTATTTTCTCTCCTCTTTTGTTCCCACCTGTCTTCTCTGGAAAATCCATCAGGCTAACTGTCAGGTAGGTTCTTTTTGATGTTTAATGTGCTTATTAAGAGGAACCATAGTGGGGAATCAAGTACCCAGACTATTGGAGACCCGTGATGAATGATCAAACTAAACAGAAAAGGTACATCCTAAATTGTGGAGAAAGTTTGTGCACATGCATAAAACTCCCAGAGCTGCAGACTAGCGGCACATGAAGCCGGCCTGAGCATCTGTCCTAAGAACTTAGCCTGAGGAAATCTAGCGGCTCTAAATGACGAAGGAGGTTACCTGGACTGTCTGGTTTTTGCTGTGGCTCAAAATACGGACAGTTCCGGAGGGCTTCGCTGTGGTAGGGGAGTATTCTGTCCTGCAGTGACCAGTGACACAGCGACAAATTCATCCGCTCTTCAGGATTTGGCCAGGTTCAAGAAAAATTCACAATGAGGTGCTTAAATCCCTCTTCTAATGACACGATTCAGACCTACATCGTGCCTTGGAGAAAAAGTGACTCTGGGAGAAAGGGGGAGTGGTGGCACTTGTTTTGTTAATGCTAAACTCACCCTTGGAGTTAACTCTGACACGGTTTAACTCCAGTCAAAAAACGGTTGCTGGAAATCGCAGTGGGAGACAGGGCTGTTCGTTGATCCCTTTGGTGTCAGGGAAAAAGTTTTCCTTCACCCACGGGAAGTGGCAGAACAAGCTCTTTTTAGATTCTCAAGTGCAAGACACACGCTTTAGAAGCCCAAACCGTGGCTCAGCCTAAGAGAAGAGAGACATACATTTAAATTAGTGTGTTTGTTGTGTGTTTGATGTGTGTGCGTGCGTGTGTGTGTGTGTGTGTGTTGTTAAGTTGGGCTCATTTTTATCTTTTAAGAGGAGAAATTATGTGCTTCAGTTGCCATGCAACACAAACTGCTCTAACAGCTTTCTAATTTTAATTTCAGAAGTCCACAGAGCAAATGAAGAAGGTCCCCACTATTATTCTTTCGGTCTCTTATAAAGGAGTCAAATTTATTGATGCAACAAATAAGGTGAGTACCACCCCCCTCTTTGGTTTGTCACGCCAGATACAGTCCTGGGCATATGATCTAAAATACTTTGCTCCCATCATGCCCAGCATTTCCCATTTTATTCATGTCCTGCCCCCCACCTTTCTGCTCCCTGAATGCATCTGTAGGTGTGTGAGCACACACACACACACACACACACACACTCATACATATACACAGAAGGGCACGTTGCATCTGGGGATTTCATCTAAGATTCCTATACATGTTTTGCTTTTTCTGTGTGCTTCTCTAATAGACTGTGGCCATTTAGTATCTGGCCCTTTGGATCTGGAGAACATTACAACAGAAAAAAAAAAAAAAAGTCACGTATGTAATGAAAATGTAGCATTGTCATCGTTCCGCCATCAGAGGAAAATATTACTGGCCAAAGGACCAGGACATTTGTCTTCCATTTCTCTAGCGACATCTATATCCTTTCTTTGGATTCAGTGAACACCTGACGCAAGGAACACATTCTCTGCCTTTTGTATCTTCTAATTGCGTTTATTCTCAGCTATTGAGACAGAGGAGAGGATTTTGACTGTATTTTCTTAAGAGACACAATCAGAAAAAAAAGCTCAAGGCATGCTGTGACTTTGCACTCACAGTGGAAACAGTTCATGAGCTCTGAGGTCAAGTGCGAAGAGCCAGGCTGCATTTTACTTAAGTGTTTAGAGTCCCTTTCTTGGTGACGATGACAGAGCACCAGGGCTAGACTAGAACGCGTGGGTGTGACTACGGTCACTCTCCATAAACAACCAAATCTGACCAGTTCCTCCTCACAGAACCCCCCGATGTCCACGTGTTTTATTCCTGTATCCTCCCAACTGACAAACTGTAGAAAGGTCCCCGTTGGTGAGTACCATTTATTTTCTGGACCCCCTACGGGGTTCCCCTAATTGTACTCACTCTAGTTTGGAGAAAAGGACTCAAAGTCATGGAAGAGGTGGACTAAACAATAGTTAACTTAGGGCCAGGGCAACTGGATTTAGACACCGAGGTGGGGGGGTCCCACGGGCGGTGAATCCTGGGTGGCTATAATAACCTGAGCATTGGAATCTGCCAGTTCTGGGGTTTCCTGGTGTGTCCGACAAAACAGGGAAGATAGCTGTGTCAGCATTCAGACAAGCCCAGCCTCCTGGGCCTACTTAGAACAACCTCCCAGTTTTAGCAATGGTTCTGAAACCTGGACGGAAAGCTTACAGCCCAGCACGATAGGGCAGGCTGATCTTTCCAAAGCACGGAGTCGGATGCCTTGTGGGAAATGATAGTTTCAACTGTTGTGTGATCACACTGTGGAGATCGTCATCAGGAAAATCCCAACTGATTTGCTTTCTTTATTAGTTGGAAGCAACTTTTAGTGACTGGTGCACAAACTTTATCCTTAAATTATAGTCAGTTGGTTTTTAAAGTTCCAGAACATTATGGAATTCTCATTGACAACACCATTACTGTCACTGTTTCTAAGGTTCAAGAAAGGCTTTGGCATCTGGGTGTTTTCCCTAACCTGGAGCAACTCTCTCCTTCCATTTGCATTTGAAAACCATGAATAGCAATATATTTTTAGTATCAAGAGTTTGACACTTCCTTAGATTAACCACCTCAGGAGTCTTAGAGTCTAACAATTTCTAAACAAGTGGTATTTGCCCTGAAAAGTGCCCAGAGTCTTAAGGCCGTCATTCTGTGGAGCTGGTGCTGTGACCTGCTGGGCCTGTATTAGCAGCAGCTTCTTGAATCTGCTCTCCCTGTCTTGCTGCATTTGGCTTGTGGACACATCAAGGGCTACAGAACCTGATCCTCCCATACCTTGAGGAGACATTTCTGCTTTAGTTGCCAATAATGAGATGAGTTTTCCACAAATGCCTGCTCACACGTGGCTGTTGTGTGGAAGTGTGAGCACTGACCAATACACAGAAGATAGTCCTGTGTGACTAGAAACACTAAAGAGGTCAGCATAGCGCTCGAGGTCTTGGAGGTGGTCCCCAGCGTATTTGCAGAATCTAGAGGAAAGGCAAAATGCCTGTGTTGGTGGCAGGCAAAACCAGTCTCTCTCCAATGCCACGTGCCTGGTGGCTTTTTCAGGAATCGGGGGACATCGACTTCTACACTGACAAGTGTACAGTGTCCCCCTCCCAGTGTCTGCAGTGTGGCCGAACTAGCCCGATAGAACAGTGGAGAGGGAGAGAGTGGGTGACTCAGGGCCACAGTGTGGCCGTTGGTGTGTGAGAAGCCAAGGCAGAGAGATCGGATTAGAGCAGCAGAAGAAAGAAAGAGTGCTGGGCTGCACGGGTGGGAGTTGAGTGCAGAAGGCCGAGAAGCACCACCACCAGCCAGGGCTGAAGGACCGGTTCTGAAAGGCCTCGAGGCTGCATTGTTGAAGGGCCGTTCTCCGGCTGTGTTGTGAGGGGAGCTGCGCTCCGACAGCCCGGCCCCGGCAGTGCCCGCTGAGCCCCGCTAGGCTGCCCAGTTCTGGAGCAAAGGCCGACCTCGGATTAGCGCTCACTGTGGGAGAGGAGCGCAGCGCTGAACTCCAGAGGCCTGCTTTCTGTTTGCCCCCCGGGGACCCCTGCCCTGGGAGGCCTTGTCTTGGGGAGCCGCTTTGGTTGGAAGGACTTGAGAAGCACGCGGCTACTTGAAGCCTTCACAAGATGAAGGGCTAGAGGCCGCTAAGCCTGCAAGGAGGCAGAGCCAGGAGTCACACCTTCGTATTCATATTTGATGCTTTCACTGTGCTTTCTTCCTAAGCGGCCCTCTCCGGCTGCTGCAGGGCTCACTCTCTCCCTGCCTGCAGAGCTGGAGGTGCTTGTTCTACCAGACAGCGCAGGGACAGTAACAGAAGGCCTCAGGTCTCTGCTAAGTGACTGCCCTGCAGTCCTACAGCCAGCTGGTCATGGGGACGGGCTGAACCCTGACCCGACCTCCCCACCCCCTAACCGAACACGGCCGCTGTCCCTCCACCGCCACCGGCCAGTTTGCAGTATGCTGCTCCAACGGAACTGTGACCCCTGTTAGGCCAGAAAAGATGAGCCCTCCAGCAAAGCACTTCTCTCCTTTCAATCCAAGAAATCCAGGACTTCGGCTGCTCTGTGGGGAAGGGCTAGGTACCTAGACAGAAACTTAGAAACGTATTGCCTAGAACTTAGGAAACAAATCGAACCACTAGTCCTGATTTAAGAAGGGTGAACAGAAAGTAGTCTTGAATTCAAAATGGAACTTGGAATAGACCTAGTCCTAAAATGTTGTAGATAGGGCACTGCAGCTTTCTGGAGATCCACAGCCCAGAGAGAACTCTAGTGAGGCCTTCGGCCCAGAGGTCTCTGACAGTTTGGTTATAGCCTTGTATTCAAACCAGCAGCATCTTGCAAGAAGTGGCACAGCCCCACACCCAGTGTGTGGCAAAGAGTGACCTGCATTTTGCCTTCCCGCCCGCCCTGACCCCTTCCTCAGTCTTCCCATCCAGCTAAATTAGGAAGAGTGCAGCACTGGGGTTTGGTTTCTGTTTGTTTGCTTTTTGAATGCCAACTTCAAACAGGGCTTAGGCTGTTTTTTAAGCACAAAATAATTCAGAACATTTGCTTAAACAAGTGCTCGCTCTTTTTCTTCCTTTTTTTTTTTTTTTTTTTTTTAATAGCACATACTTCTCTTTCCAAAAAGCTCAGAGTCAAATTAAGAGCGCATTAAGCATGTGTGCTGTTCTCATCTGCATCAGCCTCCCCACGGGTCCTCTCCAGGAGGGTCCTCTCCAGCTGGGGCTGCTGCCTCTGTTTCGGGTACTTTCTCTGAAGTTCTCCCAGAGAAGGCCTGGCCTGAGGAGGGGGACTCAGGAGAAAGGCCCTGCCTGGCAGAGCCAGGAGTGAGGGAAGTGGGGAGAGGCTGACTCCTAGGTCACACACCCTTCTGAGAACCTTTCTATTAACTGGCTGGACCACACACTTGTCCTCTATACCCACAAGGCAGGCCCCGGTTTAGCTGTTTCTCAACATGATGAAAGGCAAAAGACAAGAAAAACAGTCTGTCCCTGTTGCAAGTACTGAGCTGCCAAACTTTCCGTCCCAAAGAAGGGGTGGCATGAGCCCCTCCTCCCTCTTTGATTAGAGCCTTTTAAAAGCTCTAGTCTCCTTAGAACATGCCTTGATATGGAGGCTGAGCAACAGAAGTGGAGTCTGTTTTAAACGAAGATGCATCACCTGTTCCTTATGTGGACATCCACTGTTCATTTACGGAGGAGCCACTAACTGATGCGTGGCAGATGGTAGAAAGAATGAGTTCCTCCTTGACATCTTCTCCAAGGAGGAAACCAACCGTCCAGTCTCCAGCTGTAGTGTCCTTGGTCTCGGACGCACCTTCCGCATGGAGAGCTGGCCTCGCTGTTCTGGGAAGATAGTGCAGAGGGAGGACAAGCTCTCAGGGCTTCATGACATTCCAGCCCCATGGGTGGATCAGAAAGTTCTGTTCCAAAGTGCCTCTTGACATAGGCTATCGATACGAACTGACTTAACTGCATACAACAGTTAAGATGATTACACATCAGTTATTCTTAACTGAATATAGAATACATTTGTTAGCCTGCCTTCCCTCTGGACCACAGCAAGAGAGGAGTAAAAGTTTCCGTAGGGGGAGGGGAGGCTGATTTGGAAACATGGAGCAACACAGAGGAGGGCAGCTAAAAGATAGCCCTGGGCTCCTGGGGGTAGAGAAGTGGGAGATTCCAGAAAATGAGGGGAAGGGCAGGAAAGACAGTAAGGATGTCTCGGTCCGTTTGGGCTGCTATAACAAATGACCAGACTGGGTGGCTTAAATAATAAGCATTTATTTCCTACAGTTCTGGAGGCTGGGAAGTCCAAGGTCAAGTCACCAGCAGATTCAATGTCTGATGAGAGCCCATAACCTGGCTCACAGACGGCATTTTCCTTCTGTGTCTTCACGTGGCAGAGAGCTAGCGAGGTCTCTCTTCTCTTGTAAGGGCATGAATCCATCATGAGGGCCACACCTTCAGGACCTGATCACCTCCCAAAGGCCCCACCTCCAAATACTACCACATCAGGGCTTAGGATCTCGGGATCCCTAAGATTTCAAGCTATGAATTTGGAGAGGACACAGACATACAGTCCGTAATAAAGAGAGCTCTCCAAAGATATCCTTTACCTACTTTACTGTTTTGCCCAGGGCCATGATGCTGCCACACGTCATTGAAGATCATTGACAAGTAGCATCTTGTGAATTGGCAAGACACAGGGAATTCAACGTACTAAAAATCACAGGGCATTTTTTTCACTGTAGTACTTTCCCCAGAAGTTGATCTTCAGTCTACCGTATGCTAGCAAAAGATCTCAGGAACACAAAATGCCAATTTAGTTTAAAAAAAAAAAAAAACTGGAGCCAATAATCTATTTCTGGTGACAGTGGATCATGGATAGGTGACCCCTAATCCACACTCCCCAAGGTAACGGCAGCCCCCCATTAAAATGACGGCGGAGGCTCTCAGCACTTGCTAACATCTTCTCTGTGAAGGCTGTAGATTCTGAAATTCATTTTAAGACTCACTAGTTCTTAATTTAGTTTTCTACTTGAAGAATTGCTACCTGAATGCCAGAAGAAGATCAAGACCTTCTAGTTGGAAACTGTGTCTTGCAATAGGATGTTACTTGTTTATGGAATTCTAGTTTCAAATTGAGTTATTTTTGATGGTGCACTGCCTATCATGTCAACATACAGGGCCACAGTGAAGAATGCCTTAATTTAATTTTCTTTTATGTGTTAATTCTGTAATTGCTTCCCGACCACACAGCTCCGTAGAGCAAGGGACATGAAGTACTTGTTGGGGGTGCTGGCAGGGAAGGACATTTTGTAAGCGTTTTTAGGCATTGATGGGTATACGTGGAACATTTTATGGCCAACAGGTTATTTAAGACTGTGCAATTAAGAAGTAATTAGCATAACTAACGTAGAAAAGGTTTTAGATCTCTGACAACTGCAAAAAATAACATACATGGGATACGATAAGATAAAAAAATGATTGCATAGTTCTGTGATTTTTTTTTTCTCTTTTTAAAAACATCTGTGTATCAAAAGAAATTTCTAGCAGGGTTTGCCGCCACCGCAATGCTCCTTGGTTATGTTGTGCTTCAGAGTAATGATACTTAAACCTTTCTTCATTTGCCTTCCACCAGTTGCTCCTAGATGCCCACTGGCAGGGAGATAGCATGAAGAAATGCTGGAGAGAAAAAAGTGAAATGCTATTAAACCAGGAAGTGGGGCTGAGCTCCATAGTCAGGCAGCTTTGCATTGGCGTCCTAGCTCTGCCACCTGCCCTGCATAAGGCACTTACCCCAGTACCATTTTCCCCACCTGTGAGATGATAAGAAGAGCCACAGCACCCACTCGTAGTTCGGCACGGTCGGTGGAGTTAGTAAGGTGTTGTCGTCAGGCCGGGCATCCAAGACCGGAAGGATGCAGAGCGGTTGTTCCCTCATCCCACCTCTTGTCCTCAGCCTCCCCAGAGTCTGCGAGAGCGAGCACCTTGAACTGCTGGTGGGGATGCAAACTGGGGCAGCCACTATGGAAAACAGTACGGAGGTTCCTCAAAAAGTTAAAAAAAGAACTACTGTCTGATCCACTAGTTCCACTACTGGGTACTTAGCGGAAGAAAACCAAAACACTAATTCAAAGGGATACATGCACCGCTATGTTTATTGCAGCCTTATTTACAGTAGCCAAGGTATGGAAACAACCTGAGAGTCTAAAGATAGGTGAATGGATAAAGTCTGCGTGTGCTACATGTGTACACATCCACGACGGGGTGTTGCACAGGCGTAAAAAGGATGAGATCTTGTCATTTGCAACAGCACAGAAGGACCTGGAGGGTATTATGCTAAGTGAAGTAAGATCAAAAAAGACAAATACCATAGGGTTTCACTCGTGTGGAACCTAAAAAATAAATGAATAAACAAAAAGCAGAATCAGACCTATAAATATGGAGAACAAACAGGTTTTCAGAGGGAAAGGGGGGTGGATGGGCAAAATGGGTGAAGGAGTGTGGAAGATACAGGCTTCCAGTTATGGAGTGAATAGGTCCTGGGAATAAAAGGCACATACAAGGGAATGTAGTCTGTGACACTGTAACGGCATTCCATGGTGACAGATGGCACCTATGCTTGCGGTGAGCCTATTACAGCATTCAGAAACGTTGAATCGCTGTATTGTACACCTGAAACTAATGTAACATTAAGTGTCAACTATCCTTTAAAAAACTGTTTTAAAGAACGAGCACCTTGATGCTTCCAGCTGCCCACTTCCTTCTATACCTGTCTTGGCTCTGGGGCAGTGGGGGGTGGGGAGCACAGGAAGTGAGGAGCGAGATGGGGAAGGGCTTACTGAGCTCCTTGAGACAGAGTTTCTCCCTGCATGCAGAGTGTGACAGGTGATCCTTTCCAGACAGAATTAGCAGGAGGCAGCAGTGCCTATCTATAGGTGTATATGGGGAATGAAAACCATAAAATGCTTAGTAACTACTGTTTTTTAAAAAAGCGTGTCTGTCACCCAGAGTGCTTCTGCTCACAGCACCTGGTGAGAACCACTGCTACAGGATATGACTACCTTAAGTTGTTTTTAATTAAACGAAAACATTCCTTCCAGACCTGGTATACTGTTGCCCACAGGTAGCCTGTTGTGTCACTTTGAATGTTGCTGGTCTAGAAAATTCTGGAAAGGGGGAATGCAACGGATTCTCAAGTCATTTGCCTTGGTTCTAAAATACGCTGGCTTGCAAAGGAAAACAACCATCATTTATTTCATTTATTCCAGAACATAATTGCTGAGCATGAAATTCGTAATATCTCCTGTGCTGCCCAGGACCCGGAAGACCTCTCAACATTTGCTTACATCACAAAAGATTTGAAGTCCAATCACCACTACTGTCACGTGTTTACTGCCTTTGATGTGGTGAGTACTGTCTTTGGACAGATAAAACATTTCACCAAATTTACCTGCAGTTTGTTGAAAGCTAACTTGCAGTTAAGATACTTGGCTTGTCTCTCAAATGTCAAGGTATACCTAAGGTAGGACATTTTGCAGACTCGGTTTCCCTGAGCTTTTCCCTGTTGTCAGTCATCCATTAAATTTAGAACCCTGCTTCTATTTGGTGTCCGAATTGCTGTTGTTCAACTACTAACTTCACGTTTCAGATTTGACAAATCCTGTCTTCCTTTGGTACCAAAGCATAATAATGCCTGTTGGTTTCTCTGGCGGCCACTTGTAAATAGTAGGGTGTAGCCATCTAGGTTTGTTGGGAAGAAAAGTAATTTCAGTGCCTCAAACATGATTTGTGGTCTTCTCTATTGAAAGGTAGTCAAACAAATTAGACACCTACAAATAATAATTGGGAACACCAAGGTTTGGTCTATTTGCTTATTCAGAAGTTAGTCTCGTAATGACATACTTAAGTATTACACTTATGGTCCTGTTTGTCATTAGTCTAAATATTAGCCCTTTACTACAGACACGAGAAATGAAAGCAATTCTAGACAACAAGTGTTCCTTGAAGAAAGGTAGATAGATACCCTCAATGTGGTATGAATTCTTGACAGTATCTCTAATACAGTACATTGGGCATTCTGTATTTGAAGCAGATAGAACACATATGGTTTCAACCATGAAATAATTTGTAATCAGAAGAATTATTAAAATGTAGCTCATCAGTGTGTTTGAAATATACATATTTGAAGAATTACACAGTAAGTGCAATATAATGTGTTCTTAGAAGGCCAGCCCACAGTTCAGTGTCATGGGTTGAAACTTCTTGGAGCATTCTTTGTGAGCTCCGACTAACAGCCAAGGACCAAAGATTCCCATAATCCAAAATACACACCATTCTAAGGTCCATTAGGCTCATGCCCAGAGTATTTGTATCACCCTGCAGGTGGCTCATCTCTTTCAGTTTTGGCAGAATGAAAACAGGAAAAAATGTTCATGTGCTTTAAAAAAAAAAAAATCCCTTCTATTTGGGTAGGTATGTGAAAAATAATATAAAAGTGGTATGGAGTAATAGTAATAACAAAAAAGCAAAACCCACAAAAGCTGCTTCGAATATCTGGTTGTGTCTGTTTGCTTGAGATCCATGGTGTTGATTAAGGTCATTTCAGCATTAGGTTTCTGGTGCCTTAAATATAACTCCCCATTCTTGAGAAATGCCATTGTTTCTGTAAGCGCAAAATTCCGTTCTCTCCATGCAGATTTTGGTTCCCGTGGAACACCTTTCACTGAGGCAGTTGGGCTAGTGTCCTGGAAAGAATGGGCAGATCAGAGTTCACACCGCAGCTCTGCTTCCTGCGCCCTAGTCTTGGACGAGTTGCAGGACTTTCCTGAGTCCTGACTTCCTTTGTCTATAAACCAGGTGCAGAATGTGTACCTTGTGGGTTTTCATCAGGATTAAAATGAAGGAACACGTGGAGAATGCCTCCTAAGTAACAGGGGTTCGATGTTCACTCCTTCCCTACCTCTTCCCTCTCTTTGCCTACTGACAGCACGGTTGGCAGCCCGGTCCCACTAACCACCGTAACATAGACCTGCCACAAGTGTGTTTATGATCCAGAGCTTTCCCACTGCTCTTATAAAAGAACTGGGAAAAAAAAAATGGAAGTAATAAATAAATAAAACAGAAACAAGAGAAAGAAAATATTGACTCCGCAGGCCTTGGAATGGCGTATTGCCTCCATACAGTGTTTGCACTGAATGCCAGGGTTAAGACTGTGATAGCCTTCAGGAGGAATTCCAGCTTTTCACTGACTACTGCAGCATTTCTCTGTAAGTTGGTTTTTAAAGTAATATATAACTGGCCTTTATAGTCATACCCCAAATAATATCCTATGTTCAAACTAAAATTGATTCCTGTGGGCCAAGGCCCCCTTGAGTTTTTAGCAATGTATGTGTGATTCCAGGATACTGAAGCAAAATGTGGGGAAAAAATAGTCAACTGTTTAGTTTTAGGATCAACATGATGTCCCTGATACATTTGGAAGCATGTAGAATATGGCCTCATCTTTTATCTTTCCACCCAGATGTTTGATTGATGGTAGACCTCCACAGGCTTAGGATTCTGGTATCCGCTCCAAAGGATTTTCATCATATACCACCAATCCACCATTTTAATCCTCTCTAGGTGAACACAGTTTGTCTGACTTCAAAAATAGGAACAAAGGCCATCAGGCTTGACCAGACTTTAGCAATTTTGAGATTCAACAAGCTTTGCTGCACCAAAAAAACAAAAAACAAAAAGCAAAAAAAACCTTTTTGAGCATAGATTTTGTACCTTTACATAGGGCAGTTCGATATTCAGTCTAGTCTTGAAGCTTTAAAATTTTTTTGATATGAGTCATTCTCCTAGGTTGCCCAAATGGCAAAAAAAAGAAAAAAGGGAAAAAAAAGAAAGAAAGAAAGGAAGAAAGAATGCCTTAAGTATACATTTTATCTTTTAGCTGATATGCATGCATACATATACATTTTTATTGCAAAATTATTGCTGCTTTAACCCTTGTTTACAGGTCTAAAAATGTTTTTATGAATATCTGCTATCATTGAGAAAGGTCAGTGATGTGTAGAACACTTCCAGCTTGTGGAGAGTTAGATTGGAAATTCAGAGTATTTTCCCACAGAAATCCTGTGGTCTGGGAAGGGAGGCCCAAGTCCCCCCACAAATCTACCAAGTGAGTTGAACATAGTTCATTTACAAAGGGACACTGCTGCTCCTTTAATATGCTCAAATGCCGGGAGGGGGTAAAGTGCGCCATGTCCCCCAAGTTCATCAGGCTGTTGAGCCTTTTTCGGAGAGCACCTTGCAAGGGTGGCATTCTACAGAACATACTTTAGGAAATGTTATACTTTAGGATTTCTAAGCCTGTTTCCATTAGAATCTATGCTAATTTCAGCTTGTGATAGTTTCAGTTTTAGATGACAGGTAGATGAAAAGAAGACCGGAGAAAAAGCGGAATTCGGGGGCAGGTTCCCATGTAAAAAGCTGGTATGTACCTACTGGCAAGCACCTGACCTCCTTTCAGTCCAGACTCTCGCTGTCATGACAACAAGAAAACATCTCGTCCACTGCAGAACAGAGGCTTCCCAAACCCCATCTTCGAGGCAGGGAGAACTTAGGGGATGAGGCAGCAGTAGGACTGGGTAGCAGAGAAGGAGGTGTCATGATCTCCAATGGCCGAGGGGGAATACCATGCAGCGAGAACTGCCAAGGTTGGGGGGAGGAGAGAGATGAGTGTTTCACTGGCCACGAAATTCCAAACCTGTTGGGATCATCCTTAGAAGGCTGCTATGAGTACAAAACAGATATAACCAAGGTAGCTTGGAAACTGTCATCTTCTATATACTGTTCACTCCATCCAGATTTCTAAGTAATAGAGTGAGATAGGTCAGAAAGATTTTAACGCATGCTCTGTGGGACTAGCAGGTTTATTGCAAAAATCTAGAAAGGACTTCATTCAGTTGTTTTAAAATATGAAAGTTTTTTTTTAATGGCCTTCAAAGCCATGACTGTTGCCAGACCCTTGCAAATTCTCATTTCTCTTTAAAGAATGTTTGCAGTCTTTGATATTCTTTTTTCTCCTACGTGCAACTCCCAAATTCTGTAATCTTCAGTGCGCAGCACGTGGTACGGCTCCGACCGGCTCAGGAATATGCAGGGAATGTCGAAGTCATGATGCTGGTGGGTGGTGGATGTGGGAGACGAAGCTCCCTCTTTCCTGTGTTTTCTTGGCTGAATGTGGGCCATGAAAGGAACTAAACGGGAGAAGCAGAAATGACGAAATGCAGGCAGACATGTTCGGTGGACTGGTAGCCGCAGATAGTACTCTCCATCGGGAGGTACCGGCAAGCCAAAGCATAGAGGGAAAAGACCAGTAGAGTCAACCACACTGTCCTGACCAATGAGACCTATGCCAGCTTCTGACTTGGCCTCTGCTATGAGTTTCTTTTTTGGTTTTCTCATCTGTTTAATGAAATTAAAATTCCTCAGCGCCCCCTCCCTTTTTTATTTTCCAGGTTTAGTGAGATGAAATTAGCAGAGGACTTTGTTTTAGTTATACAACATAATGATTTATGTGTATATTGTGAAGTGATCACTGCAGTAGCTTTAATATCCATCAACCTCACAGTTGAACAGTTTTTTCCCTTGTGATGGGAACTTTAAGATCTACTCTCTTAACAACTTTCAGATACAGTGTAGCATTGTGAACTGTAGTCACCACGCTACACGTGACATCCCCAGCACTTATAACTGCAAGTTTGTACCTTTTGACTCCCTTTACCTGTAGCACCCGGGTGCAAACTGTGGGAATATATACGTAGGGTCGCTTGAAGTCCCTGACGAGGAGGATTTCGGACTTTCGCTGCGGAGGCTGTCCGACAGAGTGGGAACTTGGTGCACGAAACAGCTGCTGTTGACGCCCCTGGCCTCTGACAACGAAACGAATATAGTACGTGCAGCTGGGTGGTTAGCTTTCCTTCTTTTTCTCATTTTCTCCACCTGAAAGTGGCCCTGGACCTCTTTGACTCTGAGACGGTGAAAGTGCATGACAATAGAGAAAAGTGCTAAAGAACAGAGAGCCCTGAGGATGGGGCCGAATGCTTCCCCTGGCTTGTCCACCGTGGAGAGTAGCACCGACAGCAAAACTCAGGCTGCTCCCTGGCCAGGGAAACCTCTCAGCAAGACCGTGTCAGGAAGGATTCTGCTCCTGAGAACAGCGAGAGGCTCTCACTGAACAAAAAGAAGGCACCATCAGCAGCCCAGTGGTTCCTACACATCACCTCCTCTTCCCTCGCCCAGAAAGGGATAAATTAACACTGTCAGGGTGCATTTATCTCTATCTTTCAACTCCATTGGCATAAATCATTGAGAATTAACCAAGTCACAAAGTCAAAGGTGGGTGGATATTCAAGGAATAATAATCACTTTTTTTCCCTCTCCTCCCTATTTTTTTGTGGGTGAGGGAGGGATGGATGTTATTCATGCCTTAAATCAATCCCATTTTTTGTGACGTTGGAGCAGAAGACGTTCTGGCATTTTCTACCGACCCCCCCCACCCCCCACCCAGTTTGTCTGGCAGCATTTACACATGTGTTTGCCTCCTCCCAAATGACTAAAAATCACATATCATGTTTAGAGGTGTGGCCTTTAGAGTCAGGTCAGCATCTCTTAACTTTATAGTTTGGCCAAGAACTAATCCTCAGTTTCATCTGTAAAAGAGAGATGGATAGCAGTACCCACCAGCCATGGCTACTCTAAGAATTAAATGAGATAGTCACTCCTGTCCTGCTGAGGACAGGACAGGAGAGGGGTAGTAGTGGTTGTGGTGGTGGTTATATTCTTTCTTGTCGTCAGAACATGCATGAGGCTTTATGTCCCAGGTTTTCATATACAGCATGTGTTTGCTACAGCAGCATTCCACACTTTGAGGGAAAAGGTCAAAGTCCATTTAAATGCATTTATTGAGTGCCCACTGTGAGTCAGGCACAGGTCCCTGCTCTCCAGGAGCTTGTAGTTCAGTAGAGTAGGAAAGACATAACAAATGGTTGCAATAAAATCCCACCCATGCTATCCTGGAGCTGTGCCAGCCCCTAGGCAGGGCTGGGGCTCCCAGAGGAGGCGTGCTCGGGTTGGAAGCTGAACGCTTAGTTTGTGTGAACATGTGATAAGTTTGGAGGCATGACAACTCATTAATTCATTTTGCAGTGGTGAGCTCAGGGCATTAGACACACATCTGCAATAAGCAGGAAAAAGTCATTTATATTTACTATGTTTATTAAGCCAAGGAAACAGATTTGTTTACTTGAGAAAGATTTTTGATGAGAAGGGTTAAAATAAAAAGGGTTTTTGAATTTGGTAAGTGCCCTTTTTCAAAGGCATCACAAGTTAGTGACGGGGTTACTGTAGTTCCACTAAGAGCTTTGACTTTTGAAGAGTGGGGAGAGGTGGAAACCGAGCAGATCTCTCTTTTGACACTCTTTCTCCAAACCCCTGCCAAGTAACAGGAAAAAGATCAACTGTGTTTCCCTTCTACCCTGGCAAGCTAGTCCTCTGGCATGGCTGCCTAGGGCCTGCTCTCCAGCCAGCCTGGGCTGTGGTTCCATGTGGACAGTTGACCACGGGGCATGGGTGCATGATCTCCATGGCGAAGCTGGAATGTTACAAGAAAGCAAGTCCTGACTGAGAGAGGAGGGCCTAACTTCCTTGTTAAGTCTTTGCTAAGCCAGTTCACACTCATGTGCTCAGGGTGAGACATGAAGTTAAACATTAGGAGGTAATGGTGGAATGCTCTACCACCTTTAAAAATCTGGTTTTTGAACAACATTTAGCAGCAGGAAAAAGCCATTCATGATTTAATGTTGCATGAAAAAGCAACTTACGAAACCACACATCAAGTATGATTCTAATTTTGTTTTTAATTCACATACATAAATATTCATATAGCATATCAAAGTATTTGTGTATATATACAAATGTAAAAAGAAAATAAACCAAAAGGCAGTAGTGGCTCTATTCCAGCAGTAGAAGTTTACAGGTGGTTTTCTATTTTCTTTATATATTTTCAAAATTATCTACATGTACCCCAGTTATACTTGGGGAAAATATTAATTTCATCATTCTTTTAGTGAGCTAAAAATCAGGCCTAAAGAGGCTGTCGGCACCCTGACCAGTCAACATGTCGGCCGTGGACCAGATGCCTAATATAAGACCTGTGATGGGGCACTATTTATTTCTACAAATATAATCTATCAAGATTAATTTCTGGCTTGTACTTGAGAGAACTAACTATAGGGAGAGTTAAGGAGATGTCAATGAATTCTGTGAATATGCCCAGAATATTCTCAGAGTTATTTTTGCCTCAAGACGTGGGTGAAGCAACTTGTAGATGAAGCTTACCCAAGGCCTTAAAAAACAAGAAGTACAAGCAAAATACAGCCAAAAGAGAAATGTGGCTTCTTTCTGGAGACTCCACTGAGGACCCAGATTGAAAACCCTCTTCCTTTGTCTTCAGGACCCCATGGCATTGCCTATCTTGTTTGGCATCTGTGTACCCAGGCCCACCTGTGGGAGAGAAGAGCTGCCAAGAATTGTCTCTGGCCATCCATATTCACCCTGGCAGCTCTTAAGTGCAAGTCTTCTGATCTCTTTTTTCAGTTCTTCCAACAAACATTTTTGGAATACCTAATGTACCCTAAGTCATAAAACACAAAGTCAGATGAGACTAGAGGCCTCCAGGAGCTCCATCAACTGAGAGGGTTGGACCTATAAAGAGAAAATACTGGTAAATGCCATGCAGTAAGTAGAGCCGTGTCAAGGTGCTACAGGACTGCCTGAGGTGGGGCACCTGGCTTAACCTGGGGTCAGGAATGGGGACTAGGAGAGGACTCCTAGAAGATACAATGTCCCGGGTGAATCTTTAAGGATGAGCACTAACTCACCAGCCAGAGATGAGACATAAGAAAAGGTGTTTTCCAAAAGCAAAAGCCATTTTATAATAGACAAAATACTTGGCCATCTGGAATTGTTTCTGGGGTGATTGTTGCCATGAGGACATCCTCTCTGATGAAGGCCAGCCCCTTGGTCACTGCATTTCTAAGCATTGGCTGGTAGGTTGTCCAGCCCTGCAGTCTGGCCTTTGCATAAGATGCTGTGATTTAACATGGTGTCAACTATACGTGCATCTCTATACTGAATCCGGAGTTGGCTAGGTAAGAGACATGAGCTTCTAACCATACAATCCTAGATCTCCCAGGGTAGAAAGGGACCTTGAGGTCACCTGGACCAGCCCCCATTCCCAGTGCCATCTCAGTGGCAGTGATGGGTTCCCTAGCTAGGTAGCCCATGGCAGATCTAGCCCATGTAGGTGATCTAGACATAGTCTTGATTCACCAACCCTGAGGCTCCTCGTAATGCCCTTGGCTTTTTTGCCCCTTTTGGGGCTTCCATGCACAGACACAGCCCATTCCTTGAATGTCTGTGTTTGCATCCTCTTCCGGTGTAGGAGCTTCTGCTGACTCCCAGAGACCAAAGAATAGCCGGGGGGGGGGGGGGGCTGTAGTTTTCTGGCGCTGTAGAACAAACATGTTCCTTCAACTGCAGATACTGAAATGTGGTGGTGGTTTTTTAATGCTAAGGGAAAGTGCCAGTAGATAGGTCAGAATGGTCTACTTGTAAACAGCAGTCTCCCAGCCTGCGCTGTTAGGGCCCTCTCTCCCCATGGTGTCCCATGCCCTCTCAGCTTGCTCACTCACTGTCACTCTCAGCAGGTGACAAGGCCACATACGAGGTAGCTTGTCAGCCATTTTGGCAGTAACGGGTTAAACAAAGTGAGCTCTCAAACAAATGCTTATGGGAAGAAATGGATACCACTTATACCATACTTCTTTCCATAAAGGGTTTAAGGCAACCTCCAAAAATAGGTATGACAGACCTGAAAATATAGGTACCCACAGATCTGAACTAGGAGAAAGACCTTGAAAGGAAGATCAACACCAAGGGAAAAGTTTTAGCGTCGGTGTGCAGACCACAGAGTTGTAGGAAGTTATTAGAGCTGAGCCACAGATTTGGCTCTGAGCTTCCTGGAGGTCAAGGAAAGAAGAGTAGAACTTCTTTGAAAGAAGAGTAGAACCCATCCTCTCAGAAAACAAAACTTTGGTGAGACTGAAGTCTGAAAGAATTCTCTGTCCTGGGTCCCTGTGACAGAATATTGTGCGACATTTTCTTACTAACAGGCAGTGAATCTCGGAAACACAAGTGCCTTTGAAGCGCCCTCAGTGAAAGAGGAACACTGGCAGACTCATGAAAGCAATAAGGTGGGAAGCCCAGTGGCACAAAATAGTGGCTCATCTGAGGTCAGATCTGGGTTTGAGTCCTGGCCCTGCCCCCTACTAGCAGTTTGAAGTTGGCCAAGTTAATCAATCTCACTAATCCTGAGCTTTTCACACATAAAGTTGGGGCTGGTAATTCTCCCTTTATGAGGTAGCTGTGCGGGTTAGACTGTCTACATCAGGCACTTAGCAGGTCCCTGGGATGTAGTAAGCAGTGTCACGTGGTGCTTGCTGCAGGCGCTGCTTGATCATCCCCGGGAGATGAGCCAGAGTACGGTTCGGGTTCACAGGTGGTGCAGCTCGGTGCAGGGAGCAAACCCAGCACCGCGTCAAGACTGGACTGAGGAAATGTCTGTAAGATACAGTCCAACGTACGACAGTTTTCAGCTGAGCTTGATACAAACTGGAGAGCAGAAGGTTCTACTCTTTGTACTGAGGGTAGAGGTATTGGGGCTCCAGGTTCAAGAAAGAGCTAAGAACTGAAGGAGTTGAATTCTGATATGCAGCTGAGATGTTAGAATTGACATCCAGAGTGAAAACTGAAGAGCTTAAATGAGATTCTTGGCCACATGGATGGCCAGCCTCTCTGGTACATGGAGGCAAGCCAGAGTAACACCTGCAAATAGGGCCTGGGTTTTGCTTGGAATGGTTTCCAGCCCTCTCTGCCAAAGAATGAAAAGGCACCTAGAACCCCAAGGTGATAAGTAAAGAATAGGTAAGCTGTTTTTGAACTAGAATATTTTCTCTTGTTTTTTAATTATCAAAATGGAAAAGCTTATTCTTTTTATGGCTGTAAAATTATTCATCTTCATTTGAATAAAGTTCAAAATATAGAAATATACAGAGAAAAATTATCTATAATGTCAACACTCAGTGATAACCATTAGTAACATTTTAATATATATCCCTATTTTCTATGCACACTATGTTTGTATATATCCATATATTTTTACTTAGTCTTTTAACCAGTTTTTTAAAAATGATTCAATTTTTGTTTTAATTGGCTGCTTAGTGTTCCACTGTGTGCATCTATGTAGTATACTTAAATAATGTTCTATTTATGAAAATTTTAAACATTATAATGAATATTCTTGCAGATAAGCCACTGAAACCTTCAGCCTAAAAAATGTTCAAGCCCCTACTTTATCAAAAATTCTTGGGTTGTTTTTTTTTTTTTCCTTCTAAAAATGAAAGAATGCTTTTGTTTCCTGTCCCATCCTGGGCCACCTCCACAGTTGCCCCTCTAGGCCCAGCAGTGGCCTGGTTCTTGAGGATGCAAATAAAGCTGATTGCTAGGACAGAACCAAAAGGTACCCCCAAAACAGGGCACCCCAAACAGCATCCCAGACTGGATGGACACAGGAGGACACAGTGAATTCCCAGGAGCAAGCAAGGTCAAGAACCGGGCTCTCCCCAAATTTGTTTGGAGGTTTCCAACAAGGAAGGAAGGAGGAAACTCGTCACAGGAGGAATGAGATGTAGGCTGGGGCTACCGTTACTGGGATAGTCATTTCAGATTCCATCTGTCAGTGTTCTGTAGCTGTGGTAAGAGCTTATTTACAGTACAATGTGCTTAAACATTTCTAAGTTTTATAAGCTGGTTCTTCCTTTATAAGCTATTTGACATACTCGTTTCTTCCTTTATTATAACGATCACTATCAGGTTATGGAAATGCTAAGTATTAATTTTATTTATAATTTAATTAATAAAACACAAAAGTATAAAGCGGGGGGAAAAAAACCCACAAGAATCCTAGAGATACTCAGTTAATATAAAACCTGAGTGACCAGAATTTTTCCTAGAAGACAGATTTGTCCACATCTGTGCTGGTTTTTCTAACACCAAACTGATGAATGTGCTGTGCACAGCCTCAGTGACTAGGATGCAGGAGGACAATGAGGGACATTTCTTTGTCTCTCCATGAGCCTCCCCTCCCCCACATCACTCAGTGAGCCCTTCCTGGACACTTGCCATAGGCCAGGAACGGACCAGGTATTAGGAACTCAGCCCCAATACATGGAAGTAGCCCAGTAAGTATCCAGGGTAGTCAGCTGCAGTCTTGACTGCCTTGAGCTCACAGGAGATGCAAGCTTGCCTGAACATCTCCAGTTTGCATAAGAAAAACAGGTTTGTATCCCTCGATTACTATTGAGATCTCTCCTTAGAATATGATGGCTCTGCAAATTCCTCTAACATAGCAGTTCTTAATTCACAGAACAGAATCCCTAGGGGAGAAAGGAAGGCTGTAGAGATTGTGACGTTCCCCCTGGGGCGGTTGCCCCCTTTGACTTGGGATTCCCTGCCTTCATCCTAAAGAGCCTCTGCTCCAGAGGGAGTGTTGCCTGCTATCCCTCATCATGGAAGGGGGCACATCCCCTGGCTGAGAATCCTTGTGATGATGGATCACTTTGAATCATGAAGGACACCCTTTGCCTGGAGGCTGAGACCCAAGCAAATTGTATACCCTTAGGTACCCTCACCCCAGCCAAGATGCACTGACCCCCCCCCCTCCGCCCAGTAGCTTCTGTATTTAATGTTTTTAAGCTTGTGTGTGTGTGTGTGTGTGTGTGTGTGTGTGTGTGTGTGTGTGTGTGT